>NW_018397256.1:12435573-12575966 GCF_002168275.2 Theobroma umbraticum | reverse complement strand
GATGGCTAGCTGCCCTTAGCTACCTTGGTCTAGTTTCTCCAAATGGGCTACACTGTAAGGCCATGAGCCAATGACCAAGTTTGCAGACAATTACCAACAGAAAACAACAGCCATGGAAGAATAATACTAGCAGTAGTATATATATACATGTACTGTATATCTATGTAGGTCTAGGCGGATAGCACCTCAATCTAACAAGTTCCGCGAATCAAAACAGCTACCCTCTTTTTCAGTGTACTACCCGTGGACAGTGGCCACATCTCTAGCAAGCTTTTGCTCCCACAGCCTACTAAATTTGATGGAACTTTGTTCGCCCAACTAGCTATGTAGGCAAAACCTCTTTCGAACAACCACAAATACTCACTGAGGAAGCTTTCTTTTAGTTTTACATATAGGACAACCTAACCCCACTTTATTTATTTGTTTTCGTGCCGCGGTCAAAACTTCATTATCATTTGCCTAGCAGATCGGCTACCAAAAACTCAAAGCCCCCATTTTCCATATTCATATAGTATTATTTATTTTTTTGAACTTTTCCTCTCTTAATACCTTCCCAAGCAGGAAACGTACCTGCAGTACTCTATGTACAAGTGGGCGGCTTGGGGTATAGCAACTTGCAGCTTAATGGCAGACGTCTGATAAGCTAAGTGACATTTAAGTGCTTGTGTCTGCTGCAAAAAATCATCAATATTTACATTTTAGTGCCCAGCCTTTTTCTATCTTTATCTTTTTCCTTCTGTCACTCTGTCTTGGATTGCGTGCTTGTTTATGCGCGTGCATGTCATGGAAGAGCCCCCCTAGTCCCCTACTGTCCTTCACTTCCGTGGGTAATGATACTCCTCCCACTATAATTTCAGAATGATATTTGTAGCAGTAGTTTTCATCTTTTTCCCCAAACATTAAACAGCAACCAGCAGCTAGCTTCAGGAAACCTCCTTGTATTCATACAGATTTTAATTATCCATATTTACGAAGGCTCTACTGTCTTCTTGTTTGAAAACATGTTTCCAATGAGAGCCTCTATGTTTAAATTGTGAGATGATCAGATATGGGAAAGGAGTCCTGATGACTTTGTTCTTGAAAATTCCTAGTCATGGAGTACGGAATTGCAGCAGTTGACTTAACAAGGGATCCTGCTTGATGCTACAGCAGATTTGTGCATATCAGGCTGTTTTTGTAGCTAGTATTCCACATTTCTTTCTTCATTTTGGTCCACTTAGATTAGATCCCCTACTCGAACAACCTTGTAATAGCTAGGTAAAGATATGACCATGTGCATTATCTCTATTGACACTGATGCCATCCAACCAAAAGCAGCTTATATATTACTTTCTCCAACTTCATCTGATCAAAGGTAGCAATCTTTCCTTAACAGTACGCAAAAGTGTGAAACCAGTACCATAAAGTTGTTGAATTCGGGTACCCAACAAGTGATGGAAGTGGAAATCATAAGCCAAATCAAATTATTAAGGATGGGAAACGCAAGGAACGCATGCATGGCCAAGATGCCATGCCAAATATTGGTTAGCAGTGCTTTTCTTTCATTCTCTCAACAGTGTCCTTTAAAATGAAAGGAGCCTAATTAAATTCTTGTAATAGACATGGAAATGCATATGGTGCACATGCAAGCGGACATCGCTATTAATTGTATATATGTTAAACAAGATATATAAAGTCTTGGGTGTGAGTAAACAATCAATTTCAATCAATTCAAAATGAAGTTAAGTCTCGTTTGTAAGTTACAATGAGTCCATTATTTGGTACCTAGATACCATACAAAGTACTATTTCCCACCAACCCTAGGTAAGCCTATGAATAGAGTTAGAAGTTAATTTGCTTTGGTTCTTGTTTCCGTTTTTCTTTTTCTTTCCCAAACCATTCTTGCAAAAAAATACTGATTCAAGTATTAATCAATATTAAACTTAACCCAAATTTGTTGCAGATGAGGCACTAAACCTTAGTCCTATTTAGCCCAAACCAAGCCCAACTAGAGCCTCTTGCGGAAACGAAATGAAGGGAACTCGGTAAGTGAAGAAGCAGCTCGTTCTATCCTTGCTTGCTTGGTTCCAACCGGGAAGCCAACAGGCCATGGAGCTTGAAACTTATGCATCAGGAAAACGAGATGAAATCCACACTGACGTGCTTCTGAAAGCCAGGCAAGCATGCTACAAGGTCCCTCTCTTCCTACCCATCTCTTTAATCTCTATGATTTATTGTGAAAACTTTGGAATCTAATCGAAATGTTGTTTCTCTTTCTTTTTGGGGTTTGGGTGAAAAAAGGCTCGCGATGCATTTTATTCTTGCTTGGAAAAGCAATCGGACCAGAAACCAACTGAAATCGGGTCAGTGGGGCTGCTTTACCCCGCTGAATGCAAAGGCTCCAGGGAAGAGTTCGTTAAGCATTGCCGCGCTTCTTGGGTAACTGAGTGCTATCTAATCTTAATCATTTAACCAGAAATTATGTTTCTTTCTCTCTTTTTTTCACTGTTTTTGAATTTGGGTTGCATTTGGGTTTTGTCTTTGGTTTGGGTTGTGTGTAGGTGAAGCATTTTGATAGGCAGTATTGTATGACGAAGAGGACGCAGAGGTTACTTGATGATAGGGAAACGAGGAGAGGTCCGTTGTTACTTCCACAGCCTCACACTTTCAAGCGTCCAACCTCTCCTTGATTGTTTATTGAAGCTTTTAGACCGTCAGGGTCTGCTTTAGCTTGTTGAATACTTCTTGTTGAAACTGCACTTGTACAGTATTTAGGATATACAATAACATAAATGCTTTTTTTTTATTGGGAAATTGGATATCTGATAATAAAGAAATATCGATTTTTTGAATTTGGATTATGGTTGCCTTATGGTTCTATAATGTTAGTTTTTGTATGATTTCACGGTGCTTTTTGTTCATATATAGTGGGTGAATTTGCTTCCTAGGGATGCTTACTCATAACAGATGATAAGCCTTTAGGAACAAAGAGTGGTATTGTAGTTGCATTTGAAGCAAATAGTACTCGTTAGGATAAGTCTATATATTTTTGTCAGGGGTGTGAGGCTCGGTTTGGGCTCCTGATGAAGATTGGACCAATCATCATGGTCCATCAATGGCTGAATCTTGCTTCCTTTATTCCAGTCAGTGGGAGGTGCCCTCTAACATGGGCTTAAGATTTGCTGAACCATCGGGGATTTGTTGATTTCATATATTCTATTTGTTGTTGGATTCAGAAATTATGGATGCATGTCTTTTGACCTAAGAAGGTTTGTCTGAATAAGGTTTAAACTTGGTGGTGTTTTTTTCAGTTTTTAGTTTTTTCCTATTCATGTCTTTGTGGTTCTACCATCCATAATCCAGGAAATGTAACTCTAGTGTGATGATGAATGAACATTTTACGCTAGTTACCAGCTTTCAGTGTCATCCCAATTAAGGTTTCTTGAGTCATTTATTAAAAATGTTTGTTCCATTTAAATATTTGGTTGACTTCATCCTATATCTCACCTGGGTGTGTACATTGAGATGCATTTCTTTCTACATTTTTGTTTCTTTTAACTTTCCCGTTTATAATTCTTTTTAAAAGTTACATTCAGAGCTCTGCATTGTCATCAATCATTACTCTTCTGTTTCCTTTCTCTCAATTTAAACTATCTTGCATTCTATGCATAAGACATGCATCAGTCTGTTCCTTTCCTTGTTGTGACTCTTACTCTTAACATGTGCCTCTGCTCGCTGTATGCGCTTCTATCTTTTGTTTTGAATCCTTCTCCTGTTCCTTTTGCCATCAAGCTGCGTTCTTTGTTTCTCCAATAAAATTGACCATGGCTACAACCTAGCAAGTTGAAGTTCAGTAGAAAGTTGTTGCTTTTTATATGAACTCTATGCAAGATTTAATTAGTTTTTGAACTAATCATTGTGACTGTTGGATCTGTTGTCAAGCCCTAGCAAGATTTTGTGAACTAGCTTTAATCATTTAATCTATAGTAATAATTGAATTTTTACCTTTTTACCTCTCTACTCAAGAAAACCATGAGGCATACAATTAGTTTGAGTAGTTTATTTTCATACAACAGATTGGTAGTATTCATTTCTCTCACTCATCTACTTATATAATCCTATTGGTTCTCCATATCTGGTGGGAAACAATTGGACTTAGTCAGCTTAGATGTGGCTCTGCCACTGCTTGTGACCATTCTTCACTATGCAAATAGTGAAGCTGTATTTTGGCTTCAACAAGGAGTTGATTTATTGTTTAAATATAGTTCTATAGAGGTTTAATGTGAGTTTTAAGACGCAATATCCTATCTGTCATTTAATACTCTCTCTAGACAATGCTCACACAGCATTAAATTTTATGATAAAGAGATGTTCTTTAGGAAAGGAATGAGGGAGTAATATCTTGAAGACAGCTATTCAATAGTTTAAACTATTGAATGTACTTGTGGAAGAATACATCTAATTCTGAAATATGAACTACCAGCTTGTTTAATGGTTCTTTTTTCTTTCTGAATGAATATAGACTATGGAGCAGCAGCTTTTACCGGCTTGTTGGAGCAGATGGATGGGCTAAAATATTGTTAACTTGCTTCTAGCATTTAATACTCATTGACACTTAAAGTAGTGGACTTCATGTCTCTTGATTCTCCCATGTGCCTGTTGTGGATGTATAATTTTATTAGATATCAAGAAGATTGAGCTTCAAGATTAGTCGACATCTCTCTCTCTCTCATGCACACAAGATATTATTTTGCAGGGTGATAAGTCAATGTGAAGAAGCTGTTGGTAACTAATGTACTCTGAACTCTACCTACCATTGATCTAATAAATTTGAGAATATTTGGGATATGCCTCCAGCTGTGTAAAATCTGGGTTACCTACCATTTGTTAAGATGGCCATGGCTCTACTTTGCTATGTTACATTGATTTGGAATGTGTCGGACATGGGTAAGCAATGTTTTGTGCAATGTTTTACATTAGGGTGAAATGAAGAGTTCATAGAACGTAACTACTACTGATTTGTGTTGTAACAACATTGAACCGGCCTGTTGAATTTTGGTGATAAAACTCACTTTCTTGGCAATTTTGCAACTTTAAGTCTCTCTCTCTCTCTCTCCATCTACTTCTACGGGCAACAGTGCATTGGTGTGGTTTATATGTTCTCAATTATGTTCCAGGGTGGGAGAATTGCTTGTTCCTGCTAATCTTGGTTACAATGGCTTGTCATAGTGTTCCCTCATGACCATCAGTCGTACGATTCCTTACAGTAGAGAAACATTCAAAGGAACATTTGTTTATCAGGATTCTGTGGTTTTAAAAAGCTTTCTGTAGTAATCAGCCACTGCCAAAGCATACACCAAGCATACCATGATAATCTATTGAAACTTAGCGGAATAATCTATGAGGAAATGAACGTCATTGAGAAGCTGTGAGGCAGCTTGGGATCGCTATTGTCTGGTTATAGGACCGTAACCTCCACACGCTTTGACTCAGCCGTCGAGCCCCCTCCCCACAAGAACCAACACTCCTTAGTCGCTGCCCACTTCTTCCTTTCTTCAATCTGTTCTTCTTCGTCAAACCTATAATCAATTGCAAGTTCGTGGCCCTGATGATTCTTGACCTAACAATTCTATATTCCTGTTTTCAATGAACTTCTTGCAATTAAAAAAAAAACAAAAGGAACTAAAGAAACATGTGTATTCTTTCTTCTTCCCTTGGAATACCTGCCAAAACGTAACTCCAAATTCACCCTATTATCACTTGAAGATTGAGGAAAGAGACCCACGCCTTGGAATGACAAAATTATGTTCACAGACGTCATATGTTCTATGGTTCCTCGTAGGGCCGTTGAAGGGCTCAAACCTGGTGATGGGGTCACAGTCGGACCACTGTTCATTATCTAAGATGATGGATTAGACAGCCTTAAGTACAAAGTAAAGGGTCAATGCACTTGACGTTATCGAAGACTCCAAAGGAACCCAAACCAAAAAAAAGGGTCAACACAGCTTTTTGTGTCAAATGGATTGCTTAATCTGGAAACCTATCGAGACCCAACAAGACAAAACCCCATTGTTAGTGCCTGTAGTTTGTCAAGTACAACCTCAATTTTACATGTCTTCGGCTTTGTAAAAAGGGATGTGGGCATGGCCTGGAACAAGATAAAAAAAAACAAAGGGCAAGTGGGCAACAGGGCGTTGACTTGTAGGCTATTCCACATCTGCTTTGCACAAATTGCTTAATGTAACCTAGTGAAGGAAATGAAGAAAGGGTAGAAAGAATAGGGTGAAAATAATCAAAGGTGTCATTGCTTTTCAGATAAAGCTCCCATAATAATTCCCTAATTATTTAAAGTAGTTAATCCTCTATTAATTTAATACCAAGTAAACATCATCAAATAAAAAATTACATCGAACAGCTCAAATTTTTATAAAAAAAACTTATAAAATAGATTGAAATACAGAGAATCTAAACCAAAAACACTTAAAAATTATTTAATTATAATAATAAAAGTTGCTCTGGGGATTGGGTTGATCTTCTCCTTTCTTCTTTTGAGGACGGTGTAGGTGGGGTTAGCTTTAGGCTGTACCCAAAGTCCAAGTAAATACGGGGCCGTGTAAAGAAAGACAAGACTACCTTATTTTCATAGACTTCAGCGGCCGTTGAATTCCGTCCATACTCTTTCCTTTTGATGAAACCTTGTTTTTCTCTTCCTTTCAACCGAGCCAAAAGTCAGTCAACGCCGTTATCAAGGCTTGGAAACGGAGGCGGCATCTTTAACGGAACCGTCGACAACGCCGTTACCGATCGTGGCTGATTGGACAGTCAACACCGACATGCTAGGTGAGGAAGGCCCTTCGCCGGTCGATTGAAGCAGCGGGTGGTTGCCGCCGTTGTTCGCGTTTCCGTTGTTGATCATGGGATTCCTGGAATGACACGTGGCGGTGGAGATGGCGGTGGCGAGGGAGATGGGCATGAGGCAAAGGCCCTTTCCTTGAAGGTACTGCATGGCGGAGCCCATGTCCTCTTCCATCAGCTTCGCCACTTGCTGCTCCGTCACCGTTAAACTGTCGTTAGTCGACGACGTTTGGTTGCCGTTAGAATTGCGCGGAAGGGACCCACCGTTGGCGCTGGTTTGAATACAATCACCACCACCCTACAAGGACAAAAAAACCATTGTACTCGTTTATTTTACTATTTTATTTATCAGTCGTCTTTTAATTTTCCTATAAGAACTTTCAAAGTGAAAACAACGAGAGAAAGAAGAAAAGCTTGAGAGAGAGAGAGAGAAAGAGAAAGAGGGAGGAATCTATGAAAGTGGGGGCACGCGTGCTACTTTTCGTTTTGTCGTGTTGTGGTGTGGTTGAGGACACGGTCGGATTGGGGGAGAAGAGCAGTGAACACCCCCTTTTTTATGCTTCCAAATTTTTGCATAAGATCACATGCAAATTTTACTCATTCCTTTTTCTTTCTCTTTACGGAAACCAACCCACCTGAGTTGTGGGTTTTTCTCAGTCAAAGTAAACAATTCTAACCCAAAAATGCAAAATGGGGGTGATGGGTTTGGAGTTATACCTCAGAGGGCATATCAGCAACAAGGGGAGCAACAGCAGCAGCACCGCCCAATCTGCTCATGCTCAGAACCTGTGTATTTCCAGGAACCACCAAAAAGGGGGCAAAGGAATTTTAAATTTTCAGAGGCCCATAACAACTGGATTAAAATAATTATATAAATCCATCTTAAAAACAATGTCAACCAGGACAGGGAATCCTTACTATAATACTATTTTTAAGTTAATTATTTCTATAAAAGAAAGGGTTTTTTAAGCAGTAGTATGTAACAGAATAGAATAAAAAGATCTACAAAATTAAAGAGAGAGAGATTGATTAAAAGGGAGGGGAACCTTGACTTGGAGCTGGAGGAATTTGACATAGTCGATGATCTCATCAAGCATTGAAGCCTTGTCTGTCTGTCATTCCGCACAGATCACAATACTTGGTTAATCAATTTGTTCAACTAATCCAAACATCAAATATATACTAACACCGGATGAATTTTTTTAATTATGTGATGAAAGATATGGCCAAAGCTTAATAAATATCGGTTCCGAACTGCACTCTCCCTGGAGTACGGATGGCATGGTTAAGTCAGAGAGGGCAACACTAAACACACTGTACTGTGACCATTGATTTATCCTACTATTGACACCTGTCCAAAAAAAAGTGGGCGTTGGCGACTAAGAGTAACCTAACATGGACCGGCTGCTTATCGAGTTCCAGCCGGAGAACGGAGCTGTCGAGCTTCCGGTTCAAATGAAATGGTGAAAGGCTATGGGTATTAAGCTTAATTACTACCTTAATTTTTCATTTTAGGAATAAGGGGGAAAAACCTGTAAGGAAAAAGAAGTGTACCTTGTTGGCATTAGGAACCAGTTCCTGTAGAGCTTTCATTCTCTCTGCAATTCTCTCTCTGCGTAACTGCCAAAACACATCATTTCAGAATACGGATCGAATAAAATCATTTTTGATCTTTGTTTGGTTTGTTAGTACCATACTGTACTCCCAAAGCGCAAGAAGAAACAAACAAATCTTCATGAGCTTCCATGGCAACCTCAAAGAAGATGGAAAAAGAAAAAAAGAACCCACAGAACAGGTTTAAGAGTTCTCTTACTCTTTCAGCAATACTGTGGGGGTCAGTAGCTTGACCCCTCCTAGCCCTAACTCTTTGTTTAGGTTGAGCCGGTGTAACCCCCGTGGAACCACTTGCCTGGCTTTGGTTCATCACAGTTCCTGCAGGAGCTCCAAAGTTTTGTGCCTGCTGCATAGTCCCTCCCTGGAAACAACAAGGCAGTCATGACTGTTACTAATGTTTTGTAAATACTGAGTTCGAGTAGTAGGCTCGTAGCGTTTTCTTTCTTTGCATGAAGAAAATAAAGAGAAAACAAGGCGTGCCTGAGGATGGTGAAAATGCTGAGGCTGGTTCGATGACGGATTAGTCCCATGCAGAGATCCAGCACCAAAACTATTAAACAAAGCTTGCACGGAACCCTCTCCTCCCTGAAAAGAAAAACAATATATTGCCATTGAAGTTCATATATTACACAAACAGGAAACAAAGAGAAGGAAAAACCCAAGTGTACCTGATGATTAGGGGATTTAAACGAAGACCCATCAACGATGTCGTTCTGATGCGACCCAGCAGCAGAACTCCCCAAAGACAAGGGCATAGTCAACCCTCCTCCTCCTCCACCGCCACCACCAGAAGCGGCGGCCGCGGCGGCTCTTCCGGCTAACATCATCTGCTGTTGCATCATCATCTTCATGGCTGCAGTAGCGGGAGAAGACCCTCCTCCCCCGTTGATTTGATGTTGTCTAAGCTTGGAAGCTAGAATCTCATCGTAGTGGAACCCAACATTGTTGTCCAAATTAGCACCACCCGTTTCATCGGCTTTAGCCGGGTCCCAAGGCGACTTGAGGTCGGACCAAGAGCAAGAAGGGAGGGCCGAGAGCATCTGTTCCAAGAAGTCGTCATGGGACGATGTGGGATCGAACTGTGGGTTTTGGATCTGTTGGTGACCGTTGCTGTTTCCGTTGTTCTGAAGGTCTTGGAGTGGGATTTGCTGGGTTGGGTTTAGAAGCGAGTTCATTGTTTGCATTTCCCGGCTACAAGGCTGCATAATTCCCACACAAAAAACAAAAAGACTGAAAGCGTTGAATAAGATAGAGTTGGTGAAAGTGTTTCTAGCTTGATTCCGGGGTCAGGGATTTCTAGAGAAATGGAAACCGATGAGAGAGGAACCCCAGAGGGAACATGAGAGAGGCTCCTGGGCTTCGAATGTTTTCGATTTTTCCTTTCCTTTCTCTCGTTGCTGAAGAGTGAAGATGAAGGAATGGGTCTCTTCGTTGTTCTTTGGGTTTAGGATTATTAAATACAGGGGAAAAGGGAGAGAGCTAGCTTTGTTTTTGAGTTCGCTTCATTGCCTCTTCATCATCCCTCCTCAGGTTTTAATGTAATTACAAAATTAGTGACATAGCCACTCATTTATCCTACGCCCCACTCCCAGCGCGTTCACTCACTTTCAAATGCTCTTTTAAGTATTTGAGTACTTTTCTTTTTTTCCCTTTTTTTTCAAACATAATAAGACTAATCTTTCTCCCCTTCATTTTTCCTATAATTAACTTAACATAACCTAAAGATATTGAAAAGTTTCATTTTTAATAATTATATATTCTTGGGTTTAGTATAAACATTATGACAAATTTAGATTTTAATTACATATTTTTAAGTAACATATTTTTTTATGTAGTGAAATATTAAATATTGCAATTATATAAAATTCTAATTATATTTTTTCATAATTATTAATTATATCAAAAAGTACAATTTTGTTTAGTATAGGTAATTTTTATAACTACATTTTTATTCATAACACTATTAAGACAATTATATAATGAAAACAAATCTACAAAATGTATAAAATATATGCAAAATGTTATCAAAATATTTTTAATAGCGCAAGTATTTTTTTTGAATTAGAAATCCTTATTTTAGATATTAAAATTGAAGTAGATTGAATCGAAATATATTTTTTAAATTAAAAATATTAAATAAAATTTTTTATAGTGAAATATATTAGATAGATCAAAATTTCTTTTTTTGTTAAGATTTTCATTAATTTTTAGTGCTGCCTAAACATTCAAAAGGAATACAAAATACCAAAAACAAAACATAACTAACCAAAAAAAAAAAGAGTATCGGTAAAAGGCTACTCACGCGTGAGTATATGCACGTGCAATGTGATCGCGTGGGATGGCACAATCACTCCTAAGTCTCGCGTGGTCGGCCAGTGTCCCACTAGGGTTTGCTATCAACTTCGACACGAATTGTCGAAACTACCCTCAATATCCCACGCGGCTAATTTTCTCTCAAAAGCAACATTCTCGTTAGAGAGACAAAACAACTCACAATTACCAACTGCTATCTAATCATACTAATCAACTTGTTAAGTGTCGTCCTCAGAGAGCGAGTACCGTTGTTTTACCCAATCGCGAGATCGGCTTTGCGACCCCCACTTACCCCAGATTTAGCCGCCATAATTTCTTTCTTTCTTTTTTTTTTCCTTTTCTCATTTCCATATCTCTATTTCTTCCTCAATTTGGGGTGAGTTGGTTGAATTTATTAATATTCAGGTGAAAATTGAAAAAAAAAAAGATTGAAAGCATTTGCCAGTTTCCATTGGTTAGGATTTTTCTAAAATGCAATCACAACTTTTCATAATTACGGGAGAAAAATATTTAACTTTAACTATAAAATCAATTAAAATTAAAAATTTGTTAGGTACCAATTTTAAAATTTTAAGTTTGTAAATAAAGATTTATTTTTCAACTAATAAATATATATTTTGAGTTAAAAATACGAATTTGTAACAGGTTATATATCAAACTCTTCATTGATACGAGTTAGGCATGAGAGATATTAATACTGAGATAAATCCGAATCAAAATGAATATCTCCATTCGATAAATGAATGATTCAATGCAATGGAGATTTTATATATAATTTCAAGTAATGTAATCATTTTTCATATATTTTTTGGTAAAATTATGTAATTAATTACTGTACTATTTGTTAAAGTGATACATTTTATTTCTATGTAATAATTTATAAAAATTAAGTGATCGTAATTTTTAAAATTGATAATATTTATTTAATTATTAACGGTGTTAAATATTTGATTGTTTTGATTTGATATTAAATTTGATGATATGTTATTTAATAATGATGTAATAATTATTGTACATAAAAATAATCATTGCATCATTCTTAATACCATATCATCATATTCAATAGCAAATCGATATAGTGACTTTGTTAATGATTGAACCAATTAATTTTAAAAATAAAAAAATTAATTTTTATAAATTATTATATAAAAATTAAATCCATTACTTAAACAAAATATATAAATTAATTGTATAATTTTATTTTTTTAATAAATAATGTTGGAATCACACCATCAGACGTGAAGTTATGTACATCTTTAGTCCCAAACCTAAAAAAAATTGCATTCCCGATGAGAGATACTAAATGAAAATTTGGTGGTGTGCAGTAAACAAACCAATAAAGAAATAAATAAAATAAAGAAACTGGCCAGGATATCTCCAACATACCCTCTTTCATTTTCTTTATGTTAACAAAAGAAAAACCCCAGAGATCAGAATCAAAAACCTGACAATACTCATGGATCCTGGTACAACCTCCAAGGTTCAGTTTCATTGCAAGGATTGCATGGTCGACAATTATTTATTGTATATGATATATGTCCTGTGATTCCTCAAATGCTCAAACCTTGCATGCTGGAACCACAACCAAACCAGGCAAAGCATGATCACATTGTGCTTTTGTTACGATTTTATGCATGATTAAGATACCATCTTAGTTGTATGAATCTTACAATTATGATTACATTCGACCTGTATACATATGAAATTTCAGCTTACCAAGCAACCAATGACGGAGGCAAGCACATAGGGGAGGATATTAATAGAAAACGATCATCTGATTCTGATAATCTTTCATCACAATTTGTCCCCAAGAACTTTCTTGGAAACCCTAGCTGTTGCTTTGACTAAGAGCAATATTTGGGTGGAATATGTAGCTATGCAAACATGGTGTGTACGTCCTAAATCATTTCCTTGCAATCTTTTCTGCCATTAACCCATTCATCATTATTGGCATTTATCATCATTTTTCTTGCAGTCGGTGTTCATGCTGTTTAGGAAGAGTAGAAATTTTATATTAAAATTTAGAAGAAACATAAAACGAGATGCACAATTGAAGTAGTACTTCATTCAGTCAAATAATTTCATTAATAAAGGGGATTGTCATTGGTGGTTCGAGTACTACACCCCTGCCCTTTTGACTTTTGGCATTCGTGAATCTGTTCTAGTGAATAGACAACACCAAAATATATACGAAGGACAATGGCTTTGTAACCCCCTGCATGTTTTTGGCATGTCATGGACTCATGGGAAAACATGACAAAATTAGAGGAACAGGTTCAACAAACATCTGCCTCAAAGCTGATACAAAACTAGTAATGGGGTCAAGAGTTACACCACCACAAGAATATTATCAAAGCATAGAGATATTTTCATTTAAAGGGTCAGAGCAATAATCTAATGGACTCGGCTTCATAAGAGTTATCACGAAATTTTAACATGATTTAATTTTATTTAATTTTATTTTTTTTCCTTAAAAAATTCATTGGGTTACAAATCATTAATTACATTTCATACTCTTCTTGCTAATCACAGGAAATAAATGAAATTTTAACATGATTTAGGGTTAATTTTCCAGCAATATTACTCTTCACTTGCATCATGCATGTGCCATGTGCAGAAAGCCCTCCATAATTACTTTTTTTTTTTTTGAAAGTCAACTGAAAAATCATCTGCTTCATAAGTTTCAGCATCTCTTCTGCAATGTTGCTGCTGCACCTTTGACAAAAGCTTTCCAATATAATTACCTCAACAATATATCTTGAAATCCCCCATTTGGCTGCAATTGATCTCCCATTAATTGCCTCACACAGTTCAATTAACTCTCTTAATCTCTCGTATCTATGGCTAATTAATTAATCATGTTTGCCATAAACTTTACAGGCATGGATCACAATTCCTTGGTTCGAATTGTCAAGTTTAGTCTAACGGTTGTTATTTTTTTAAAAGATTTTAGATTAAAGATTGGAATCTTCGTAAAAGAAAAAAAGATTAAGATGGCCTACAAAAATATAAAAATATTCTTTGGTGGAAAGGGGGTGTGAAGACTTTGAAAGACAGACGATCGAACCCAGTTTGAAAGAAAAACATTGGAAAAGAGAGATGAGTTTTTGCTTTTGTTGGTATATGTCCTTGTCTTTGTCCACTTTTCTTCAGGCGATTAGCTCTCTTTACACCTCAAACCCACCCACAAACCTACACATATATATCTGCCACGCCCAGTTTTGATTACGAACCCAAAGTTTTAAGACATGCTTATCTTTTAAAACAATCATCAATGAGTTTTCTAATGGGAAACCGGTTCTTCTTTTGGAATGGAATATATATAGCCTTATCTAATCTAACCCTTATTTGTTGTTAACATATTGGTGCTTAAGAGGAAGATTAATAAATTTGCTTTCTTGAAAAGCAATAAAGATTTTATTAGTAAAGGTGCAGGAGGGTTAAAGATCCCAAGACTGGAGACATGATATACATATCGGAGAAGAAATTATTATAAAAAAAACCTAAAACCCATCTGTCATTTAGTCAACCCATTTGTTATAAAGTTTGTTTCTCTGATAACATGATTGAGAAAGAGACTTGAAATTTTGCCTTTGATGTGTAGAAACTTTGGATGTGTGGTTGGAAACGTGTTTCAACCTCCGAGGAAGAGTAATTATTGTAATGAAATGAACACAGTTACCTGATGATGGCAAAAGGCCTATCTTACTAGTACTAGTGAAGAGGAATAAACAGTATGATATCTTATATATTCCAATATAATTTGCTTAGGTCAGAAAATGTCATGGAATTCCGAAGCAACAAGCATGTTTTCTATAGTGTGTGTGTGTGTGTGTGTGTTTCCATGTATTGAGATACCCTTCTGAATACCGATTCCCTTTGCCAAATGGCTTCATTTGGTATAATGAAAGAAAAAGGTAGTAACGTGCTATAGGATATATGGGGTGATCAGGGGATGGGAAAGATCAAATTTCATGATACCCATTTCCATTTACGTTCAATCAATCATTGCCAACATGCTAAAAATGCATGTCAAGTTCAGCACTCCATACTGCTTACACTCAGAACCTAGCTCTTTATCAAAATATTCCAGGTTTCAGAGATGTAGCTTCAACATGAGTGAAGCATATATATATATATATATATACAGCTTAAGTGGAATCAAGGGCTCTGTGTCCATTGATTCTCATGATTGAAAATCATGGTCTCCTCTCTCTCTCTCTCTCTTTTATCATAAGCTTTCATTCCATGCCAACTTTACTTAATTAAATCACTGGATTAGCATCATTAAAATGAGAACCATGCAGCCTTTTTCTAGCTGCATTGGAGCTCATCTCTTCAGCCTGGCTGATCAGCCTCAGCAGAAAGCGAACTGATTGTAGCATAAATTATTATAATCAGGTCAAATTATGCAACAAATAATATTAGAAAAAGGCTTAATAACATCTAAGTATCTTAGTAATATATAATTTAAGTTAGAATGCTGATTCTAGTTTTTAAAGAATCACATGTTTTATGACAGCAGTCGGGGTGTGTTAGCTTTTTCTTGAGTCTAATGTTAATACTTCGAGAGTAAATGATCAATATTTCGATCAAATTTTGTAGCGTTATTTGTTTTTTAATACATCTTTTTAACTTAAAAACTTTATTTTTTTGTTTGAACTAATACATGTGAATTCTAGCGCCACTCCATCAATGTGATAAAGATCAAAAGAAAGGGAGGAACATGCTTTTTAAACATTATAAAAAAACTATGTGATAGTCAACTCTAGGGTTTTGCTTTCTGCAAAATATATACTTGTTTAATTTTATGTGTCATTAAAGACAGAAGAAGGGTGAGAGGATGCACATATAAAATTTTATATTAGTGTTTTAATACCCCATAAATTAAGTTCTTCAAACTGTGATACCCACTTAATAATCATTATTTTGAAGCATAAAATCACTTCAATATTGTAATCAAAATCCCATTCCCAATATTTTAATACCATGGGATTGAAAGAAAAAGTAGAGCTGAAAACTTGGGTAAAAAGCGGGTGGGTGAAATTTCATGGTCATGGTTAAAGAAATGGGAATCCTTCAATGGCCTAAAAGGGTCTTAAAGGTGGGCCATTGATACGGTAGTTAAGCATCAACCAGTATTTTTTGGAATTTTTTTAAGGAGCAGGGCTCCATTAATTGACTTGCCCTTTAATTATATATATATATATATATATATATGTATGTATATGCTAATGCTTACATTCCTTGAATAATTTTTAGGTAAAATAAACAAAAGGCCCGAGGATTCTTTTCTTCTTTTTCCCCAGAAAAAGATATGCAACAATTATTAAAGATTATGTGGAGAGTAAAAACAGTCATCCTTATGATTAAGACTCCTTTCAATGTGATGTAATGGTGAGGAGATTGGATAAGATATAACAAGTTGTTATCCATGAAAGTTTTAGCCAATCATGGGAAATTGGGTTGGAGAAAAATGAATTGTCTTTTAATTTTGAGCAATGGAAAATCATTAACCCATGGGGTTCAATGATAGAAAATTGTTTATGGATAAAAGCTAGTTGGGCCTAGGAATGGGTTTCATTTGAACAAGTTGTTCATCACCCTGACTAAACTGGAGATTGACAATTTCCACCCAAAAAGGCATAAGTGGCTTTTGCCTGGGCTTAGGCAATATCCCTGGCAGTTGTTAACACTTTGGGTGTCTTCTTTTTGGGCTGCTTATTACCAGATTTGCAGCTGCAAGTGGAATGGAAATGTCCATTCACATTTATATTAACTTTTTAATATTAATACGGATAATTATAAGATTTAGATATTTTGATAAATAATAAAAATTAGATATAAATATTTAAAAAATAACGAATACTTTACCCGTTATCATTCTTGCGCGTAGAAAGTAGACTAGTGCAGTTGTCTATTTTAATCATTTGAAACCTGCTTTACGCAAGGATGACCTTTTCGATAAGACTGTCACAGTTGAGTGCAACAAACAGAGGGTGGTGGTTTCAGAATGGAGACAAAACTCCTTCCAAGTTGCAAATCATGAACAAATGGATGATGGAATTTGATGAGGATAGGGATGACAGATGCAGCCCCCTTCACGCCCCCTCATAATTTGGAATGTCCATTGCCTGCATGATTTTTGTTCTTTGGTCAAGAAACCAGCCAACTTACCCTCTTTGAAACACTAGCAATCACATGTCAAAGCAGTTTATTTGCAAAGCTTTTGGCTTTCTTCTTTAACCATAATCACCCTTCTGAGAAAAGAAGCAGTGACCTTAGTGATAACAACAGATCCAATTTCCTTTCTAAGTCAGCAGGAACGTGCTACATTTAGTAATGCACAACATAGCTGGCTGCTGCTCTGTGTCCCCATTATTCATCCCTTTTCACTAGGCAATAAAGTCTAAAACACAAAATTTACTTGCACAATTGTACTATCTATCTAAAATTACTGGTTCTGATATTATGTATTTCCTAGTTGGCAATACTAACCCATGGTGTAAGATGGGGTGGGTAAGTTGATGACGGTGCTCTTTATCTTGGTCATCATGTTGATGCTGTTGGTAATCCCCTGTGACCCGATTCCACTATCTTTCAAACCCTGTTAGCAAAAGCATTTGTTGAAGTTCTTGAAGCAAATGTAAGAAGTAAAGTATTTCCAGGTGGGGTTCCCTGTGAATTTTATTTACCTGGAATGGGAAATGATCTGGTCCACGAGCTGGTGCAGAATTGATCTGAACTGTCCCCGTCTCCATTGCATCACTGATCAATATTGCTTTATTGACATCCTTAGTGAAGACACATCCCTGAATTTCATATGCATTTTTTTCCAGTATCAAGCTACTATTCATGGGGAGAAAGAGAGAGATGTTCAGCACTTTGATAAGTTTATCATGGGTACCTGGAGTCCAAAGTTGCTGGCATTGCAATGGTTGATTCCTTCCTCAATGGAGTTGATCCTTATAACTGGCAAAACCGGCCCAAATGGTTCCTCCCAGGCAATCCTCATGTCAGGTCGAATATTGTCCAACAACAATGGCCAGATAAGGTTGCCATCTCTCTTGTACTCCTGACAAAATGTAGCTCCTTTCTCTTTGGCATCCTTAACCAGCCCTTCAATGAAATTTGCAGATGACTCTGACACAACTGGAGTGATATCGCAGTCATCTTCCGGTGCTCCAACTGTTAACTCTGCCACTTTTGCCTTCACCTTTTCCACCAGAACATCAGCAACAGATTCCATCACCAAGACAACCTTAACAGCAGTGCATCTTTGACCACTGTGGTAGTTGTAGGTGCAAAAGAGTTAAGACTATATATTAATGGATAGTAGAAATGAAAAGAGTTAGTGTTGTCACATCAACAGATTTCCATTTAACCTGTAAGAAAATCCTCCTTTTATAATGTTTGCAGCAACCAAATCTAAGTCAGCATCCTCAAGTACAATACAGGCATCTTTTCCGCCCAACTCCATCTGAAGAGGGATCATTCCCGCCTTCTTTGAGATTGCAATACCCGTGTCTCCACCAGTGAAGCTGAGCAAAATGGGGATGCAAGTTATATTTGTATGACTAGCTATATAGTAAAACGAAGATTACTAGGGAGCTAATATGGTGGCCACAAGATGAACTGGAATTACCTTATACAGTTTACTCCAGGATGCATGGTAAGGAAATCACCAATCTCAGAGCCTTTCCCTGTCACACAGCTGATGAGCCCTTTGGGAAAACCAGCCAAATGAAAGCAGTGCACCATATGGAGAGCAGAAACAGCACCCTGAAAGAAGGTTACCGGAGACATTTAGAGTTTTGTTCCAAGAAGTAATTTTAGGACACCATTTGTTTCGATTGAGATATGTCTTTCAACATGTGTTATCAGCTTGTTTCTAGAAAATACCTGTGTTGGTGGCTTGAGTACAAGGGAGTTTCCAGCAATTAATGCCGGTGCAATTTTTGAAACAGCCAGGTTGACAGGATAGTTGAATGGTGGAATGGCTAGAATCACTCCAAGTGGAATCTGCAGTTTAAGATGCAACTTTATATCATAAACTACATCATCAAAACATTGATAAGATATGAAACAATAGGTGAGTCATGTTCATACTATATAGTCAAAGCCTTAACCATCTTAATTGGCTATAAATTGATCAACCAGAGCAGGACTAACATTTTGTTAAGCGTTTCTAATTACACCAGCTCTATATTAATTCATTCAGTTTCGTATGTGCTTCTTAACTTCCCAGCCAATCATGCATCAGAATTCGCGTTTCTTAATTAGTTACATTTGTAATCTGAAAGCAAAACATCTTACATTGAACTTAAACAAATGGAACAGGAACTTTCCATTGATGAATCGATGAAAAAGGAAGTAACAGAAAGAATTATGGAAACTTAGGAGTATGGTGAAACACAAATGCAATGGGAAGCAATCCAAAAGATCATTTCGAAAGGTTGGCTTTTAGTACTCTGGACCTTATCTTCTCAGTATGTCACAGGATCAGATGAGATTGCCACTCACAACAAACTCTCTGCTCATGCTACTCAAGCATAGGCAAGAAAGGCACTTGCAAAGATGCCCGACTGCTGCATATAAAAGAATCGAGATCAACTAAAAATCTCCCATCCATCCCTTCCCAAATTATGTACTAGATGTGGATGGATACACCTTATGGTCATTATACCAGTCTGAACAGTACGGCTAGATGAGTCAAGCTAGTAAGTTTGGACCTAGGCTAAATTAAAATATTAGACATAGATGTATATATATACAAATGTTTTTCCACCTGACGGAACATTCTGAAAAAAGAAAACGGTTTATCAGATGACATCATCGAGATATGCAGGTTGTTGTCTCTGAGTTCCAATATATCTAGTTGAGTTAAATATTGGAATGAACCGATTTCGTAATCTATATCAGTTCAATACTAGTATTTGACAAGAACCTGAAGAAATTTAAAATGGAATAAGAAAAGAAAGTTTACCTTGGAGGTGAGGCAATATTTGGTTCTCTCATTCCCGGGGAAACTGTCAGAAACCAAGAATTTCCCTTCGCCAAGAATCCTGACCCCCTCTTCAGCACAGTAAGAAACAAGATCCCCGGACCTAACAACCTTCACGATACCATAACATCAAAACCAATTCCCTTAAGATGACTTGTTCACTTCTGAACTAAAGAAGAGCATAGACGAAAGCTAGAACAAATTGTTTATACCTCGGAAGCTGCATCTTTGGCTGGTTTTGCAATTTCCTTAACCAAGCACTCCGCAACAGGTGCTCTATGCTCCTTCAGGATGGCAGAAGCTTTGTGGAGGAGCTCTGCTCGCTTCCAAAGTGGAGTCTTAGCCCATGATTTTTGTGCAGTTTTTGCAGATTCCATGGCCTTGTTCACTTCTTCTTGTGTACAAGCTGTTTCAGCACCATACAATTTCGTTAAGGAACAAAGTTAAGTTTCAAATGGAAGCATCAGCTAGCAAAAATGGAATGAACAAAAAAAACACTCCATCGTTCTAAAGAAAAGCAAAACTTGGTAAGATTATTTTGAATGAGAGCATGCTTATGATCACTTGCTTAGCAGAATACAGTGATTCTACAAGTTCAGCTGTTTACCTTGAACCTTGTACTGAGTCTTTCTCGTGGTTGGGTTGATAATAGCCACAGCTTTCCCTGAAGAAGACTTCTTCCATTCTCCATCAGCATAGTACTTGTAAACATCTCCGTCCAAAATCTCTGCAAACACTCCAGTCCCAGCCATTATGAAAAAGAAACTCACCCACCAAAGAAAATCCAGCAGAAAGAACAAAGGAAATAAAAAAAAGAACTCTGTCTACTTGTTTCCTTAGATTTCCTTGCTCTAAGAGCAAAGAAAATTTGCTAGAGAAGCAGAGAAAAGAGAATGAAAGGTGAGGCAGTGAGTGTCTGGTGTGAGTTTGGTGTTAGAAATATAAATATACAGGGAGAAGGTGAGCCACGCCTTCCCTTGGTTCCAGCTACTTCGGACAAAGGACTTTTGCGTTAGGTGGTTCACATTGTGCCAAGTTAGAAGTAAATGGTTCTAACCCTTTTCTCGTCGCTAAACGTCACTCTTGCGCCTGACCACTCAGTAGCTTACAATGAAAAACGTTAGTTAGCCTCGTTTTTCTCGGCGTGGACTCAGCTCTAACTTGTTTTGGGTTTTTACTCCTCTCTTTTACCCTTCACGTAACTTAATGAAGCCTTTCTTCCTATTCTGTGACAAGAAATAGCAGAAATGGATGAAGGTACAGGAAAGTTAATGGAGAGTTGAGCCATTCTTCTTCCTCTTTCTTCTTCTTCTTGTACTAGTTTTACAGGTTTTATCCGCTCTTAACATAGTGATGAGTCCAAGTTGGTTAGAATTTGTGCCTCCAGGTAGAAAACGGAAGTGATAGGAAAGAAATGCAACCTGGGGAAACTAAGTTCTTCTACTCGCTTGCTGCTATCAGAAACAAACGGTAGTTTCTTGTCTATGTAAAATGCCCCCATTTCCCTGTCACTGTCGTCCAACTTGTCCCAAAATCAGATATGGCACTATGCTTTCATGATGAAGCTATGTATTTTCTGGGTTATTAATGGTATTAATTGAGTTAATAACACTCAAAAACCATGATTTAATTAAACAAGAGCTCATATCATTCAACAGTTTCGATTATGGTTACCATCTACAGTTTAATGTTAGCAATTCTTTCCAAAAATATGATATTCAATACCTTTCCCATTGTATGGAATATTAATTGGATGTGTGTGTGAGAGTTTATCTGCCATGTGAAACAGGATGAAAATTGCAGACAGCCACACGACTGATTAAAGCAATGAATATATTCGTCGGTTTATCCTTTAGGGGGATGGGCATCCCCCCTTTACCAGCAAACTGTTATCCTCATCCATCACCATGCAACTGCCATACCTTACCTAGTATTCATCCTGCATAAAATTCTGTGCCCAAAGTCTCCCACCTCCCCCAGCTGGAGTTTTAACAGCACTTCAAACACAGTTTTTGCAGGGGATGGATGCATGTTCTTCTCGAACTCGTTTTATACGTTTCTTAAAATGAAAATGTCCATTTCCAAATTGGCCACTCATAATCAAAGGGATCAATTAATTTCAAAGCAGAAGGAGTAGTGCTGGATCATAGAAGGTAGGTGGAAGATGAAGCGGGCGGCTTCGAAGCATAGTTGGTGGTTGACAAACCTCGTCGGCCTCTTGGTGTAGGATCACCTTATAGTTCGAGCCACAAAATTCAGGTTCCATGGACGACAAAACCTGACCATGCTAATAGAACTAATTGACACACAAATCCATTTACCCACAAAAGCCCATCAAACAACAACTACCATTTTTTAGTTAAATTGCAGTGACTGTCTTGCCCAAAAGTTGGATTTGCCCCTTTGACTTTAACCCGCTGTAATGTCCGTTACGTTTTGACTCGCTAGTTTCATAGTGCTTTGTCTCACAAAAGAGTATTAATGTAGGATTTATAGTGCTACCAAGATCCCTTTGAGATCATGACATTGATGTAGATTTTACAACTCTACCGAAAGAGTATCTAATATTTCAGAATCAGTTTAAATATCAATTGTCACAATTCATATCAACTTTCATGCTTGTTAAACTCATAATTTTATACCAGAAAAATAATTCATAAATTGAAAGTGGTGTGAAACTTTAAATGTTTAATATCACTTTAGTACACACTTAATGTGGGATTCATGATTTTTTTTAAAATCATGACATTTTCCCTTGACTCATTTCTAAGAGCTTGTTTTTTATGTGAGATTTTTATGGCTCTACTTGCTAGGAGCATATAATGTGGGGTTTACATAACTCTCCATTGGGACCATGACATCACACAGCCAATGTGCCATTGAGACAAAGACAGTGAACTCTTATTAAAATGAGGAAGATGTTACAGTATTAAAGAGAATACATGATCTCAGCGACTAAAGTCATAAATCCCACGTTCAAAAGAAGTTTCCAATAAAGAATCAAGGGAGGGGAGCCATGAATCCCACATCGACTATATACTAAAGTGATGTTGGGTAATTTCACACCACTATTAAACCACGAGGTATATTTGTGAGACAAAATTGTGAAGCTAACTAGTTAAATTGGACAATATCTCATAAGGATTGATGTGGATCATCACAATCAAAATCAAAGTAAACTCTAAGATACTAACAATGTGTCACTAAAAATAATGAGCTTTTGTTGAAATAAAGAATGATGTAGTAGACCCTTGTTGATATAGGGAAAGATGTAGCTCATTGATGTGGACCATGAATTAGTATCAGAATAAACTTTGAAATACTAATGGAAGATGTTACGCTCCAAACAAAGAACCCTGATCTCAACGGAAAACCATAAATCCCACATCCAAATAATTGAAGAGCTCCTAGATGCAATGTAAAATCATCATTGGCAACAGCATCAAACTTTGATGATTAGTGAGGCTTTGATTAGGCATAGTACTTGGAGTTAAAATACTGAAATTAGACTTAAGTTCTTACTAAAGCTTTAGTTAAAATATTCTTCAGATACATTCCCGGGAATGATTTCGGCCCAACCAAACCGACCCTGAAAATATTGGCTTAATAACCAGACATCATCTTGATTTGAATTTAGATAGGCCCTACTCCCAATTATAAGGCAAACAACCTCAAACTATTTATCTTGTGTTGTGAGCAAGAAAGAGAGGGAGAGAGTTCTTTTGGTGAGTTCGAATGAAAAAAGGACGCAACATCAGATAACACTGTTGGATTTCAAAATGGTTTGCAAGTCCTTAGCCAATAATTTAAGTTCATAGAAAGGTAAAAGGGGTAGCATACTTAATTAACAAGCAGTTGGGCATCGCAATCTCATGACAATTTTGAGGAAAAAAAAAAGCAAAGTACTCTCTGGTTTACTATCAAACATCATAAACGATCAAAAACATGAACTCTGCTTCTAGTAAAGAAACCCCCCTCTAATGAATTTCTTAATCCTTGTGCTGCTGAACAACTTCAACGCCCTCGTGCTGTTCCCCGTAATCCTGCAGGGGAAAAAAAATAAATCCCATCAATCATAAAATTAGGAATGTCATAAAATTAGGAATATGCATTCCAAAGTTTTCTACAAATTGCTAGCCAAAATACGGTGAAAAGGAAGAAAACATATTGATGAAACAAATATTGCCAAAGTAAACTGGAATGTACTTCCATGCATATGTTCATACCTTCACAACTACACAAGAGCAACCGACTACCTTCCTTGCTTTCCCCTCAGAATCTATCTTACACAACTGCATACAGAGTTAAAACACAATTAGCATTTACAGCATTAGGATTTGGCAGCATAACGTAATTGTGGGTTTGCAACGTTATTCCCAGAGGAGGAAAAAGTTACATGGTCATAGGGGTGTGCTTCTGAGCACCAATTAGAGAGAGCTGAGAAATAACTCATGTTTCATATCATACAATCAGACACCAGTTCATATTTTTTTTTTTCTAAAGTCTCAACCGAAACATATTGATGAACATTTGATAAGGAAGAATCACTGACATCTGCCATATAACTAAGAACAACCTAACATACTGTAAAAAATCACACAACTAAAACATCAGATAGCACCCTCAGCATGTCCTGAAATGCATGGAAATAAATAAAATATTAATGAGCAATGGCATGTCACATACACCAGCCCACTCGCCAAGAGTTTTTGCACTCGGTGCAACTAGCACTTTAACATTGTGATCTGCACAGAGTGCCTTGACCAGTTTAACATAATCTGGCTGGTCACAGTCCTCCGCAATAACACAAAGATGTGCGGTGTTCTTTTCAATTGCCTTGGCAGCTTCATGGAGGCCACGTGCAAGACCACCATGAGCTTGTGACTTCCTCACCACAAGGGGCAAGGCTGTGTTGATGTCCATTGGCTCACCAGCTGAAACTGGTACCTCAGGTGTAGCAACAGCAACTTCTTCTCTGGAAACGAAATAAACAAAAACAGCATAAATACATGCAGATAATATAAAAAAACACAAAAGCTTATACCTTTCAAAGATAGAAATAATACACAAATACCCAGAAAATCCTAAGATGTTTTGATTCCCCCATTCTAACAAATCTTAAACAATTCAAACAAGCAGGCAAAACATCTCAAATAAAACACAGAGTAAACACATCCTAGCATAAAATAAGTACCATTGCCATTCATTCTACGCTTAAAGCAAACTAAACCCAAAGTGTATAAAAGGAAAATGCAAGCAACTAGAAGTCATATGGAGATATTAAAACAAACCCAACAACCAGGGCAAATACAATGGAAATACCACTTATATTCTACGACCGACGGGCCTAAATCTTTACATAGGAATAACTTGTCACTTACCCGGACATTTTTTGAGCTGAAGTAGGGATCAGAGGTTCTGCTTCCTGGTGCCAAAAGAAATAAAAATAAGTCAAGCAAACAGATCTTTTACAGTACGACACTGAAAGCTGAGCAAAAACATTTTACTTTGTTATTCAGTAACTCTTTTTGGTGGGAGAAATCAAAAGGATCGTTTGACGAGTTAAATCAGAGAAATCAAAGCAAACTAGCAGGAAAAGGGTTAAAGAACAAGAGAGAGCTAACCTTAGAAGAAGTGAAGAAACTGAAGAGCGGCGCTAATCTGCTGGGGCGGAGGAATGGGAAGGGTTTAGCAAAGTGGAGATTTTATAACGCAGACGGCCTCTCAAACCCTATTTTTATTTTTGTTTTTGTTGTATGGGCCGTGGGCCTTTTTCCTCTTCTGCTTTCTTTCGGCCCGAATGGGCCGAGTTCCATTCCTTATTGCTTTATCTGCTTTTAATAAAACTAAGCCTGTTTGTTTTAAAGTAAAATAAATTTTAAAAAAAATATTTTCAAAATTTATGTTTATTAAAAAATAAAAAATTTATTTCAAATGTAAAATAATTTATCAGTTAATGAGAAAAACAATCATTGATTACCCAAAATATCTTACCAGTTAATGAGAAAAACCATAATTGATTTCAAAAAATATCTTACGTTTTATTTTTCAGAAACTAAAAAAACAAAACTCTTATTTTAAATTTAAAAATGTAAATTTGATAAATATTAATATTTATCTTAAAATATTAAAAAATAAATAAATTATTGACTTCTATTTAATAAAACTAATTATATTCATAAACTTATTTAATTAAATAAATATATAAAAAATTATATATCATAATTTGATAATTAAATAATATTCATATAATCACAGTATATAACACATGTATTTAGTTTAATGTTTTGAAAAAAAAAATACTTTAATAAATTAATTTTTTTATTATTAATATAAAAATTAATAAATTATTAATTTATCAATTAATTAATAAATTTTCAACATGTATTGATTTATAAAAGTTTTAATGTATAGCACTTATATCCCTGTTGAAAGGTAAGAAATGAAAACGAAACTGATACTACAATGATTCAAAGTTCAAGTAACATAGATACCCTTGCTTTGCACCAAATTCTCTCAACATAGCTATGACCAGGAATGAACACCTCAAGCAGGCTTCAAGCAGAGTTGTAATTTATGAAAAGATTTGGTAGACAAAGCAACCAACATAATAAAATCATAAGGAAAATGTCTAAAACTAACCATCCAAATCCAGCATGGCGCCAACAATTGATCTTTGAAATCAACACAAATATTTAACAACATTATTCCATCAGAGGATTCATCTGATATGAACTACATAAGAATACCGAGGACTGATGTTAATCACTCTCAACACCTCTTTTATTCCATGTTTTGAAAGCTATTGTTGATTCATCTTTAATGCTTTCCCCTATTCTGTACTCAACTAATATAGGACAAAACTCAAATTCAGCAACAACAGGATCTAAAGGTAACACAGCCTTCCAAAAGCCATCATACCAAACCAAAGCAACAGTTATAAAGCATGTTATGACAGTTCATAAATGAAATTAGGTATATGCTAGAATTGTAGGATAAACAAGTATAATTCAATTCAGTTTTTATAAATAAGAAAAAGTACACTGAGGGAATGGCAACCTCAAAACACATCGACATTCTCCATTCATGAACTAACAAAGAAAAACACCAACACATCACCTTAACAAGGAAGCACTAGAATAAAACTGGCACCATCAATTCCGACCAAGCGGGAGTGATCTACAGGTGAAAGTTTCCTTAAAATTCGACTTCTTTGAAGAAGTAAATATAGATGCGTAAACTTCCTTAGTGGCATTAGCTGGTGCCAAATTTGCAGCTCTAAACTTCTTCACTCCACCATTACTCAATGCCTTCTCATTCTCAAGTTTTCCATTCCCTTCCAATTTACCACAACCCTTCTCCCTATCGACAACATCAATACCCCTTTTCTTCTTCTCCTTCGCTGTTTTTGCCTTCTCTTCCTCCATCATCTCCCTCAACACAGCTACCTCCTCCTCATTCCCATTAATCACCATCTTATCAGACTCCGCAAACTCCTTATGACAAACCAAACAAGTTGATGACTTAACCTCTTTCAAAGCCTTGGCACTAACCACATGCCCACAATTCTTCAATGCAAAAAACTTATACTTTCCATTGAATTCAAGCCCCGTTATGGGGCACTGAAACGTAGCTCCATCGGCAGCATCTGATTCCTTCCCGGGAATTATCGACAACTTAATATTGACCATATCTTTCAAACCCTTTATGTGTCTAAACTCTTTGGGCAATTTCTTGCCCAACAAAGCTTGAACAAGAGCTTCCTTATTGAAAATATTCCCTAATTTATCAATCACACAAGGTTCTCTCAAGGGTTCATTAGATAAAGCGCAATTGAGCCACTTACCGAGCCTTTGCTCATTCGGGTCGACTTTATCGGGCTTTTTAACGGCGTACATCTTGAGATAACAGTCGCGGGACTCGGCTCCCGTGGCTCCGCCATCTCCACCGCCGCCAGAGAGGCGGGGGACGAGAAAGAGAGTGGAGAGAGGGGTGAGTTGGGAGTTTGGAAGAAGGGTAGAATCGGACAAAGGTTTTCCATTGAGGGTAAAGTAGAAGGACGAGAGCAATTGGGGCTCTGGAAGGAGAGACGATTTGAGGTGGTGGAGCGTTAGGGATTGGGTTGGTTCTAGGGCTACGGTCAGGGTTTGGTGATTTGGGGATCGGACGAAGAACTGAAGATGCATCTTTTCAGGAGATTTCGTCAGTGAATTTGACTAGCGGGAAATCCTGTGGGTCAATTTTATAGACGATCGCGGAGGGGAACACCGACTTTCGAAACGGCGGCGGTTCGGCGATTCGTCTACGAAAGGAAACTAAAAAAGAAAGGCGGAGGGGACCATATAAATGATCGGGAAAATGCTCAGACCCAATTTGTGCAGGCCCAATATTGGAAATGAAGGGACAGTGGATAATAGGATATCGGAGGCCCAGATTCAGGCTCAAGCCAAATATTGGAAGTCAAGAGAAGGGACCAGATTTAAGCCAGCCCATGTAGGAGCGAAAATGATAAAAGCCGTGCTTTCATTGAGAGTCGAACTCAAGACCTCCCGCTTACTAAACGGGTGCTCTAACCAACTGAGCTATGAAAGCTTTTATGTTGTCTTAAAAAAGTAATATAATTATAATCAAATAATAAAAATTAGAGTCTGCTTTACCTGTTAAGGGTAAGCAAATGGATGAATTAGGTGCTTCAATCCACCATGCCTAAAAAATAAATGGATCAAATATTTTTAGAAAATTGATTAAATATAAAATTAAATTGATCGATTAAATTTTGGATCAAAATTTTTATTATTTTTTTATAAATTATAATATTAAAATTTATAAACTTCATTCATAATTATAAAATATACAAATTATGTATAAATTAAATATATATATATATAATATATTACTTTATTATATATATGATATTAATTACACAAGTTACATGTTATAATATTTTAATTTTTATATTAAAATATGTATAAATAATAACTAAGTATAAACAATATGTTATAAAAATTAAGATGATAACTAATAAAATTATTAAGTGTAACCATATAAATAAAATCTATTATAAATTATAGCAATGGTTATGTATAAATTAAATATATGTTTATATATATATATATACATATATTATATAATTTTATTATGTATATATGAAATTAATAACACAACTTATATGTTATAATACTTTATATCAAAGTTTGTATAAATAATAACTAATTATAAATAATATGTTATAAAAATTAAGTTGATAATTAATAAGATTATTAAGTGTAATCAGATAAATAAAGTTTATTATAAGTTATAGTAATACTTGTATATAAATTAAATATATATATAATTTTTATATAATTATATATATTTATAATATTTTATATTAAAAAATATTATTAAGGTGTAATAATTATAACATATTAATATGTATAATATTTACAATCATATATTACAATATTAATATATAAGTTATAGCATTTAAAATATATAATTTATAATTATATATTAATACAAATTTATAAATAAATAAATATATAACTAAAATTAAATTATTACAATTATAATTTGTATTTGTATATATAATAAATTAATATGTTTTAAATATATTATTAATTAAATTTACTATCAACTCTTCTTAATATATATAAAAATATATATATTAATATATATAATGTATATAAATTTAATTTTATTTTTTAGGTGAATTAGTGTAAAAATTTTCAAATCAAGAATGAATAAAAAATTAATTAAATTAAATATTTTAAACCAGTTGATCAAATAAACTAATTAGATCAAATCATTTTACTTAAATTATATTTGATTTGAATAAATAAATAATTTAATTTAATTTTGCTCACCTTCAAAGAATAGTTGTATTAAGTTAAAAAAAAAGTAAATTATCAAAAAAGAAAAAGAAACAGTGAAAGTTGAAGCAACAGATGTGAAAAGTATACATGGGGGTATAAAAGCCTGTCTACTCATAAGAAAGTGCCTGGTCTTTTGCTCTTCTCTCTCTTTATCCCTTCCATGCTGTTGCAATGTGAAGACCAGGAAAGCTTTTATCCAAAAGCTTTCTTCCTCTTCACCATCCCATTGATCATCATTACTGAAAAGGAAAATTTTTGAGCTCCAAAACATTTTCCCTGAGATTGTCCTCTTCTGAGATAAGAAATTTGCCATAAGCCCTCTTCTATCATCTTTCATTTCATCTCCCTTAATCCCTTTACAAGTTTCGATCTACTTCCCATTTCATTGCCTCCAATCTGACATTGGTAAGATCTCATGTTCTTTGCCTTAATTTTTTCTTCAAGCTTGTTGAATTTTCAGTGTTTTGATTGGTTTTTCTGTTGATCTGGAGAAATGGGTACTAATTAATTAATTTTGTTAGTGCAGATTTTGAGGATATTGTGTTTTTGCTATTTGTCATAGAATCGAAAGTTGTTCCTTTCTTGGTGAAGAAAAATGTCGATTTTGCCAAAGAGTGAATCAATTCACATTAGGGAAGTTTGGGAGGAGAATCTAGGAAGTGAAATCGAGTTAATTAAAAATATTGTGGACGAGTACCCTTACATCGCTATGGACACTGAGTTCCCGGGTATTGTTCTTCGCCCAATAGGAAATTTCAAGAGTAGTTTTGAATACAATTACCAAACTTTGAAGGCAAATGTTGATCTTTTGAAATTGATTCAGTTGGGCCTTACTTTCTCTGATGACAAAGGGAATTTACCTACTTGTGGAACTGATAAATTCTGTGTTTGGCAATTCAATTTCCGTGAATTCGATCCCAATGAGGATGTTTATGCTAATGATTCCATTGAGCTTTTATCTCAAAGTGGCATTGATTTTAAGAAGAACAAGGAAAAGGGTGTTAGTGCCCATCGGTTTAGTGAACTGTTAATGTCATCTGGGGTTGTTTTGAATGATAGTGTGCATTGGGTGACTTTTCATAGTGGTTATGATTTCGGGTATTTGCTTAAGTTGCTCACTTGCAAGAATCTTCCCGAGACACAAGCAGAGTTCTTTAGTTTGATCGATATATATTTCCCTACTCTTTATGATATCAAGCATCTGATGAAGTTTTGCAACAGCCTTCATGGCGGGTTGAACAAGCTTGCAGAGCTGTTAGATGTGGAGAGGATTGGTATCTGTCACCAAGCTGGTTCGGATAGTTTGCTTACTAGTTGTACATTTATGAAATTGAAAGAAAACTTCTTTAGTGGGTCGACTGAGAAATATGCTGGTGTTTTGTATGGTCTTGGTGTTGAGAATGGACAGAATACACATTAGAAAGCACAGAATTATGGAAATAAGATGAAAATAAAATCTTTTCCTTAGATTTTGTGTTCCATTTTGCTATCTACTTCTGCTATCAATTCTCGTATAATCAGCCTATATTGGTAGACCTCTTATACTTGTTTGTTTTACTCTTGTTGGTTAGCAAAGAATGCATATGAGTGGAGGGAGAGGAGGAAGGGAAAGAAATAGAAATGTTTCAGAATAGCCAAGGGAGAAGGCCCTATCTTCTGACATTTTATGTCTAATTCTAAGCTTACTTTCCAGAATCCTGACAAAGATGTGTCATGCCCTGGTCTTCTGAGTAACGGCATTCAAATAAAATAGGTGGAAGGATAGTTTCATGGTGGCTTTGACCTATTCCTATGTGTTTGTTTACTGATATGGTAACCCTATCCAAATGTGTGTATAAGATCAAATTCTACTTGATGTCTCTTTCTTTCATTGCAATTATTTCATCGTGTCTCAGTTCAACAGCCATAACTCAGCTTTGCTAAGGAGCAACTGTGATGTAACTTGAGTTTCTTGTATGTAATTAGTTCTAGTGCTATATTATTTGATGCCAAGACACTGCTATTTTGCAAAGCAGATGCTGAATCAAAGATTGCAGACTGATAAAGATACTGTTAATCATACTTAAAAAAGGCGAAAAAGGGGACATGATTAGGGGAAATAAACTGTAAGATTCATCAGTCGTCATCATCACAATTAAGTAAATGAAGTAAAATTGGGGAGGGGAGGAGGGGGAAAAAGATTTCACAGGACTCTCTGAAGCTATATATTCTTGCTGAGCCATTAATATTTGCATTGAAGAAGGAATAATAGAATTCAATGCAGCGGTTTACCTTACATCATCTCCTCCTGCGTTTCCTGACAATTCTCTGTTGTATACAAAGTAATGGCTTCCTTTGGTTTTAAGATTACAATCTTTTCTGAAGTTTCAGAGCTCACGTAAAGGGTATCTGCAACCTGGGTTGCACTCGTTTAACTCTTTGAAAGCTGGTACCACAGCCTTATAAACCTCTTCACCCCAGTCTTCGTTTAGCTCTTCTTTCTCGTCATTTTCATCCAAAGCTTCCTGGAACCTGTAAAAACATCACGGGTTAGGATATTTGGTCACAGAAAGAACTGATCCATATTTCCGTCCGCGTACGCTAGGAAATATACCAGCACAATAAAAAATCAGACTCGATCAGAGGCATACCTCGGTTATTCCCTTCAACCCTGAATCCAGGATTATTTCTTGCCATTGGGGCTAAACTTCTTAAATGCATTTTGAAATGGCTTCTCCCACCTTCTTGACTCCGATGACTGTAGGATGATGAGTCGGATGCCCATCCAACCCCTATAATGCAAAAAGTTTGGCTTCAAATTAGCAAAGATTCAGAATCTTCCAATGCCTCGGCCATTCCCTTCGATTCTCCTTCCATGTCCCGCATCATTTCTGCATTCCGATCCCTTATCATTACCACCTCCCATGGACTCCAGCACCTTTAGTTCCCTTTAATTCTTCGATTTCCATTTGCAATTTCGTTTTTGTCTCCTCTTTTTTTTTTGAAAAAGCTTATGTTATGAATTTGGGGAGTGTAAAATACCTCCAACAAAGTTCCATAATTAGAGGAGAGAAACCTCACCAACATAATAATAATCTCCACAATTAGCAGAAAAAAAAACAAAGAATCAAAACCATAAATGGAAAAAAAAAAATGGAAGAAGAGAGAATTAAGCCGTCACAACAAATTTAAAGATGAAATAAATGTGTATTCATTCTTTCTTCTTCAAGTACGGGTGGTTACTTCCTTAATTTTGTCTCAAAGCTCCCTTTTGGTTCTTCTTCTCATGCTCCACGGATGAGCTTTCCATTTTAGGTACATGTTTGAGAGAAAATAATGCTTCAGTCGAAGGGAGCAAAGAAAAGGACAAAGGTGAGGTGTTTTTCTGGCAACGGTTTCCGGCAACAAGGCAAGGTACAGCTGAAGTTTGTGGCAAATAAGAAAGAGACGAAGAGATGCAGGGTGTTTGTCACTGTGGTAATATGATGTTCCACACTCTGTGCTGGTATGATGCTCGAAGTAAAGCTGTATTCTCACCCTCTTACATTCAATGGAGGGATCAGTAAGCGACAAATCCTTCAAATCGTATTCTCCTCAGTAATAATCCATTTGAGTTCATATTAACACAAAACTTAACAGTAATGATAACATTTACTTTACATCAACTGCACTTGCAAAAATCTTTTGCCATCATATCAGTAACCACGATGCCATAAAGAATAATACACAACCATCATTAATCAGAGACAGGAATATAGATTTGCCAGTGTGATTGGCAGGTGAAATCCTCGTTAGATTAACAAACCAGCAGAAGTTCATCGTTCCATTCCCAGTGTTGCAGAACATGGACAACTCAAAGATAACCCAGGCATAGCAATCAACCTAACCTCGCTTCTCTTTGCAATACCTGGTTAAGGAAAAAAGGGAGCAGGTTTGAATCAAGTTTTTAGCAACAGCCAGAACATAAGAATCTATTCCCAGGGAAAACATTAAAATGCTAGTTTATGATGCAGCCACCATTAACTTAGAACTAACTGGAGATGCCTTCTTCAGTAATATGCATGTTATCCACACTACAATAAGTCAATATGCTATGCTACATAGCAGCCAAAATACCATATTCTGATGCAAGCTACATGTTGCTCTTTGGGCTTTTAAAGCGTTCTTCACAAATATAATAGAGCATATGTGGACTTTTCCCCTTACATGCTGTTATGGTGATGATGATGATGATAGGTATAGAAAAATGTTAGTGTGGAAACAGACAACAGCAGTGCCAAATGTTTTTGAAAAGTTAAAGAAAAAGAAACTTGCATGACCAGCTGAATATTGCTCAGAGAAAGGGAACTCAAATATATTGTATATATTGTAATAAGTGTTCAAAACCAAGCCCTAAATTTTCTACTTGATTTTTTTTTTCCATATCCCAAGCAACTCTCTTCTATTAGCACTACTCCTTTTGAGCCTCTACCAGTAGTTCATAATTATTTTTGGGTAATCCAGTAGTTCATTAATTAAATCTGAAATAGTGGAAATGCTTCTTTTGATGCTGTAGAGATCTATTCATAAGAATAAACTGAGTTTCTAATCATCCCAGTCCAAAACAAACTAAGAGAAAGGTAAGCTAGACATTATTGAATGAATCACAAACATAATACCAAGCATCAATACTTTTTATTAAATGGGACAACTACACTTGGGCACACCAGACTTTGTTTAAGGAGGGAATATGATGCAAGAGCATAAGAGTAGTGCCCACCTCTTCAGCAAACTTTATCAAAATAGTTGTCCGAGGTCTTTGCTGTCCCTCCATAGGTACAAAATGAGCTGTTACTACCGCTGGAAATCCTGCACTATCCAAAACACCCTTCCAACCAACAAAAAGAGGCTATAAGGGCTTCCATCCACCAGATCAGTCATTTCGAACAAAATAATTAATGAAGCACTTACCCTCACTATTCCAGCAACAAATGCCCCACAATTAAAAGTCCCCATGTCTTTTGGAGTTGAAATAAACCTACAATGAAATACAGACCAGTTGGTCATTAATCTGAAACTAGAGATCTAGCTAGCTGAAGCAATGGCATTATAAGTGATAAGTGGTGGGCAATGCATAACTTGTTCACAAGGAGTTCCTTCTCACTGATCATGTATTCGTCTTCATGTTCAGTGCCCTTCTCAAGTGAGTCAGCCACCTAACATAGTACGAAAAATGAGCAGGTCAGAGATGTACTATATTGGAGGCTACACTGATTTTAAGCATATGTTGAAGATGTTAGCCAGCTAGAGTTGCCATGCCTATAGGCTTATAGGAAAATACACAAATCTGTTTGACAATATCAACAAGCTTTCAATTGTTGCACCAATAGACAAGATTGCAGACTTACCTTTCCAAATAACACCTTCCAGACAGTGCTGTGCACAAAAGACAAAATACCCAACAATCGAGTCTCCCTTCTATTTCCCTGTGGCATAAAAGAACACAAGTTTAGTACTGGTGCTGACATATGGATGCAAACAAGTCAAGCTACTCGTGAGCTACTAGGGCTTGACTTGATGAGTACATGAGTTTGACTCATTCATTGCCAAGCTGAGCTTCAGCTCGGGCTACTTGAGTAACAAGTTGATACTTGACTAAAGTGGCTCGTGAGTCGTATCGAGCTTTTGAATTTTTAAAATTTTTTAATATTAATACATATATAAATAAAATATAATATTTATTCACATATTTTAACTTTTATTTGAGTTTTTACATTGAACTTGAGCTATTGAGTTTCAAGCTTTTTATATAAATTAATCATAATTGAGCCTAATCGAGTCAAGCTCTAGTAGCTCAATTATTTTTCAAGCCAAGCTTAAGCACCAAAAAGTAAACCTCGACCAAGCTTCGGCCTGACACTAGATTGGCTCAATTACACCCCTAAGTTGACACCATGGAAGAATACACATATTCATACAAATGAGCACACATCATTGCGAACACATTGCCAAACCAAGATACACAAAATGAAAGCAAATTTAATCCACATACCACCACCAAGCATATAAGGTGAGTAAGGCTGGCATACTTGTATTACATCATGACCTTCTCACCTAATTAGCAGAATTAAAACTCTGCTTTTAAAAGTCAGATCCTAACTTCCAAGTAATACCTCGAGAACAGTAATGAAGATTAAACAGGAGAACCTTATTGCTACTGAAGTCTCATCTCAAGTATAATCTGTGAATGTGCTGTACCTTATCCCTATGGCACAAAAGTTCAAGAACTCGAGCCCCAACTGCATACCCTGCATCCTCCAGCCTGATCCATTCCCATGAATAATATTAGACTTATTCACACTAGAAGAACCACTGACTGAACTAACCATTGTAAAAATATTTGCAATATAATTAAACATAAGGAGCTCTTTGTTCTACTTTTCTGTCATTTATTTATTGTCATTGGATTCTTCAATAAATAATCTAATCTCAAGAACACATCGGTTGCCAATGGAAAGATTCAAGCAAGATATATCAAAGGTAAAAGTATCACTACCTTCTTTCTAATTCGGCAATGTTATCAACCTGTGTTTGATTGTACTGAACAAGCTCCGAAAACAAGAATGCAAATGCACTCAAGCTAACCTGCAATGAAAGCACAACCATCCATTAATGCAAAAGTATAGTTTGGAATTTGAATCCAAATTGAAAAAAAAATCCCCCAATCAAAGCCATTGTTGATTCGGTTAGTTTGGGTTTGTCCCTAATTTGTGTGATTCGATCAGAATTTGTCAACTAATGTCCAATTCAAATAGTTCAACGAGAAAATAATACTATTTAAAAGAAATAAAACAGTTAGATCCCAAATATTGCAACAAGAAAAAAAAGTGAAGATCGAAAATATTTGAAACTCAGCTTGCTTGCTAAGAAGCTGAATATAGAGTTTTATCTAAAATAACAGGAACAAAAAATTGTAACTCTCTAGTTTAAATTTTACATCGTATTTTGCTACATTTTCACAGGAATCCAAACATAAGAAGAAGAAGAAGAAGAAGAAGAAAGAGAGAGGGAGAGGAGAAACCTCTTGTTTGCCCTTGCTGAGGGGCTTGTCGAGGACGTTAGAGTATTGCTTGATCTTCCCGACTCCGATCATTTTCTACTGGAAGGAAAATTTATTTTCTGTTTGGCTGCTGAGAAATCGCAGGAAAAATGAATCAGCTATGAGCTACGCGAGCACCGAGCGAGCATTCGTGTGCACTTCACTACGCAAGCCCGTTTTGAACCGCCGGTCTAGTTGGTTTTTCTCCGCATCGAACACACACGCGCTCACGCGTTTCCCCCGCTCTTTTATTCGCCCTTTTTCTTTGCTTTTTTTCAAATTTCCTAGCTTTAAAAAAAATACTAATAAGTTTGTTATTGCATTAAAATATTAAAAAGATTAATTTGAATATTCATCATATTATTTTTAAATATTTTAAAATTATATCCAAGTTTTCCAATTAAAACTATTTTTGTAATATTATATTATTAAAATACTAATTTTAGTTCGGACAGCTAGCTTTTTAGAGCACTTGAATAATAAAATTTATAAAGTAAAAAGTAAAATACTCTTTCTTTAAAATGTTATATAGTTTAAAAAGTGAACATTTAATTTAAAATAGAAAGAGTAATTTAAAGTTAAATACTCATGTGAAATATATGGATTTACATTTGATTTACGATTACTCTCTTAAATTTTTATTTTATAAATATATGACATAGTAATACATATTTCGATATTTGATTTTTTTTTTGTTTATACAATTGAGTTATCGTGTAAAAAGTAAAGGAAAAATATTTCACTCTTTAAATCTTAATTATAATTTCACACAAATTCATTACTATTTGAAATAAACAATTTATTTAAAAATTTTAAACTACGTTTACAAAAAAAATTAAAATACTATTTTTTTCTCCCGTATTTTTCACTAATTTTCTTTTTTTCAAGCCAATCGACAACGTTTTCTTATATCAATTGATATTTTTAAAATTAATGAAAAGTAAAATTATTCAAAAAATATTACTACGCCATCAAACTAGCGAAAACATTAATAATTGATTAACGATTGGACTTATATGTCTAGTCTAACAAAATATATTTTTTTAGACGGATTATCTATTTCAAATATTAATGAATTCATGTAAAATTATGATCAAAATTTAAAAAATCATGATATTTTACCTTAAAAGTAAATATGGGTGTGCATGTTTACATGCAATTCTCAATCATCGAATACATGAATCTATCAAATTCAATTTTTATTTTAACTTTAAATTCAATTATTTTCAATCGAGATTAATTTTAGATGTTTCTTTCCATTCCTTTATAATCTCATTTTTTTCTTTTTTTTTTTGTAATTTGTAATTTGAACTTGAGATTAACTTTGTTATTATTAATTGTTATAGCTTTGTGTTTGACAATGTCCGTGATGAACTAATTTTAATTCATCAAATATATTTATATATAGAAAAATCATAAAAAATGAAAAATTTAAAATATAAGGTATTCATGAATCATATTGCACTTAGATATTTGGAATCAATTACTAGCTTTTATGTAGTGTTATAAATTTTGGGTGCTAGCTATAAATGTTGTACATGTTTCCCTACAACCAAAAGCATACCCCATTTCTAAGCTAAAGGTGAATTTCTCATTTAAATGCTACTTACCAAAGTTAATGTATATTCATTACATATTCTAGAGATAGGCAAAAGTTAAAAACAATAAAGTTAATTGATACATTTTACTTATTCATTTGTTATTGCATTACTTTTAATTAAGACATAATATCCAGAGAAGCTTCTAAATTATTTATGAAATTTTAGATATTTTTTTATAATGTTATTATATTTGATTAAACTTTTAATATTTTTATTTTAAATTAAATAAATTTTTATAACTAGTAATTGAGTTAGTGAAAATATTATTTATTATTTTATGTCACAAGACATGTTAATATACCATAATTGATAATAATATGATATATTGACATACCATAATAATGTCATAACATAATTAATTCTAATGATTTTATGTGTGAAATATTATATTTTAAATTTTAAAAAAAGTTTATTAGATGTAAAAATGCATTATTTATCAATTTAATATCTATGGACCGAAATTCCCCTTTTAATCAACAAAATACCATAGAAGGAGATAAGAGGAAAAGGGAGTGAGGAGAGGTAAACGTCAGGGGAAAAACACAATGTAACAAAGGTTAAAATGAAGCCTCTTCTCTTACAAAAGCAGAAGGACGCCAACATTTAACAAACAAACGCAATCAAAACCCTTTCCCTAACTCTCTCGTTGCCTTCTTTTCTCTGTTTCTCACTTTTTCTGTCTCGGCCTCTCTTTTATTCTCTTTTAGGGAATTCCGATGGAGGACGAGGATGAGTTCGGAGATCTGTACACGGACGTTCTCAAGCCTTTCTCATCAACTTCCACGACATCATCGGCGTCCGCTGCTCCGCAACGCCACCAGCCTACCCCGACGCCGGCAAATGTCCACCGTCCGATCGATCTCAACGTTCAATCCCAAGACGATGACATCGCCCTCTTCGGAGGTCCACGTCAAATTCCCGCTACCCAAACCCTAGCTCCTTTTAAATCTCCTTCTCTTCCTCCTGCTACTGCCGCTGTTGTTCCGGATTCGATTCCTAAACGCGATTCAGCTCCCAAACCAATGGTTCTGGATTCTAAACAAGAAGCAATCGATGGCAAAGACGTTAAATTTGATATTGAAGAGGGGGGTAGTAATGGAAGTGAGGATATGGGCTCAGATGACCCGATAATCCCGGGTTTAACCGAATCTGTTTGCCAGGAAGATTCTGTAAGGAACAATAACGGAAACGATAACGGAATTCGAGAGGGTGAAGCGGAAGCCGAAGGAGAAGGGGATGATTGGGATAGTGACAGTGAAGATGATCTACAGATAGTGTTAAACGACAACAACCACGGCCCGATGGCTATGGAAAGAGGAGGAATGATGGGGGAAGACGACGACGAAGATGGGGACACACTCGTGATAGTGGCTGATGGAGATGCAAACCAAGGGATAGAGGAGCAGGAATGGGGAGAAGAAGGAGGGCAGGCGGCTGATGGGGAGAGGAAAGAAGGTGGAGAAGCGGGGAAGGTTGGCGGTGGAGCCAGCGGAGGAGGAAGTGTGGTTCCGCCAAAAGTTGGGTACAGCAATCATGGGTACCATCCGTTTCATTCTCAGTTTAAGGTCAGTGTGCTAACATGTGTTGTTGAATCAAACAATTTGGAAACATTTGGACAAAAATGGGGTTTCTGTTTGTCATATGCCCCAATTGTGTGATGAATGATTAGGATTTAGCGTAGTTACTGGCTTGTAAACTTTGTACAGAATGAAATGATGAATAACAGTTTTTTCATTTTTTCCCCCTGAGTGGGGAGTATATTGCTATGTTTTTTCATTTTGATATTATTTTTGAATATTGAAGATCATAACGTTGTACTCAGAAATCATTATGGGTATCCTTAAAACATAAAACTTTGCCTCCAATGATGCTTGTGTAGGCTCAGAGTTAAATCTATCAACAGTAACATGCTGGTTTTTTTGCTTCGCTAGAAACCTCACTTATTCCAAGGGTCAAACTTTTTCAACTTATTGTTGGCTAATGCAATACTGACTTGTAAGCAAGAATTACTTGATTCATCTTTCTTCTTATCGTAAACTTGTACATGACAACTTAAGAAAAGGGTTTTGGTTGATTTTCACAATGTTCTGGGGCACGTTAGTTAATGGTGTCAAATGTCAATAGTAAAACCTTTGCGGATAAGGTATATAACTGCAACCACAGTTAATGCCTTTTTAATGTAATCTGTGAAGATATGGCCGTTGGTCTTTCATGTGTCACCTACAGCAATAATTCTCTGTAGTAGCTGTTGAAGATGCACAATTATGTTTAGAACTATTTGTTTATTTGTGCGTCAAGTAATTTGTGGACAAAAGCAAATCCAGATACTTCTGCAAAGAAAAAGTGGACACAAACCTATTGGTACAGTGGATGAAACTGTAAAAAGTAACATTATACTCTGTAACTTGAACACAAAAAATTTTTTGTTTCTCAAAATGCAAGATTAACTGCTAACCTTGCTGAAAATATGTTTCTCTTTACACTTGTTCCCAACCATTTTCAAACAGCAGTTGATTAGATTTACCTATACTTTTTCATTGGTTGCATTACAGAGTATAAGTTATTTCCAGCTTGAAATTTGTTATTGTAATTGGCATTTTGGTTGCACACGTAGGTGGTGCAACTTCTTCCTTGTCAATTAGTTTATGAGCTGTTAGCTCTATGTTATGATCAGTGTATCCTCTGATATTCTTGGTTCTTGATTTGTATATTGTCTTGTTGCATTCTATAGAGTGGATTTTTTGTTTTGATTTGGCTTAAGAAATTTTGATTTAGCTGTGTCTTTTACTTAAAACTTAATGGTTGTTGGTATTTCCTTTCTAATGTGATGCAAAAGTTGACCTTAGTCTGGAATGTGATGTCCAATGGAAAGTTTATTTTAAGAAGCCACATATATGTCAAGGTTCTGGTCATCTGTTGTAAACTGTAAATTTGTATAGCAGAATGGAAAAAATTGCATTGCTGGATGATCATAGCATTTCTTTTATTATGGGGCTTATGCTGCTTGTTCACTTCGGTTTCTGATTTATATTTTGATCTGTTTTCTGCTACATGCAGTATGTAAGACCTGGTGCAGCACCAATGCCTGGAGCCACTACAGGTGGTCCTGGAGGAGCCCCGGGTCAGGTTCGTCCACTGATGGGTGCTATGTCTGGTCGTGGTAGAGGTGATTGGAGGCCACCTGGAATGAAAGCTGCTCCTCCCATGCAAAAAGGTTTCCATTCTAGTTTTGGAATGCCTGGTTGGGGTAACAATATGGCGGGGCGAGGTTTTGGTGGTGGGCTGGAATTCACACTTCCTTCTCACAAGTAATTGCTCAGTTTTCAATAATTGCGTTATTACTTAATGTTAGCTGATAGTGTGAATTTTGTGCATAATATATTAAATCCATTTTATTTTGGCTTGTAGAAGCTGAAAATGGAGACAAATTGCTTGTTGCAGGATGCCTTTTGGCTTCTGTCAAACTTTGTTATGTTTCATTCTTCTAATATCATGTACAAACTCATGTAATTTCATTGTTTGGTTTCACCTGACCAATTTTTGTTTAATCCCTATGTGATATCAGGACTATATTCGATGTTGACATTGATAGTTTTGAGGAAAAGCCGTGGAAATATCCAGGTGTAGATCTCTCTGACTTCTTCAACTTTGGTCTAAATGAGGAGAGCTGGAAAGATTATTGCAAACAACTGGTAAGTATTAGCTTTAATGATATCTTATTTCATTCTTGTGGGAACTAAGGTCTAAGAAGTTTGGATTTTAAAATCTTGAAGGAACAACACCGCTTGGAGACGACCATGCAAAGCAAAATTCGTGTCTATGAAAGTGGGCGAACAGAGCAGGTAATTAGGTGTTTATGCATATCTGAGAAAATGTTTCCGTGTAACAGTTAAGTGCATAGGTTGGTGGCATCGGTTCTGCTATTGCTATTAATGGTATAATTGTCTTGCTTTCTTTAGGATTATGATCCGGATTTGCCTCCAGAATTGGCAGCAGCAACCGGGCAAGAGGTTCCAGCTGATGCTGCTAATCTTGGAAAGTCAGATGGTGGACAACATGATGTGACAAAAGGAACTGGTCGAGTGCGACCACCAATAGTAAGCTTCAGTCGCTGATTTTACAGAAAAGCATAATTATAAAAACCATCCCGTTAGATGTAGATTCTTCAACCATATTTATATTTTGCCTCTGAATATGTATCTTGGTATTGTCAACTCTTGAGATATGCCTTGACCTGTGTCTGTATCCTCCCTTCCCTTGCTCTCCAATATCAAGTAACTATTTCATTATGAGTGTAATAGACAACTCCATTTCCATATATTGTAGACCTTTTTTGCTATTTTTTTATCTGTTTGATAATTTACCATTTTTTATTTATTGCACCAGCCAACTGGGAGAGCAATACAGGTGGAGGGTGGTTATGGTGAACGCCTCCCATCCATTGATACTCGGCCACCTCGTATCCGTGATTCAGATGCAATTATTGAGGTTAGCAGTCAAATCTTGTTTTGATTGCACTTAGCCCAAGTCTTATTTAGTATCTGTGCATTACTCATCCAATATAGTTGAACTCATAATTTTGTAAACAGATTGTCTGTCAAGACACTCTAGACGATGATTCCTCCACAGGCAATGTTGTTGTAGACCAAACAGAAAATGATCTTGTAAGAGGGGATCTTAGAGGAGATCTTGCATCCGAAGCTGATGTTGCACGTGAAGATACTGAATATTTTGATGGTTTTCCAGATGCTTATAATAGTCGAAAGAGGGAGGTAGTTGGAAGGAGGACTCTGAACTCTGTTCAGAGTAATGTGCCTGAAGACGGGATTTTGCGCTTCCCTGCAGAAGCACCACTTCCATATGGTCCTGGATCTAGGGGTCAGAGTCCTATGTATCCTAGTGGAAACTCTGGTAGCCCTCGTGATGAGAGGTATGAAGCCACCTCGAATTAATTTGCTTTTGGATAAAGTTAATAGTGTTGTCTGGATCTACATCATGTATGTTGTTACCTTTTTTGGTGATACTACACTACTTCTAGTAGAGAGGTGAAGCACTGGTCCTCCTCAAATATTATCCTACACTTGCTTGTTCTGGTTGTGTAGATCTCAATTGTACACTTTTTCCCTGGCATCCTTCAATTAGAAAAATAAATGCATGCTAAAGAAATGATGTAGTTGTGATAAATTGATAATTCATTTTCTGGAAGAAACAATTTATTGTGAAAGAGATGTATTAGTTGCTATGTTAAAAATTCATGTGCCTTGAGAAGCGTGAAGGAACTTTACAGATTTCGGGAGTCATCAAAAATGAAGTGATGATGTGTTAGTTTCCTGTTTATCTGAAGCAGAGAAAATAAATGTGAACCAAAATGGCTGTCGTGAAAATTGATGAAGTTGGTAGCAGTTCTTTATTTCTTGTACCATATAGGTCTAATTGATAGAGATGCTTTTGCCTTTCGTAACTTATTCAACTGTAGCAGTTTTCATCATAGTTTGTTTTCTTTAAGCAGATGGATTACTTTCTTGAATGTTTGGCTGTGAAGGGAAATGAACTCCTGTCGTTGTTATCATTATTTATTTTGTATCTTTTGCTGAGCTCATAATGAATTCCAGCCTTCATGATCATTTCATAATTTGATAGTGAGAGATACAATTTGATTTGAAAGGCTGGTTGTGACTTCGATCTAGGATTTCTTACTTAATTGTCTTTGGTTATTTTAGGGTTTCCGATAGCTTAATGTTTTAGTTCATTATTGTGGTGGTAATATTACAACTGCACGTATAAATGCCACTAACCCTCTCCTTCAAACAGGCATCAACAGGGAAGAGCACACGAGAGATCCCCTCGCATGACACCTATTCAAGGTAAACGTGAGAAGTTCAGTGATGCCCAGAAGGAAGAATCTGTTGAAAGCATGGATGGTAAATCTCCTGTCCTAGTTAGAGATGCCAGGGAGATAAGTGTGGAGCATAAGGATGATGTTGATGATGAGCTTGAGCCGGCCGATGGAAACCCTATTACAGAAAAGGATGAACAGATAAATGAGACCCATGAAGTTGAGAATTCTCCTAATCCCATGAAAAATGAAAAAAGAAGTTCTCATGGGGAGCAACGGATGCTTCAAGAACTTGATGATGATGAGGATTCTAGGGCCGCAAGAAGTAGTGAAAACAGCAAAGCAAGATCTGGCAGCAGCAGAGATTATCAGAAGTGGCGAGATGGTGCTGAAGAGGAAGTTGTTCAAGGTGGACGTTCATCCCGCATGGGAATTGTCAAGAAGCATCTTGATGAACATGATCAGAATTTCCGGAGAAAAGATCGAGAAGGGAGACATGATATTGAAAGAAATCGCATGGTTGGTAAACCAGGGGAGGATTCTTATCCTCCTAGGGACTTTGATACTAGCTTGTCACATAATTTGCACACTAAAGCAGAGGGTTTTGATAGGCGAAGGGAGCGTGACAACCCTGATGGTACTTGGCAACGGAGAGAAGATGATCTTTACAATAGAAAAAGTAGAACTGAGGACTTAAGGAAGAGAGAGCGTGATGATGAAATGGGTTCTAGGAACAGGGCTAAGGTTCGAGAAAGTGAGAGGAGTGACAAAGATGATTATCCGCATTCTAGAAAACAGTTGGATAATGGCAGTTTTAAAGTTCATCATGATAAGGATGTCAGTGCAAGACATAGGGAAAGAGATGATAATTTGAAGAGTAGGTATGAAGCGGCAGATGATTACCAAAGCAAAAGAAGGAAAGATGAGGAATATCTGAGAAGGGACCATGCAGACAAAGAGGAAATCTTACATGGTCACAGAGAATCCAGCAGCAGTCGCAGGAAGCGAGAAAGGGATGAAATTATAGACCAGCGTAAGAGAAATGAGCGGCCAAGAATTAGAGACAATTTTGATGAACATCATTCAGTTCGGCATAAAGATGAGGTCTGGTTGCACAGAGAGAGGGTTGAGAGGCAGCGGGAGAGGGATGAATGGCATAGGCTAAAGCAATCCCATGACGAAAGTTTATCAAAACGGGAGAGAGAAGAAGTACGAGGTACTGTGAGGAGTGGCCGTGGTTCAGAAGACAAGGCATGGGTTGCCCATTCCAGGGCAAAGGATGAATATAAAGGTTCTGAAAAAGAATACCAACACAAAGAGACAGTACGTCACAGTGAACAGGTGAAGAGAAGGGAACGAAATGATGATGAAAGTTTCTCACGCCATAGAGGGCGTGAAGATTCTTATGCACGCGGACACCAATTTGGTAATGAGGAGAGAAGATCCAGGCAGGAAAGGTCAAGCACTCGGAATGACCATGCTGCCAATGCTTCAGATAGCCAAAGAGGGGAGAAGAAACATAAAGAAAACACTAGGAAGGATAGAGAATCTGAAGGTGGAGATCCAATCACTTTGGGTTCTGCCAAGAGAAATCAAGAAGATTTAAGTGGTCAGAACAATGAAACGGTATGTTTCATAGACTCAAGGACATAATGTTTCTTTGGTAATAAGGAGAAAAATACCACAGCAATTTTCTGGAAACAAGCCAATACATGTGCATACTTATATATAAGATAAATTTTTTATTGAAAGTTGATGCGGTTTCTTCAAAATTAGAGATTCTGGTTTTAATTACTTGATCATTGATGTCTTTGATTGAAATATCTTCTTTTGTCAATATATATATTTTAACAGTTTAGAGGACTGTGTGTGGCTACTAGCAGAATTCTCGGGTCCAGACATTTACTTGAAGAGTGAGAGTAATTTAAAAGCACCTAATTAATGAATCTTATTGCCAAGCAGATAGGATTTATTGTTAGGGTAGATAACTATCATGGGTGCAGTTATTTTTTTTTTTCTCGTCTTAAGTATGTGCTGAGGGTATTCTGAGGGTGTTAGTCTCATGATGAGATCAATCTTATCATCCTGGTCATAAGTTATTGTCTTTTCAATTTTTTTTTAAAAATGCTCCAGCAAGAACACACCAGCCATCTCAATTTCTATGATCATTCAATCAGTTTGGGAAAAAGTTTCAGGAAGCAATGTTTAGTAACAAACTCATTATCTCCTATCAAACTTGGTGTGATTTGGATGCTATGAATAATTTACTGCTGTTTATAAAGCCTGCCACTGTTGGACATGAATTTCTATTTATTTTATTAGTAACTTCTTTTTTACCTTAATATTTGGCTGTCATGATCTCGATTATTTTTGAGGCTTGCAAAGTGAATTCTTTAAAGTCCTGCTGTTTGGGTATGAATTTTGTATTGTTATTTGTTTGACATTAAGGCTTTGTTTGGATTGAGAGGAGGGGATGGGGGAAGACCTTTCAATTTTTTATTTTTTTTAAGCACTCCAAATCGGGGGGATTTGGAGGGGAAGGATTCCTTGTTAAAACTTCTTTGACCGTGTGGACAAAATTACTCTTATTTTAACCTTTCATTTTAATAGGTAAAGGTTGTAATTCTAAAAGAAAACAATGAGTTATCATTGACAATAAGCTTGATTTCAGATAACATGATCTAATTTGAACACGAAGGAAAGTTGAATTTTGAACTTAACAATTAGGGTTAACACTTTGGTTTTTGGACTTTTCCTGTGCCATCATAAAGACATAGTGTATTCAAATGTAATTTAGGTAGGTTAACTTTGTGATCCCTCCCTAACTAAATGCTGGAGTTGTCCTGCTGCAGAACTCACCTATTAATGTTGTCATTATAGTTATAACAATAATAATTGTTATTATCATTATTATTATTACCTTTTGCGTTGGTTAGGGCTTGAAAAGTGATGAGAAGAACGAGAACCCAGTGCACTATAACTCTTCCAGAAAACATAAAGAAGATGCTTCTTCAGATGATGAACAGCAAGAGTCGAAGCGAGGGCGCTCCAAATTGGAACGTTGGACAAGCCATAAGGAGAGGGATTACAGTATCAACAGCAAGTCAACAGCTTCCTTGAAGTTCAAGGAGATTGAGAAGATTAATAATGTGGGATCTTCAGAATCAAACAAAATTCCAGATGAACCTGGTAAGTCAGTTGAGCCTGCTGAGAACCATCATCCTTTATCTGAAGATAAAGGTGTTGGTGAGCCAGAGATCAAGGATGCTGATACAAGACCATTGGAGGATCGGCACCTTGACACTGTTGAGAAGCTGAAGAAGCGAAGTGAGAGGTTCAAACTTCCAATGCCTAGTGAGAAAGATGCCCTGGCAATAAAGAAGATGGAGAGCGAGGCACTACCTTTGGCCAACAATGAAACTCCTGCAGATTCAGAGATTAAACCGGAGAGGCCAGCCCGAAAACGAAGGTGGATCAGCAACTAATAATGGAATAAGTAACCTACATTTTTGCTGTGTTGCAAGGTGTACCGGCCCTGATTATTCAATTTATCGAACCCCAAACGTCCTGTCATGCCATATATTTTGATTTGGCTACTATAGGGTTCCAGGGATGAACATGTACCCCAGTGTAGTCGTAGGATACTGTAACAATGAGGCTCCCATGTACTTTTTCTCAGTCCTATGTGTATATACCAGAGAATGTAACATTGAACTAGTCACAATGGTGGCACATATTCCATTTAGTGTCAAATTGAGATGTGTTGCTCAGATTAGTTAATCTGGGCGGTGATGAAGGTCAAACACAGGAAGAGAAAATTTGGTAACGGGGTCCTTTCATCTGGCCTTGTGTAGAAGTTGGCGGCATCAGAGATGAGGAACTTGTTTTGATGCTTACAGCCTTCGATTCTGATAGCTTTGGTGTTTGAAGAAAAATTGGTGCAAACCGGTGAGAGCATATGAGATACCTTTTCAATGGCTAGAGAACATACCTTGGAGAAGGTGGCATGGGCGAATGGTTGGTAACAATTATTCGTGTACCCTAGCTTGATTAGAGTTTTATCAATCTTCTCCTTGTCTTTTCTCATTTTTTTGGTTCTCCTTACATTTCATTTTTGGCAATTGGGGGGGAGCCCGAAACACTGTGTTGAAAGCTTTTGTAAGTTGAGAAAGAAGTTAGATAAAATGATAAAAAAAAGGGATAATTTTTGAGTCATTTCCTGTCCATGGAAGTGCTCCTTCAATCTTGCTATTCAAATGTAAACAACAAACAAAATCACAAATGTCAGCGTACATGAACTTGTTGATCTTACCGAGCAATTGGTGTTTAAAGGAAAAACAAATTTGGGTTCAGTTGGCCCAGTGCAGATGAAGTGAAGTTGAGTGGATTGGAAAACGTGGGTTTCTGAATGATGATCCGAGCAAAGCAAAAGACCGAAACCAATTTGGGTTTTGAAAGCCCAGCCCAGCTGAAGTGTTAAAGGCTTAGTTTAGCAGCAGCAAGTGAGGCACCGCGGCGGCACGGAACATCTTTCTGAGAGGAGAGAAACCGGTCAAGTTTCCTCCATCTCTCTTTAATCCCCTAAGTTAACTTACATGAACACTAGTGTGATTTTTCTTTCTCTTTTTGCTTTGATTGGCTGCTGTTAGTGCTATGCATTGAGCAGAAAAGTTTCATTTTGCATTGGCTTCTACGAAATTACTCTCAGCAGTCTAAATCGATACGTAGTTTTAATCAACGGGATCTTTGTTTCTGTGATTGTCTGTTGACAGGACAGATTGGATTCGTTATGCTTTTCTTAATTCAGGCAATTGTTTGTTTTCCTTGGGTTTCAACCTGTGTTCTCTAGTCCCAACCTGGTGAAAGGGGATTGCATTTTAAGTGTTTGATCTTATTTCCCGCTAAATTCAAGATTCTGGGAGGTTTGTTTTTCATCTTATAAGTCAGTTTCAGCATTGAAGATAGTGAAAACTTTGGGCTGTTTTCGTTTACTCTGAAAACCATGGCATTTCTTATTTAGCATCTAAAATGAGTTATTTTCCTTTTCCACAGTATTAGGAGTTCTGTCTGTTGCTCTCAACCAGAGTCTCTTGTGAAATCTTCATTGGTTTGTGTTGTTGCACAAAGTCCTACAGTTTGCAGTTCTATTGCGGAATCCCAAACCTGAGGATTATATTCTTCTTCTGTAACTTCAATGTCTCTGCGGAAGCCCCCACTCCCTAGAATCCTTCTCAATGATGTCTCTTGCATGAGAAATGCCCAACAAATCTTGCGACATGTGAATGTCTCTGTTCATGATGGTGGAGCACTTATGTTGACAGGCAGCAATGGCTCCGGCAAGACCACTTTCCTACGTATGTTAGCAGGATTCTCCCGACCTTCAGCTGGTCAGATCCTTTGGAACGGTCATGACATTACTCAATCGGGCATATTCCACCAGTACAAGCTTCAACTAAATTGGCTTTCCCTCAAGGATGCTGTAAAAGAAAAGTTTACCGTCCTTGACAACGTTCAGTGGTTTGAGCTTCTTGAAGGTAAGCATGGTAAGTCATTGCCTGCTCTGGAGTTGATGGGCCTTGGAAGATTAGCAAAAGAGAAGGCAAGAATGCTTTCAATGGGCCAGCGAAAGAGGCTCCAGTTGGCAAGGTTGCTTGCCATTGATCGGCCGATTTGGCTGCTAGATGAGCCTTCAGTTGCATTAGATGATGAAGGGGTGAGGTTGCTGGAATACATTATTGCAGAGCATAGAAAGAAGGGTGGGATTGTAATTGTTGCGACACATCTCCCAATTCAGATTGAAGATGCCATGAATTTGAGGTTGCCACCAAGGTTCCCTAGAAGGATGACTTTGGTAGATATGCTTGATCGTTCAGACATTGCATAAGCTGACCAGTTAAAATTCCTATTGCCTGACAAGTTTGGCCAATTTTTTCCCATATTTGGTGATTCTTCATGTCTTGGAGAAACTTTTCCTTGTGCTAAAGCCATTACTACAGTGATACTGCTCGACACGGAATCCGGAATGATCTAGTTAGGAAGCCATCCATTCACTACAATCTAGCAAGAAATATAGGTCTACACAGAGACCAAGACATAACACAGGTGCGCTTGGGGGCACTGAGCTTTCTGATTTAGTATTTTGTTTGAACTATGGGTCTCAATGCTTCATGAGGAGAGGAGACCCTCATTGAGACAGCTTTAACAGAGCCTTGTGTGTGGTGGGTCGATGATCTTTGAACTTGTAATCTATTTCATAGCCTGAAATCAGCTTCTGGCCTGCTCGCCGATTGAACTCTGATTGTTTTCTGGCTATGTTTCTCCTCTGCAATCTGCTGTTTCCACTCATCTTTTTCAGCAATAGAATTAACATTTTGTGATTGATGGCTCAAATATTCAAATCCGAATAACATGGTTGGCTAGAAACCGTCTTAAATGTCCCACCACTTATCAATAGAATTAACATTTTGTGATTGATGGCTCAAATATTCAAATCCGAATAACATGGTTGGCTAGAAACCCTGTCTTAAATGTCCCACCACTTACCTAATAAACCAGTCGTAAAAGGTTACAACACAATTTGCCAAGGGACAGAAAAGCAGGGCGCATATTGTAGTCGGGTTGAATGCTCAAGTGACTCCCATCCAAGTAGTGAGTGGAAAAATGGCATCCGAGTTGGCCAGGTTTTAGTTTAGCAGAATCAAGCCTCCTTTTTCGATTCCATCCCTTGAAAGAAGTCCATTGCTATAAACTAGAAATAACAAAAAAAATAAAAAAAGAAGGGAATTTCATTGAGGTTTTTAAAGTTCATAATACAGAGAAAATAAGAAATTTTTAGGATCCAATATTATGCCACATGATACCAACCCAAACTTATTTCCGATCCGAAAGGACAATGAATCTATCTGTCAATTAAAGTTTCCTTGTCGAGACAAGAAACTAGAATTGACTGTCATTTCTTAGGACAGCCACATGGTCCCCATGCCAGTGAAGTAACCATGTGGAGGCTTATCAACAATCTAGCTGAAACAAAATTGGCCGTCTGGATCTCGGACAGGGGTCCCATGCTTAGAAGTAATAGATCTATCAAGGAAACAAATTTGCAGCGCCCAGAGATGAGGAGATCAACATCTTGGCTTTGTACTTTGGCTACTCAGCTCTCTCTTTGCTTTGCTCTCTACATAGTTATCAACTTGGGTCGGCCTCAAAAGTTGGTTTTCAACGATAATAGTAGGCCGCCTGACCTGTACTTTATCAGTGTTAGAGGAGGCTTTAGACCACTTAAAGAACAGAACCATCTTCTCAAACTGGTCCGTCTCTCTGTTTCGTTCTTCTTTTTTTTTTTTTTTATTTTGTTGTCACTTCGAATTTTGTATTCCTTGGAGAATTTTGATATCGTTTACCTTTTTCTTGGTCTATTTTTTGTTTGGGTATGGGCATGGATTAATTGTTTATTCCTTTTTTTTTTTTTTGCGCTCAGCTAGTAGGGTATTTTCATTAAAATGCTGCCCAAGGCAGTAAGGGTACAGTAAACTGTTCCAACTACAACCAGAGTATAACTGGTGTACGCATACATAACACCAGCGAATAAAACATATCTGGTATGAAGACTACCACAATCCTAGGCTAAGCTTTACAATATCAAAACATTGTGAAGTAAAAGTATTCATAAAGAAAATTGCTAGTGAAAGCGACCACCATGCTGTGAACATAGACTCTCAATCAACACCGTGTTTGTCTAGAATGTCTAAAAATGCGTTCCCATCTCACTCGATATGTTGGAAAGTCACTCTACCATCCATAACTTTTCCTTTCGACACAATCCAGCACTGCCATTTACTTCCTGTGATAATGGAGTTGATGATTGTTGTAATGGGATGAACACAAAACGAATATTTTGGCTTATTATATGCTGATATGGCTATGGAAAAGAGAATTTTACAGTAACTAAGCTGAATTAGTCTAACAGGATACTGATACTGAATCGGTGGGGTGGGGTTTAAGGCTTTCTTCTTTTAGCAAAATAAGATTACCTTTAATTCTTTCATCTTGATTTCCAATTCTATTTGCTTGATTGTCGTTAGCTCATTGTCATTGGTTTCCTACCTTTGCTCTGTTTATCTGATATGGTTTCATCAAATCGGAGTCAGAGGATGCCTCAGAATATTTGTAGTGTGTATCTCCTGGTATTTACTAAAGTTTTTGTTCTTGATAAAGATGGAGAATGTGGCGAAAGTTTACGATGTAAAGTTTGTGGTGAACATTAGTGAGCTTGGGGAGGGTGATCCACTCCTTCAGAATGTAAGACCTCTTTTGCATTTTATCTTGCTTGTCTGATTGAATCTTTATAAACTAGATTCTATTCATACAGCCAGAATCCTTTTCGAAAAATAATATACAAATTGTCTTTTGCTTGGTTTCCATAGCTAGTAATGACTCTAGAAATATCTTTTGCAGGTGACCAGGCTCTCTCCATTACTGAATGTTCCCTGGTATTATATCTTCTTGCCAATCAAGTCTCTAACTTGGATACATTAGCATCATATGCAGAAGTTGTCATTTTTGCTGCAATGTCTTGAAATCCAATGCTCTATGAAGCGAATAAGATGATTTCATTTATCTGTCAGCGTTGCAGCAGTCAGTAGTGATGGATAATGATGCTTGTAGGTACACCACTGGCGTTTCTAAACATGAAGGACTTGGTTGCTTTCTCGAGCAAATCAAATTACCTAACGGGAGAACATTAGATATTGTCAGTTTGAACACTGCTTCATTGCAGGTGGATATTTGTTTGTCAAATCCTGCTTTTAAAATGGTTCTTTATTTACTGCAAGTATGATGAGAATAAAAAGAAAAGCCTTCCTGCACCATCCCTTAGAATGGCAGTTATATAGTAGTCAGTCTTAGTTGCTTAAGCTACCGTTTAATGCATAGCATTTTTATCATACGTCTTGGTTTCAAACCTTCCAGAATGGCTATAGGGATATTGCCATGGTGAGAGGCCCCCTACGTACTAGAGCATGTCTCTGTCATGTTGCTACTCTCAGAAATTTGAATGTGTTCCATTGGTATCTAGTTGTAGAATATACAGTTTCTGTTTATTGAAGTGTACTGTCAAGAAATAATTTACTTATTTTTTGTCTCTCTTGTGAGCATAAGCATTTGTATTAATAATCTTTCTTCTTTCCTCTAATTTGGTTTCATTTTGAAACTGTAAGGATGCAATGCTTGTGGGATCATCAAGTGGCATGATGGACAATTTGTTAAATTGGCTGACAAGGACTCTAGAAACCACCATTAGTAGCTGGTAAACGAGTCTACATCTTGCTGGCTGGTTGTGGATAGGTCTTAACTTAAGCATTGACAAGGTTTCTGATCCCAGTGATAATTGTAAAGATCTAAATTGAAATATAGTTTCAATTTGGTTAGTTCCTGTGGTTGTTAGTGAAATCTTGAATTTTTGGCTCTTTGGCAACTGTTCCAGCCTGCAGAAGTTAAAACTCCGAGAAATGGTCCATATTTTTATGACTTGTACTGCTTTTTTCCTCTAGCTTCCTGTTTAAGCTTCAGCTCATTATTATTGGATGCTAAAAGATTTCTACCCTAGCATTGATTGTTGTTTATTTTTAATGAAACCAGGCGCATGGTTGTTGGATTCCACCCATTGGTTGCATGTGAAGAGAATGAGGAGCAAATGGTTGTAAAGCAGATTCATGAGCCTCTACACCAAATATTTATGAAGTTTGGTGTGGTTAGTCTTCTTCAAGTTCAGTATTAGAGTGAACACCAATTCCCAAGTTAACAACTCTGGGATCTACATCAATTGGAAGCCAATAATTTCAACATAACATTGCTAGTAATCTTGATGCTTGGACTGACTCCTAATCTTGTGCTTGTTTCTAGAATGTTTACCTAAGCCGGCAAGGTTGCTGTAGCTATGCCCTTCAAGATAGTGTTGCTTATATTGGCAACCCGGGTTTGATTGAAGAGAACTCTCATTCGCCTTCTGCTAATGGAAGATACCTAGTTGGAAAGTGAGTTGTTTGTTCAAATTACTCATGTCATTCTGTTTTCTGTTTCAAATATTCATCATGAAATGAATTTCATTGTCTTTTTGTTTCTCAGAGAAATGAGTAATGGGTTTCTTCTCCATAGACTCAGCTTGCTGGAGATGGTAAGTTGTATTTGGTTTATGTCGAAGAGACTTATGGGTGTTTGATTTTCCATTGTTGAAATCATGCATTGGATGACTAAATCTTCTTCCTGCTTTTGTTCTTGCCAAAGCTCTAAATCTAATGACTGAATACTGATGCATCATTCCATCATTCTACGGCAGGTGACCTACTTTGTTACCTCAGAAGGGAAGGTCGTGAACAAAATTGTAGTCCAAGAAAGGGGCAAAGAGATCACGTAAATGTCTAGTGGTGAGAGCACATTCAACAATTCTCTGAAGCCAGTGTTCAGCTGCTTCCAGAATTTTCAGTTTTGTTTGATCTTCTGTGAGTTAACCCCAAACTTTTCAACGTTTCATGCAGCTGGCATTCAATTGATGAGACCTCCACCCTCTATTGGGGTGATTGTTCAGCTTGTTCCTCCTTGTAAATTAGCAATGACAAATTTTGTTTGTCATCAAATGTTCTCTCCTTCTTCTTTTCTAAATATGTTGAATGATCCTAACAGACATAGTCCAGTGCTATCAGGTTGCATACCAAGTGATTAAAATACCCTGAATTTAAGTTACAGTTTGCCATTACAGGGAAGAGGGAAAAGTTAAAGTGAGGGCTAAGAACTACCTTTCTTTGGGTTCTTTCTTCATGGGAAACCAGTCTCTTGCAGACATGGTGGAGGTGTTATTTTGTTATTTTTTCCCTTCACTTTGATGACCAAATACCAAACCTGACTGTCCCCATTTCCCAGAAATTAATTCCTTTAAAGAAGAGATTTTGATACTAAAAAAAGGACTAATCTTTAATCGAGATCTGACTCTGAAGCAGAAAAGTCAATAAAAGAACAGCTTCTAACACTCAACCTATGTACCATAGAAAATGGTGAAATGACTAGATTATCAACTCTTGTTTCTGTCTTCCACCTTGTTTTGTGAGGACGAGTAGAAGGATAAATGTGGAATAGAGCAAAAAACAGGAGCAACATAAAAGCAGAGACGGGTGTGAGGCTTTAGGGTTACAAGGCTCATTAGTTTAAGAATGAGGCTTTGCTCTCAGGGAGGTGGATGGTTTCTGTAGGGTGGTTGCCCCCCTCCTCTGATTGATAGCGGAGCCTATGATTTCACTCCCCAACGTTCAATCTGCAACAGCCCTTGCTCCCTTTTCCACACTAACACACAGGGAAACCCTCTCTCTCTCTCTCTCTCTCTCTTTTCCTCCATCATTATTGTCTGCTTCGTTAGTTAATGCATTGCCTGTTTCTTTTCTAATTCTTTTTCTTCTTCTTTTCTCTCTCTCTCTCTCTCTCTCTCTCTCTCTGAAAACGAATGCGATAAGGCTATGATGACTTCATTTTTGCTTATGAAAGTCCAGGCTTTGAGGAAAAAAGGCCGTAGCTTGGCGGGGCAACTCTCGTTTTTGTTGCAGCCACCGGCCTTTGTTCCTTTACCTGTCTGATAAAAGGCGAATCTGAGCCTCGCTTCCTTCCCCCAACCCCATGTCCCCATTTTCCTTTTTTAATTCTCCAGGTTCTGTGCTTGGTGTTGCTTGGTTGCGTTTTCCTGCCTGGTGGAGGACGTACACTCTGGCATATTCTGTAACAGATGGATGATTTTGATGTGATGCAGAATTGTAATTTATCTAGCTAAAGCATGAATTTCCATAAGATTTTACTATCATAGTGGAGATTTCAAGTTCCCTTCCAATCCAACATACTGCAATTGGCTACTGGTTACCTAATTAAAAGAAAAGCAAAAGGAAATGGAGAATAGGCTATGGATCAGAGATTCAATTGAAATTCATGTGGTATGAGAATTTGAGAACTTATCCCAGTTGTCTGTTCGCTATAGTACAAATTACCATGAAATATTAAGATGACAAACAGAAAATTATATCATGAAATTTTTAAGCTGTAGGAGAAAAAAAAAAAATCAAAGTGGCTAGAGTTGATAGGCATTAAAGGTCAATATCCCAGAGAGAGTAAGCTGAGCGCCATAATTGCTGCTAGACCAAGACCAAAGTTGGCAGTAATCGCCATTCCACTGGAAGAAGGTGCAGGTGCACCCGGTGAATCTGCTGTGGATGATGACACATTGGCTACTGGCGGAAGTGGAGGGTCAACAACATCTGCAACCTCGAGGGGGGGATTGGGGGGATTTGCTGGTGACAATGCCATGGGAGGAACTTGCTTAAGCAGCGCACCAGGTTCAGCTGGTATGATGGCAATCTCTCCATTGAGATCCACGCATGGGCTCCCTGCAGCACCAAAGCCAAAGTTTGTAGCACATGTTACGTTGCTTTGCATATAATCAAATCATCACTTGTTATCAAAAATAGCATTCGAAGCACTCACTCATATATCGACTGGAAGTTCCAGGGAAGTCGGTTATAACCCCATCAACTTCTAGCGCAGCAACATAGGTAGCAAGCTCCACCATGGGATCCGCATAGAAATCGAATGGAAGGGCGACGAACTCATTTCTCAAAACAAAGACGTATACTGAGATGTTTCCTGCGTGCATTTCCTGGAGAACGTTGGTTTGAGCCTGGGTAAAGCCATTATCAGTTGAAATCAGGGAAGGTCTTCCGACAACAACTCCATCAGCATACTTCTTGATTTCATCTACTGCCAGTTTAGGCGCATCACCTATCTCCTCTTTGATGCGTAACAATCTTTTGTAGGCTGGGACACCTGGGAACTTGGACAACACTGAGGTGTCGTCTGACTGGACCAAAACTTGTTGAGTTTGTTGTTTGTCAAAGGTTGCATTACCTAAGGCTTTGGTAACAGAATCTCCCATGTCAAGACCCTTCTTTGATGCTAGGTAAGCAGCATTCTGGAGAGGCATTAAGTGTTAGGATTTTGTGACAGTGGTAAAGAATGAAAGCTGGCATGATTGATGTAAATAAATCTTAAATTCTACAGATTCTGCTACGGGTGAATGATTATGTTTGTGAAGAAATGTGAGTTGCATGTTGGAAGTTGGAACAAGAGTGTTAGAAAAATTAAGAGTTCTTACTTCTATGTTAATCAAGATTCCAGAAACTGCCTTTGCCTTAGCAAACTCCAAGAAGTCTGCGAGTGTCATGAATTTACCCTTGTTCTGGGCTTCAGGGTTCCTTTGGTAGCCAGCATTTTGTCCAAAAGGGCTCACAATTTGAGCTGAAGAAAGACAGAGATACCATTAGTGGGAGTACTAAAAGATCGAAAATTTATGGTTGTATGTAGCAACGTGTTTAAGAAGTTTACGCTTCAAGGTTTGTATCTCGCTCCATGTAAGATCAAATGAAAATATTCCCTTCTCTTTTTGAACTTCGGGTATGGAGGAAGAGCGAGACATGAAGGTAGGCATCGCAGTAGTATCCCCTGTCAGATCGGCTGAATCCAAACAGAAAGCTACTCCATCTTTTGACATTTGGACTGAGCAGTCTATTATGTCAGCTCCATCGTTTACTGCTTGCTCATAAGCGAGATCAGTACAACCAGGATACATCCCACTTGCTCCATTGTGAGTTATGATCAAAGCTTTCCCTGTAAAGGAACAAAATCGTAGGAAAACATTATATTTTGTGCTAAAGTATCTATAAACATTAATGTTGCAGAAAGAAAACTTATTTGAAGGATTCAAAATTAGCATTTACCTTTCTTAGGCTTGGTGGTTTCATTGGCTGCAAAGCATGCTGCATCAAAAATTACCATTTGAAGGGGTTAATCTCAAGTTTCACTGGTTGAATGATTGTTCTTTGATATATTTACATAAGATTTGTGGTGAACAGAGACAAATGGCACAGCACTAGAGCATTTGATAAGCTCACCAATGGTTGCTGATGCTGTCGGAGAGAAATCTGTAAGCAACCCATCGACAGAAAACTGGGGACTATCGATGAACTGCAAGTATTCAGTTGTTGGATCATAACTATAATTGTAACTTGCTGGCATATCATTTGCAAAGCCAGAAGCATAGACTTCTAGGCCAAGCTTGTGAGCATCAGCCACAAGAGTAGTAGGATTTCCCAAGTATTTGTTTGTATTAACGGGCCATATGTATCCTTTGGGGACAAGAATCCCTGATGCAAATGTCTTGATGGCTGCAAGATCCTTCAATATTGCACCGTATGTTTGTTTGGTTGTGGGTTCAACTACATCTGGATCAAGGGCCTGGAAGATGAGCTTTGTCCTCGCTCTGTTCACTTTTCCGTTCATGTTCTTCAAGAAACCAATTTCAGGAGATGAAATGAAGTTTATCCCCATAAATCTCATAGCCTTTTCTAGATATCCTGACACACTGAGTTTGTGTTCTGTATAGAAAGCGTCATACTGCAAGATAGAAGAGACCAATCAGGGAGGTCCTGTCACCTGTTGAGTTACTCTCAGGTGTTTTCTTTCTAAGGTCGTAATGAAAGTTAAAAGGAGCTTGAAGAGAAATATGAAACCTGAACATTCACCCAAAACGATGAGGGTCTAACGCCTGTGACATCCTCAAGAGTAGATATTGGCAGTTGACCATCAAATGCATTTGTTCGAGACAATACACTTTGAACCACTGGCAGGGAAAGAACATGACAAAGCAGAAGTTGTCAGGAAGTTTAAACCAAAAACTAAAATTGAATTCTTATCTTCAAGCCTTATAAATTTGTGACTTCACACCAATTTGACCCTCTTCACCGTTCTTTCATTGAATAAAAAACAAGACATTGCTAATAAAGTAGGAAGATTTGAGACTCACATGACACATTGTTGAATATTACATCAGATGTGTAATCCACAGCAAACCAACCCTTCACCTGCTGTCCATTAATGTTGTAGGTCTTGGAATCTTTTGGGAAGATCATCCCTATGGTTGTTGAATTGTCAAGCCTGATATCTGAGAGGCAAATGCCGATGCCATCTTTTGTCAGCTGCAGATTGCAGAACAAAGCCACATCCGTAGATTTTAACTGATTGGCCATGTCATTTGCAAATGAGCTAGATTCAGGAAAAAGCCCTGATAATCCACCCCGAGCAATCACAAGGGGTGGTTGACCTGAAGACCAAACAGGAAACACAAGGGATTATCATAATTCACCACTCTGTTCACTTTGCAAGTCTATTTGTTTATCAAAGGAGGAGGGGAAAGAAATAGTGTTACCGCTTAAAGTCTGCCATTTCTTGACAGGAGCCTGAGCCGCAGCGGCCTGAGGAGCTTGTTTTTTAGCCAAAGAAGCATGGATCAACAGGGAAATGAAAAGCAAACACCTGATCATTTTTCCTCCAAAATTCCTGCAATTTATTCACAAGATTATCATTTGTCAGCCAATCGACATAAAAAAGAACCATTCATATATCGGTTCATTTGATTGAAACAATCAACATTTTCTTTTTCAGATCCTGGTGCATAACCTCAACTCTGTGAGTTTCATGTCAGAACTTTTTCCTGATACATGTTTCATCTGATGTCACAAGTCACTTAAATCCATGAAGCCAGAATCTGATAAACACCCAATCTCTTTATAACCATTTAAGCAACAGAAACATCATCATCAAACATATATCACACAATCCTGTCTACCCTTTTCTCCCAACCAAAAAAAAAAAGGGAAATTGAACTTACATGAACCTTGATTAGATGTGTGGAAAGAACATTCCCCTGTCAAGTTTCACATAAACTATGGAAGAAACTCTCAAAGGGAATGTAATGGAAAAAAAAAAAAAACAAAAGAGAGGCAGAGAGAGATTAACTGGTTTAAAGTTGTTCTTTAATAACTCCCCACAAATTGTTTTGGCATTAATAGCTGGTCAGAATTTATTTCAAGTGAGAGACCAGTTTTTTTTTTTCTTTTCTTCTTCTTTTATATTAAAGGGGGCTCATAGTTATTTGCTATTCTTGTTCCTGCTTTCTTGGACAACAAATGACTTAAGCGGGAAAGGACAACTCCAAAAACAACTAACGGCTTAACCGTTTTTTGAAACTCCCACTTCCCTTCCTCAAACCTTGTTTATTGTTTTGCTTTTAAGATGTGTTTTGTTCATCCTGTTCCATGTTCAAGGCTTAAAATTAGAAGAAAGAATTGGAGCTCAACTATGGTAATTACATCATACGGTTTATAACGTAACGAATTTTTAATCTATAATTGTTTCAAATTAAACAATTAAAAATCTAATGAGATATGTATACACATGTCACTGGAATCATTACTTTCTTTTAGAAAGACTAATCCGTTGAATTGTAAAATGTTCCTCTTTTGTTTATTAGACATGCAATTGCAACCGATATTAGACATCAATTAATCCTACGAAATAATTTGTTAAAAATTCGTTAAAAACACTTTTTTTTGACTAATTTTTTATGAAATTTTAATGAAAAATTTCATCAAAAATATTTTTTTATTTTGTACTGAATTGAACCCAATTTTGAAAAAAAAAAAAGTTTGGTCATGTGGTATTGGAAATTGGTCGTTTTTGCTTATTTTGGTAACTTCAAAAATTGGGAAAATAAATGGGTTTTCTAACATAACTCCAAAACATAAAGGATCTTGTTTGACCAAAAAAAAAAAAGAAATATCTTGAATAATTAAAAGAGTGAATAACATGGCATCTTATGTTGGAACCTAGTTATTTCTCATCAGTTACCTATTAACAACAACTTGCAACCTTTTTTTATAGAGAATTTGATAAGGACTTTCTCTCTATTCATTTATTTATATTTTGGAAATAGCTCTTTTTTTAACCCAATATCAGATTTATTTTTTATAGGATTTTGATAGTTTTCATAATTTATAATAAAAAAAATGAAAGGGATAATAAGCTCTTAATTTAATTTCCTTTTCTATCTAAAAAGAAAAAAATAATCCTTAAATTCAAGAGAGAGAGACATTGGGCTTTCGCCTGCTTACCATCCAAGCGGGCCGAAAAAGCCCAAACTTCACAAGTCGATTGGGTTTTAACAGGACAGGGTGGGTCCTGCTTGAAATGTACAATTATGAAAATCGGACGGCCAATAACGTTAGATTCTAGTGGGTCCAAATAGATCAACGGTCCTGATCCGTCAAACTTCTAGCAGCGGCTTTTTTTGGTGTCGGCACATGATTATATGCGAGCCAGCCAAGCGATTACAAGGAATCCGAACAAAGCCGCGACCACACCAGATCCCTATTCGGTTATTCCCATTCTTTCTTGGTTGCTTTCCTCTCCTCACGCGAATCTAATAGGCAGGAGCTGTTACACACGAAACCAAACAAAGAAGAAGAATTTTTCGCAGAGAGAGAGAGAAAGAAATAGAAATTTGTTATTGTTAATTGTTGCTTTTTGGGAGAATTGAGAGAGAAAGAGGAAGATGAAGATCACGTCGTTATTGGTGTTGAAGTGCAATCCGGAAGGATCCGATCCGATAATACTAGCGAACACAACCGATGTGAGCCATTTCGGTTACTTCCAAAGGTCTAGCGTCAAGGAGTTTATAGTGTTTGTGTCTCGAACCGTCGCCAAACGTACCCCTCCCGGTCAGCGCCAGTCCGTCCAGCACGAAGGTCCGTCCCGTTTTTTTTTTCCAATTATTCTCCTTCCGGTTCAACCCGATTGAGTTTTTCAATTTTGTTCTGTTAATTATGAATATCTTGGCTTTTATATTACTAAGACCGTGTTTGGATCTTTTGTATTGGATTGTGAATTTTTCGATCTGTTCTGCGAGGAAATTTTGATGTTTAAAAAAGTGATTTTAGTAGTAAAAGAAATCATAATTCGAATGTGTTTTTTGCGAGTAATGAAGGTTTGACCTTAGATGTATATGTGATCTGTTAGTTTTGTGAATTTCGTAACTTTTCTAGGTTTGAGAATATGATTTTAGTTGATTTTGATGAGAATATGAGAATTATGATTGTAATTTGTTGCTTGGTGATGTAATTTTAGAGTACAAGGTACATGCTTACAACAGAAATGGGCTTTGTGCCTTGGCATTTATGGATGATCACTATCCAGTTCGAAGTGCTTTTTCGCTTCTCAACCAGGTATAGGAACAAAGTGCAACTCCATTTTCTCTGTCTCATATTTTGCTTTATGCTTCAGTGTCATCTAATCTTGTGGACTGCAATATCTGGTGTTTTGCATTGCTTGTATGACTACAATTTAAAGGGTCTCGCTTCTTGTGTTAGTCCCGGGTTTCAAGAAATTATACAAAAGTATCACTGACAGTAAATTTTCTTTTAAACACTGTTAGTTTTTTGTGGATGTTCACTAGTAATGCACTCATGTTTGTGCTTGTTGCTTGGCACATGTGTTGGATATGGTTATCCTTTTCATGTTGTGGATAGATAGATAGATAGAGGTTCTGTTGCCCTTTTCTTTGCATCTGGTAGTGATAACTAGATGGATAGGTGGATGAAGATATTGTATTTATGTATGCATTAAGATTGTAAGATGATGTCAAGAGTCTGTGGCTTACATACGATCACATCGGGTATGTATCTATTTTTCCTTGTTCTTCGCTTTGATTTTCAGAAGCTTATCTGTTAGCTAGTATCTTGTTTAGTTTCTTTGATAAATTTCAAAGCATAATCTTTGGCAGGTTCTAGATGAATATCAGAAAAATTTTGGGGATTCATGGAGGACTGTGCAAGCTGATAGCACTCAACCTTGGCCCTATTTGAATGAAGCTTTGACCAAATTTCAGGTATCTGTTTTCTTTCTCTTACATGTCAGCTGTAGTTTTAATTCAGGATGTGGAGTTATACTTTCTTAGAAGCTATTTTTAAAGGATATGCACTGGAGCTATAGAGGAGTTATATTTGAAAAGCCTTTTTGAACACACTTTTTTTCATCTTCAGGACCCTGCAGAGGCAGATAAATTATTGAAAATTCAGAGGGAGTTGGATGAAACTAAAATCATCCTGGTAAGTATTTCGCCGTTGCTGTTGCATAGATTTGATGATTTTGTGTGCTTTCCCTTGAGCTTTGAGCTATTATACCATGCAATCTTCACCTTAGAATTATCATTTTGTTGATGATTCATACTTTTTTTGACTGTTGATTGTGTAACATACAACACACATGATTTAGATTGAAATTGTTTTTGATTTAATATTGTGATACACTGATAACTTTTCATAGAAGGATTTGTTTATAATAGCAAACTAGTTAAGGTCATAATTGATGTTGTGTAACTATGAGTGATGTTGTGGTAACTAATTTAGTGTTTTTTTGGTGGGATGATAGGAGTACAATTTGCAAGTCTATTGGTTTGTTAAATTGTTCCTGTTTCATATTCTGTTGTCACAGAGTTGACTGGAAAGTGCCAAAATGAGTTTGAGCTATAGTTACAGCCTAGTTGTCATTGTGGGGAGAAATATGTTATGAAATACTCAAGTTTTTGTCATGTCAACTGCCAAGTGGCTATTAAGAAAAGAGACGTAGGTTTTTTGTTACTGCCAACTGAAGTAAATTCAGTTTCCATTCTTTGCATATGGTTTGTGCAAATTCGTTCATACTTGCAAATATTGCTAATGGCTGGCAGTAATTCCTTGTGGAATTGATTACAGATATATCAACAGATTGTGTCATTGTTTGATACGTTTGGCAATTGGCACATGAAGCAGCTAACGCTGTGTGTTCAATTTCACTTCGTTCTTCAACTTGAGGATTTTTAACGAATATTGGCTAGCTGATGATTTAAATAGCAACCTATGTTAGTTATGCCGAATTCATTCCTTGTATTTTCTTCATGTCTAGTACTTTTCTGTTAAAGTTTGCTGTTTAAAAGTGTAACCTGTAGATGAAATGTTGAAGAATTATTATGTTTGTGTCAGAATTTGATTGATTATTTTTTCTTCTTGCATTCATAGAAATCATTATTTCTTTGATGCAGCATAAAACTATTGACAGTGTGCTTGCAAGAGGTGAGAGGCTGGACAGTTTAGTTGAGAAGAGTTCGGATCTGAGTGCGGCATCTCAGGTACATGTGCAAGACTTCATGTAATCCCATATGCATTCACCAATATACATATGCATATAGCCGTACTTTGGAAGGCCCATGTTTCTTTCCTTTTTTTCACGTTTATTAATAGTTGTCTAGTTTAGTGTTAGTTTTACTTTGTCCTGATCCCCCTTTTTGTTTTTCTGTGATAGACTTTTTGTTGTCTTCACTACACTGTAAATTGATATCATTATGCTAGTCAGCATACCCATATTGTTTCTTTAAATGGTGGGCTTGTGACAATTATACCCTTATCCCCGATGGAGTGTAATTTTTGAAATCCATTTTATTTCACCGAGTAATCATCATCCATACTCGATCGAACAACCATATATTGTTGCTGACATCAGACCTAATTTTGATGTATTGAAACAGATGTTCTACAAGCAGGCTAAGAAAACCAATCAATGTTGTACCATACTTTAAACTTGTGGTGAAAGCGGCTGTGCTGTGACGGCATTCACTTGTTCTAGCGTCTGAAGCTGATGTATGACAAGATGGTGACTGTAACTTGTTTATATGGTTTTATCAATTGATTGTTTGAGAGAATTCCGTGGCTTTCTCTTTCTGGTATGAAGAGGGAAGGGAAACCAAAATGTTTACAAGAAGATTTTCCTATTATAAATATTTTTATTACTTGTACGACTCTCTTCCGACATATAGTAGATTTCATTTCTTGGTTTTTCTGGATGTATGCAGTCCTTCTGTTATGATAATAGTATACTTTATCTTTGGCCTGTTTGCTCAAGTCTGTTTCTTCTGTTCCATCCATCTTTATTGCTAATAGATTGACCCTTCGAAGGTCCAATGCTTGCTGTGTGCGGATCAGGTGACATTTTTGCTTCGCTCAGGCCTTGCGTACACGAACAAACACATCATTCTGAAAGCATTAAGTCACGGGTCACATTTCCCGAAATGTTTTATCTTATACAATTATGTCATTTTAATCAGTGAAATTTACAGGGTCCAAAATGATGGATATTGTACAAATGGTTCGAGAGATTACATCATTAAATACGGTCTAAATCACCATAGATTGAGCACGGGTGGAGAAAAGTGCACTTGTGTAATATCTCGGAAGTAGATGAGGTTGAATCAGATGGGCATATGAATGTATTTTCTACTAGAAATTTCGCCTGTCATAAATGCAAAAATGGTTTCAGCGAGGAGGGAAGCTTAATCCTGACTCCCGATTGCTTTATTTGATATAACGACAAGCATGCTGTCACATCGGAGAAGGGACGAGACTCAAGACTGCACCCTGATATGCAACTGTTCATCATTGGATTCCAACAAAGTCGATTAATTATAGCGTACAAGTCTTATAATCCTTCCCTCATGCTTCACCCTACACACCAAGCCAAACTTGCATACAGCTATAAGATGAGTTCACACACTCTATTCTTTACATGTAACAAAGACAAAGATGGGAATCGACTGCAGGCCCTATGCTACAAACTGGGTTTTGATCCAATGCTTTATTTGCATATTTATACTAAACCATAAGGTTGTCATATTCATACTGAGTCCTACTTTCCAAAAATGGATTTGATCCACCATATTCCTTTGGTGTCCTTGGGGGTCTCCTCTCCTTCTGGTGGAGTATCACTTTGTGGGGTCTTGTGCAGTGTGCTCACATCATAGCCCTGATCTTTGGCCTTCTGCACCAGCTGATTGTAGATTTCATCATCCATATGTGTCTGCCTGCATAAAATCTACAACAAAACAACCAAAATTTTTCCAAGACAACCAATCAATGCTCGCAGCAATTATTTCTCGAGCTATGTTAAGGAATTACAATTATCCCAATAGAAACAGTCAGTTGATTTCTTGTCCTACATTAGCACTTTCTCCTCTCAATTTTTTCTCCTCTATAATTGAGTAGAATCTATCCTAAGAATTCAGGTTAATATGCTAGCATCCTCTATAATTCCAGCTGACATTCCTGTATGCACTCAGACTATGTCTGGGTTTAAACTGTTAAAACTTTTAAAAGAGATTGAGAGAATAAAAGATATACCCAGAGATACTTCCTGCTAGGCTGACCAATGAGAGCATACTGATAATCATCATCAATGTACAAAACCCAGTAATCCCCAACAACAGGAATGATGGGCAAGAATGGAGGAACATAGAATTTGACTTTCAGCTTTGCCTCATCACTCTTGGGATCAGCCTTGTAGGCAGTGCCTTCTATAGACCCTCTTTTGCCATCAGTGAAAGTCTCATTAAGCACATGGACAGTTCCATCTTCATTCAGAGTGTAGGTAGCCCTCGTGTTCACCCCACTCCTAGGCTGAAACCTCGACGGGAATGAAGCAATCTCGTACCACCTTCCCATGTATCTGTTGATGTCCAAATTCTTTACCACTTCCATTGCTTTCTGGGACATTGTTCCAGGTTCCTGTTTTAGATCGCGAGAGAGGAGAGATTTTGGTTGGGGTTTAATACGGGTTCGTAATCTGCTTTTTGATGATTCTTGATAAGGTAATATAAGAAAAAATGTTCGGTGCAATGGAGATTCTCAAGTGAGACGTGGAGGACTAAGGGCCTTGCATGTGTACTTATGTCTGGTTGTAACCACCAGATGCACATGGAAGCTTCTAGGCCGTCCCATCTATGGGAAGTGCGAACAGGTTTGGGTCATGTTGAGATTGCTAAGAAGCAAACTTAAGGAGGAAGAAAAGGACGTAGAATAGTCAAATTAGTCGATTTCAGCTAATGTTCACCTCAGGAGAGAGGAAAGATTTTGATGGTATTTTCCATCTAGCAACAGATAGCTGCATTCTTTGGGCTTTTACAGGACTCAATCAAATAGTACAAAGTAGCAAGTAGAACTGTCCATGCACCATACATAACAATCCATGCCCAGGCTTGTAAGGTCTTGCTGAAGCTCAATTAGAAGCCCAAGCATTCAATATTTGATGCAGCTTGGATGCCCATGGGGGACTGTGGTTATTCGAGTGGGCCTGGACCAAGTCCTGCCGAAATGGCTGCAGTACAGTTGATTGAAGGACTTAGATTGTTTCTTAGTGGCTATGGGGCTATCCTATCTTAACAGAAAAGGCAAGTGCCAAAATGCCATTGTTTGAAAGAATACTGCAAATGGAATCATGTCTAACAAATGATACTGATATCTGTAACTCTTCCAAGGCTGGGTTTATTTCTCAACAAAGTTAAAAGAGAAAGAAAACAAAAGCTGATCCACACCCCTATCTGAGCGTAATCATTCCAGCTTTTTTTTTTTTATTGCTACTTACCTTTTAGGACCAAGATTATCAGTAACTGATTCCTACTTCCCAAAGTTGGATTTGATCCATCAAATGCCTTTGGTGTCCTCGGGGCTAGTTTTATCTTCCTCTGGTGGAGGGTCAGTTTGTCGTGTCTTCTGCAGCTTGCTAGCATCATACCCCCCACCTTCAGCCTTCTGTACCAACTGGTTGTATATCTCATCATCAAGATGATTCTGCCTGCATAATATCTACAAAAGCAACACAACAAAACATAACTGAAGAGAATCAAATACTCAAAGTGAAATCCAGCTCATTGGCCCGACACCCTTTTTCAGGAAATGCTACTATAAAATCTTTTATTGCATAAACATACTAGTATATACACAGATTTGAGAGAGTGTCATAAAGGTATACCCAAAGGTACTGCCTGCTAGGCTGGCCAACCAAAGCATACTTGTAATCATCACTAATGTATAAAACCCAATAATCCCCAATAACTGGAATAATGGGCAAGAAAGGAGGCACATAGAATTTCACTTTGAGCTTGGCCTCATTGCTGCAGGGGTTTGCCTTGTGGGCACTGCCCTCGATGTATGCTCTCTTGCCGCCAGACCAAGTCTCATTGAGCACATTCACAGTTCCATCTTCATTTAAACTGTACGTAGGCCTTGTGTTCATCCCATCTTTGGGCTGAAATCTTGATGGGAATGAAGCTATCTCATACCATCTTCCCATGTACCTTTTGATATTGAGTTTCTTCACCGCTTGCATTGCCCAATTTGTTACAAATACCACAGATTTTGGTCAGGTTTTTGGGAGGTTTCAATAAAGAGAGATACTCCTGGTGCAGTGGAGAGCCTTAAATTAGACGTGGAAGAGTAACTATCTTAACATGTGTATGCTTTGAATGGTTAAACAAATCAAACCGCCAGATTTCTTCTGGGAGCCTTTGACTCTGTTTAAGGGAACAGTTATAGTCTTACAATTTTTAGTCTAGATCAAAATAGCATTCCAAAGTTAAAGGTAGATTTCAATAACAAATCAAGGAAGTGAGACACAATAGGACCTTGGTGTTTGATTTCAGGACTAGTGAGACTTTCTTGATTGCGGGCTAGGTCGACAGGACATTGATATTTGCTTACAAGCTGCAAGACAAGCTAGACTTTCTCTAGGAGCATATGACCAAGTCAGGTCAAAAGAAAATATGAATGGCTTGATTGAGAGTCTGCAATAATTCAAAATTGATAAAGAACTTTCATGATGATTGCCCACTAATCTCCTTTGAACAGTGAATGATGGGTCCTTTAACAAAGACAAGATGTGTTAATCATGTATAATGTGTTGCATTTAGTTTTCATTTCATTGGATGGAAAGAAATGAAGGTTGGCAGGCCAACTGAGATTTTCTTTTACCGTTGAACAACTACTGTCAAGTAAATAGGTTGGTCCCTGGGGCAATGTAGTCTTCAATATTTTTGGCGCATCTCAGTCAGAAATTAATGCTAGTAGATGTTATGATATTCATGTAAATAAACTGAAAGCAGCATTGTTCTTTGGTTTGATAATTGATTAACATCTAACCTCTATAAATGGTAATGAACCCCCCAAGTTGAAGCTCTTGAAGACAAGAAAGTTGAATTGATATCACATCCAACTAAAAGAAACTCTATTATTGAATTTTAGCATACTGAAAACAGATAGTAGTAGGAGTAATATTTATTGTTCCTGCCAAACTTCAAAGTTTCTCTCTGTTATTTAGCTGGAAAAAGAAATTGTGTCTTATATTGGGTTTGAAGTATCATAAAAACAGATAGCCTACCATGATTAATCTTCTTGTTTTTGGTCACTTGAACCTAATATTGAATACCACCTAGCTGTCCTTAAGAAAAACCAACAATTACAAAAAATGTTGATGCCAGAGAATTGATCTGACAATCTAGATATTGGCAAAGGGCAGGTTCTATCTTTTCTCTGGAAGCTGTAAGCACATGCATTATTTTTCTTGGACCCTAGCTAGTGTCTCTCATGGCCATGGGGTCAATTCTAGTTCTATCTCTTTTGATGTCAACGCTGAAACTACCAACATTTTTTCTGTTTTTGATAATTAAGCTTGCCAACTTCTCTAAATAGTGGGGATTCATGTCTCCAAGATGTTGCATTTGCTCTAGGATTAGAGAGTCACACTTTTCAAGGTCCATCTATTGAGTAAGCGTTTTGTACATTAAGTCTGACTGGGAAATACTGATAATAATTTGATTGTTTGGAATCAAGGCCCCTCCCTACCACAACAACCTTATCCCAGGAGTTTTTAACCCCCTATTTTAATTTAGAAATTGGCATCCTGCTCTTCTTGGCCTTACCTGAATTATAACATGTTTGGTATTTTCTAGTGTCTGTTCTTTTATGATCTGGTTGATGCTTATTCAAGACAATTTTCTCCGGTCACCTGCTAATCTGCTATTTCTAGTCTCGGCTGGCAGTTGTCAGTTAGCTGACAACTTAGTGCTATTCAACTCAAAAAGGTTTAGCGCACTTCATGGTCCATAACCATCCATGTACACAGAATCTAGAACTGATCTTTTTTAACTTCTACCTTTCCCCAACTGTTCTAACTTACAAAAGATGTAACCCATGTGAAGGCTGAAGGCAAGGAAGTAGCAGCCCAGAACCGGCACTCTACTTCTTGTGAGATAATGGCTTCCAGCCTATCTCTTTTCTTTCTATTCCTCATTACTTTTTCTGCAACACTAACAACTCCAGCCAATTCATTACCAACCTTTTTCCCTGGAGCTACCTATCAATCTTTAATCAAACAAGCCAAGACTCCAAAACCAAAGCTTCCATTCAAGGCTCACTACTTCCCTCAGACTTTAGATCACTTCACGTTCCAGCCCAAGAGCTCCAAACTTTTCTACCAAAAGTACCTAATCAACAGTCATTACTGGCACAAAGGCGCTCCTATCTTTGTCTACACTGGAAATGAAGGAGATATTGAGTGGTTTGCTGCTAACACCGGGTTCATGCTTGACATTGCTCCCAAGTTCAAAGCTCTACTTGTCTTCATCGAAGTAACGTTTGCAAAATCACTTCCTCGGGATTCCATAATCTTAGTTTTAAAAGAAAAAAGTTATTTGGGAGTAACTCACAGCATTAAAAATAGTTTCTTGGTGTTCTTGAAAACACAGAAAATACCCTGGTCTATTGTAACTCCGTGGGTGTTTTCCCAAAACCGAAAACATATCCTAAAACCCATGTCTTTCTCAAAAACACTATCTTTGCTTTTGTAACTCATAGTATTTTTGTTGGGATTTTTCAGCATAGATTTTATGGGGAGTCAATGCCATTTGGGAAGGAATCGTACAAGTCAGCGAAAACGTTGGGATTCTTGAATTCACAGCAAGCCTTGGCTGATTTTGCAGTTTTGATAAGGAACTTGAAGCAGAATCTGTCATCTGAAGCATCCCCTGTCGTGGTCTTTGGTGGGTCTTATGGAGGAAGTAAGTTCAACAGAAACCACCCCATATAGCCTTTCATTTTCTTAGTCTTTTTCAAGATGTTATGGCTATGATGTATGGATTAAAGAGAGCATTTCTATCTTTCATATTGGTAGCAATTAGCAAAGAACATCCTTTTGCTTCTAGTTGAGTCGCACTTGTTTATCATAGTAAAGAATTTCAAGGAACATCTTTTATCAGTGAAACATCTATTGGTAACTGGTGTGAACGTGGGATACTGGTATACTGGTACTTGACGTGAATTGATCAGAAAAATGGTTATATTGCTGTTTCTTTTTACTGTTTCTATGATCTCCTGTCATTAATGAAAATTTTCTCTCTTTCTGCAGTGCTGGCAGCGTGGTTTAGACTTAAATACCCTCATATAGCAATTGGTGCATTGGCTTCTTCAGCCCCTATATTACAGTTTGATAAGATAATTCCATGGTCAAGCTTCTATGATGCTGTTTCTCAGGATTTCAAGGTCTATCTTTAGTTCTCACATAGAGATGAATCTGTGCTTGAACTATAAATTTCTTTCTGTTCTTCAATTCTCCTCTGTAACTAACATGGGCATTCAGGATGTAAGCTGGAATTGCTATGAAGTGATAAAGGGGAGCTGGGAAGAACTGGAGGCAATGTCAACTCAGAAAGAAGCCTTGGCCGAACTAAGCAAAGCTTTCAGAACCTGCAAGTGAGTCATGAAAACAGGATTGTACTCAGTAAATTGGTTTCTGGAGTTTAATTCTGATCCTTAGATTGTTTTAAAAGTGGCTTGATTATGCAATGGGTAAGCCTTCATTTGTAGGAATAATTCCCCCGCCCAAGGGAAGAAGGTATCAGATCTATGCAGTTAGTAAACGTTCCAAGAAGGAATTATATGATAATGAAGCAATTTAGGTGTAATGAGACCACTAATGGGAGGTGGAGGTCAACAGAGTCAAGAATTAGCACAGCCAAGATTAGGCAGTTAAAAGTTGAGGGTTTAATAAGAAGAGTTGCTCTTCGGGGTCCTGCTTTGATTTAGTCCTGAAATCCAAATAAGCCTGCTGAAAATTTTTCTTAAGTACTCTGGGGACATTGTGGATCAACTTTCATTGGTACAATTGTGCATGAAGTTCAGTTTTTCCATAAAAATTCTTCTTACCTTCAGCCAAGCTAATGACCAGCAATTTCAACCATGTTTAACATTTCTCATGCCTTGAAGCAATTCATATGATGTATTTTACTTCCTGAAAATTAATTATATTTCTTTCTTCAAAGTTCAGGAGCCTTCATTCAACTGCTTCTGCTCGAGATTGGCTATGGACTGCGTTTGTTTACACAGCCATGGTTAATTATCCAACTGAAGCAAATTTCCTGAAGCCATTACCTGCTTATCCTGTGCAGGAGGTAAGACTTGTGTAAATGAGCTGGTTTGTTGCAAGCTCTAAGTTTGAACATTTTCGAAGGTCTGTTCTTGATTTTTTCTTTTGGCATTTAACATTTTTTTACATGCAGATGTGCAAGATAATTGATAAATTTCCATCAGGAGCAGCAAAGCTTGGTCGCAGTTTTGCAGCTGCGAGCTTATACTACAACTATTCTCGTGCAGAAAATTGCTTTGAGATAGAACATGAAGTTGATACACATGGCCTTCATGGTTGGGACTGGCAGGTAAACATTTTGTTTGGTATCTAATACAAAATGTACCAATTTCAAAGCTTATTAAGTTGATTGGAGACAGATGTAACTGGACCTATTGAGGAATTGATCATAAAGCTGACATGGTCACAACATTTGCAGTATTCCTGTAGTCCGTTGTTGATCCAAAATTTGTCCGGAATTTAGCGCTTGCTACTACCTTTTCTATGTAGTTATATTTCAGATCGCATCAGTGTACATGTTGGAGCCTGCTGATGATTGATGAGCTTTAATTAATCTAGTTCTTTGTGATCACTAATTTATGGAAGTAGTTTCAAACTATGTCAAATATTCAATATCTGTTTAGGAATAATATAACAGTTTAACTAGAGTTTGATTACTCACCCCTAATGCATTGTAGCATAAATGATTATGCAGACATGCACAGAGATGGTTATACCAATGACTTGCTCTAAAGAGAGCATGTTTCCTCCATCTGGCTTTGATTATGAAGAGTTTGCAGAACAATGCCAAATGAAATATGGAGTTTTGCCTCGGCCACACTGGATCACAACTGAATTTGGTGGCGAAGTAAGTTTCTTTTACCTTGTTTCTCCTTCTTAATTCCTTCTATTTAAAAATACCATTTTCGAGAAGATGCAGATAAAGAACTTACTGTCTCTTGCCTGTGCAGAGAATTCATAAAGTATTGAAGAGATTTGGTAGCAATATCATATTTTCCAATGGAAAGCAGGATCCATGGAGCAGAGGAGGGTAAGTCGTTCTCTTTTAAATCCTTTCTTTCTTTCTGATTCAGTAAAACAGATCAGATGCTGACTACCAGGTGACCATACATACTGTTCCTTTAGCTTCTTAGATTACGATTTTTGTCATAAAGAAACTGATACATGATTTGAATCATACAGCGTGCTGAAAAATATATCTGCCAGCATCATTGCTCTTGTCACAGAAAAGGGTATGTGAATTATGACAAAATATTTCTGTCCTACATTGTTCTTTTGACACATTTGTCAATGTTATGAACTTTAAGAAACGCTCTCATTCTTCCTTCTTAGGAGCTCACCATGTTGATTTCCGGTCCGCAACAAAAGATGACCCTGACTGGCTTGTTGAACAGAGGAGGCAAGAAGTTGAGATCATCCAAAAGTGGTTAAATGAGTACTATGCAGATGTCAGGCATGCATAATAAATTGATGATAGAAGTTTTGATGTAAAACCTTGGTTAATTGCATCAATCAATGTTTTGAAGCTCTCCTTCCCAGAAGCTGTATGTGTCATCTAAATTGCAGAAATGCTCATCTCATTTTAAGCTCATGAAGAATTCAGGCAATTCATGTCTCCAAGCCATGTCCACTCAATCTTATGAAAAACCTTGTAAAACTATTGCATTCCAACCTTTCCAGGATCGAGGGTTGACTAGAAGTATTGCTAATTGTAGTTAACAGCTGTGAGCTATGTGCCATGGCCTTCCTGGGGCCTGATGGCACCGACACAAGTGAGTGTTGGCTGTTCCCTTCTACTCTCTCCCAACCTCCATCCCGTCATTCCCCAAAAGCTTCATAATTTGCTAGAAAGAGACTATGATTATCAAGGACAATGTGAAACTGAAGACATCTATCTTAACACATTAACTTTGTCTGCAAATTTTATTGAGAGAAAACGGATATGACCCTTCTCTCATCAAACTAATTGTTACTATGATACACAAGTACTAATCTATCCAATTTCAGACTGACAATTGTTTTTCTTAAAATAGAAAAAATAACAACCCAAGCCCAAAACCGACAGGTTAATGACCACTGAGAATCAGACATTGAGTTTTTGCATATGGCTTTTGTTGGGCCTGGATAAGTTTCCTTTTTAGTGACGGTGGGTCAATACCACCTCCGCCTCAGATTTTGAAAATGGTGGGATGAAATTTGGCCTGCTGACACTGACCTCTTCAAAAGCAGAGATGAAAAAGGAAAAAAAAAATAAAGCATGAGAATAATAAAACCATTAAAAGGACAGTTAAAGCAGTAGATTTCATATATTCCTAGCCATCAATCAATGCATCCCTGGTTAGATCTCACTATTCCATAAACACAGAGTAAAGAGAGAGAGAGAAAGAGAGAGAGAGAGAGAGAGAGAGAAACTAAAGCGAGAGAGATAGAAACATGTCACGACGGTCAGGGACTTGCTTGAGGTTATTTCTTGTAATATTTGCTGTAGTTTCAGCATTGGGAGTGTGTGGACCAGCTCTTTATTGGAGATTCAAGAAAACTCTTAGATTGGGTGATTCCAAATCCTCTTGTCCTCCTTGCATCTGTGATTGTCCTCCTCCTCTTTCCCTTCTCAAGATTGCCCCTGGTATGACTCCTTGCTTGTTTAGGGCCTCTTATTTTATCAATCAAATTTCATGTTTTTCTGCTTTTGTGATTCTGGGTTGTTGCCAAAATTTGATTTTGATTGGTTTTTTGTTTATTGGAGTGAAGTTAAGGAATACCCTTTTGGGAAATTTGAGGTCTTGATCTGCTCTTGTTGCTAACTTTGCATTTTGAGCTTTGGGAATGTTGCATTTTCTTTAGTTTTTACAGAGTGACAGGGTGCGCTCCAAGTTGGGTTTAGATTTAAGTTTTATCCTTCGAGAAATTCCTGTTTCTTCGATTTGAGGTTTTGATCTATTGCTGCTGCTAATTTTGGAGGTATCTGTTTGCTTGGCCAACAGGATGTAATCACGTAAAACCAAATTTCAGTTTAAATTAATGCTTGTTTAATCATATATTGAGTGGAGGAATTCAGAGGCGCCCGCTTTGTTTTCATTGTAACTACCTACGGAACCCGAGCTCTCTGCTTTGTACCTCCTTCCTTATGTGCAGAATGACTCTATCAATATTAATTGGAAGAAAAATGACACTTCTAGGTCCATTTCTGATGCATATGATAAAGAAGTAAGTTGAGTTAGGCGATAACCTTTCTGGAATTTAGGGGCCAAATAACCATGCAATAAGGAAGGAGGTATAAACAACAATTTTTTTGGGTTTTACTTCAACAGCACTGAAATGATCTCTACCTTTATAGAATGACTACTGAGATATCATAGCATGTTGACTTCTAAAAATCCATCTCTTTCTTATAACTTTAGAATGAAGATATTGTTTTCCTGCCTTGGTCCTTTATGATTTGACTAATTTTTGGTAACTTTTAATACGGATCTCTTTATAGAAATTTGTTATACTTTGCCTAACGGTGTTGGTGAGCTTCTGTAGAGTAATAAACTGCATGATTTCATTGAAACTCAGAATGACATCAGGATCATGTAGATGAGTTCTTCATTAATGATGGAAATTGACTATAATTCAGGAATTTCATTTATTATTTGCTGTGCTGCTGCACTATTGATCTTGCTTTTTAACTTATTAACAATTGTGGTGGTGTGTGACCAGAATATGAACAAATGCAGTATTGATCATGAAAATGATACTTGCATTTGGGCTGTTTCAATTCTTCACAAACCACGTTGATAGAAATTATGAACACAAATTGAAAAATGTCAAAATTCTAGCTGCCTCTTACTTGACACTGGTGTTCAAAAGAAGGGGAGAACTTCTAACGTTCCTAACCTGCCTAGATAAATACGTGCAAGCTCTATTTTTTTTTTGTTCTTCCACACACGATTGTATGCCTTCTTTTGTGTTTGTATGATACTACCGTGTAATCATAAGCTGGCATAAGAAGGGGGGAACTTCTTACATTCCTAACCTGCCTAGATAAACACATGCAAGCTCTGTTTTCTTTCTTTCTTTCACACACGATTGTATGCCTTCTTTTGTGTTTGTACGGTACTACCGTGTAATCATAAGCTGGCATGCAGAATCTGCAGCTCCTTATGCTGTTGATTTCCTTGTTTTTATGTGTTCCTGCTAGTTACAAGGGCTGTGCTTGTAAAATTTTGTGTCAAGTTTTGGTTATCTGTTCAAATTACTTATATGTTTTCTTGTGCTTTTGTTATTCTTTTGCAGGGTTGGCCAATCTCTCGGTTACAGGTTAGAGTTTATTCCATCAACTCTAATTGTTAACTTCATGATTTATCTCTTCATATTCATCTTCTTATTTTCGATCAAGTCATTGCCCTGCTTCTTGTCTTGTAATTAATTTGTTCATTCATCTGGTGAAACCACAATCATGTACGCATGATATGAATTATGGTGACACAGATTGTGGAAGCAATGACCCTGATCTCAAGCAAGAGATGGAGAAGCAATTTGTGGACCTTCTTACAGAGGAGTTGAAGTTGCAGGAAGCTGTTACAGCAGAGCATGCTCGCCATGTGAACGTTACCTTTGGTGAAGCAAAAAGGGTAGCTTCCCAGTACCAAAGGGAGGCGGAAAAATGTATCGCTGCCACAGAAACCTGTGAGGGGGCCAGAGAGCGGGCGGAGGCCTTGCTGATCAGGGAGAGGAAAGTTACAACATTATGGGAGCAGAGAGCTCGACAAATGGGATGGGAAGGGGAATAACTGTTTGTATAATTCATCTAAATATCCTAGTCAAGAAATCGAAGCATTCCACCTTGATTTTTATTCAATCAGGCAAGCAAGTTGCTTGAGTAGTCTTGTAAGGGCAAAAGGCCCCCTCAGTCTCTCCCTCCCATCCTCCATTTGTAGTTGCATGAATTCCTTTGATGATATAAGTTTCTAAAGAAATTTCACCTGTAACTGCCATGTTTAAGTGGACCGCTTACTATAATATCATCTCATTTTCTTCACTTGGAGCAAAGTTACAAAAGAAGAAAGTCTTTTCTTTTTCTTTCCTGCGCAAAAGCTTTAGTGGTAATTTCTTTTCTGCCCTGCCTGAGAGGCTGAGACTGCCATAGTCAAAACATATGTTACGTCTGCATGTATTCAGAGACAAAAAAAAGCATCGAGGGTGGTAACTCAACTCTCACTGACAAAGGGAAAAATATTTTGAACATTAGGAAGATGGAATCATCTCAGTTTTTTTATTAAATTTTAAGATGCATTCAAGTATTTAATTTATTAATTAATATATAATTCTCTTGTCTAATGAGCGGATTCGAATTTTTTTTCGTCAAAAATAAGATGAAAATGGATGATGAACTTGACCCAACAATGATCCCAGGTCAATCATTTCACTCATTGAGTTTAGGATGAAGTAGACAGATAACATTGAGTTTTCAGCAGTACATTAATCTGAAATCATTGTAGAATTTTTCTTCTTTTCTGCGTATCCAAACAGACAGACATGTAAATATTGTCAGCAATGGATATACGTGGACCAACCATTAACTTTCCCTGAGAAACGAAAGACAAAAAAAGTCAAATACCACATGCGTAGCAATTGAGTTAAAACAACAGTAGGATACCAACAAACGCGGTTTCAACTTTCAACGTTCATGCATTCACCCTCAAAGCACAGCTGTGTTCTTCTTCAATTATATCAAATCTATTAGTATAATATTTCATCACAAACAAAAAGAAAATTAAAATACTACATATCTAGATCTACCCAAAAAACGCTGTCCAAAAACAGATCTTTCTGTCCTGTAATATTAGTTATTTTTACAGCATCTAGATCTATAATTGTTATTAAGTGTGGGGTTTTTTCTTTTTATAATAAAAATAATAAATGGGGTCTTTCTTTGGACTTTGATTTGGCAAACTTTGAGTTATGTTCTAAAGTTTTGCTCTTTCAAGCTTCCTGCGATCTTTAGAACTATCTTGGGTTGTTTCTCCTTTTTTCCTTTTTTTCCTTCTAACTCCAAGTCACAATACTAAAAGTAGAGGTCGAAGAGAGTTGGTTAAGTTTCCATATATGGAAAGTTCAAGGAACAAGAGAGGATACGAGGACGGTGTTGGAGATGCAGACTACCTGACAGAACCCAAAAAACCAAAGTTACCTGCTTTGGCAAGGTACTTCTTCAAGTTCCAAACTTTTGTTAATGGGCGATCTTCATATTGTTTTTAACCTAGCATAGAAACTAAGTTTGACTTTTGGACTGAAGTGCTTGAATTGCTTTGGATGATCTTGATGGACTCTACCGCTTTGGGTGATTCGTGATTGCTCTTTCTAAGAAATATTTAGTGTTAGAGATCAAGTTTGACTGATATATGCCTGAGTTCTTGAATCAGGTTTTCTTGACCACATGTGTATCTGATTACTTGCACTGTTGAACACCTTCAAACAAAAGCTTGACCTTTTGATTCAGGCGATCGTCTAGTTTTCTTTCTTTCTTGTTTTTCGTATGTCTCAAATGCCAGAGAAGATTCAGTGAATTCAATAAATCTGAAAGCTATGGAGATGGCTATGTCAAGAACTGATGTGTTCATTCTTAGTTCTGCAAAAAAACAATTCAAAATCTATGGGGGTTGATTTAGTTCTCATTGAAATTGTTTTAGATTTTCCAATAACTTCACACAGTTCAAGATCAAATACATGAAACAAGTTTTGTTAATTCTTGTGAGTTGTGAGTTTTTTTTAACATGCTTGTTGCACGTGATTGAATGTCAACTTTTTCTGCAAGTCCACTCCTGTGATATACAAATTGATCTACCTGCAGTGTAATAGTGGAAGCTCTGAAGGTGGATAGTATGCAAAGACTTTGCTCATCTTTGGAGCCTATGTTACGCAGAATTGTGAGTCAAATGTTTCTTGGCAGTACTTGGCCATTGCAGAATTATTCCCGTATAAATTGTTGCGCAATGAGGATTCATCAATCCCTTCTTGGACTTATTTCTTGACTCAATGAAGTCTTACTGTTGTTTTTTATCAAGAAAAAGGTTGGAGAACATTGCCAGTTCTCACCAACCAAGTTTGCATGCTGCTTATGTAAATTTTTTTGGATAATAAGCAGCGCTTGTTTATGATACTGCCTCAGCTATTTTTCATATTGGCTTGTATCTGAAGGATAAAGTTTTTTTTTTTTGTTGCTTCAGTGACGTAACAGTACTAAGAAATATATTTGTGTTATATCTTGACTCTTCTCTTACTGATACTGCATTTGGAATGAATTACAGGTCAGTGAGGAAGTGGAGCGGGCTTTGACAAGAATAGGGAATGCCAAATTGACTGGAAGGTTTGTTTCTACACCAATATTTGGGCATTAAAATTAGAATTTCTTTTTTTTTCTCTTTGAGCCTCACGATGCTTATAAAATGTAGTGATAGACATCCTGATGAATGCCTGAAACAGATTCTGATAATCCTAATGAGTTATATAGGAAGAACAAAAATGTGTTTTTGGTAATTAAAATTTTCCTCAATTTGTTAAACAAACAGAATTGGGTGTCATATATTTCTAATGAATTGTCGTCCTACCTATAAAAGGTCTTCACCACCGAGACTACAAAGTGCAGATGGAAGAAGCCTGCAACTTCAATTCAGAACAAGAATGCCGCCTCACCTATTCACAGGAGGGAAGGTGGAGGGTGAGCAAGGAGCAGCCATCCATGTCATCTTGCTAGACGTGATCACAGGCACTGTGGTGCAAACTGGACCAGAATCAGCAGCCAAACTGAATGTTGTGGTGCTAGAAGGTGACTTCAATGAGGAAGCTGATGAGGATTGGAGTAAAGAGCACTTTGAGAACTATGAAGTAAAAGAGCGTGAGGGGAAAAGGCCGCTTTTGACTGGGGAATTACAAGTAACCCTCAAGGAAGGAGTTGGAACTCTAGGAGATCTTATTTTCACTGACAATTCAAGCTGGATTAGGAGTAGAAAATTTAGGCTTGGTTTGAAGGTTGCTCCTGGATTTTGTGAAGGGATTCGTGTGCGTGAGGCTAAAACAGAGGCTTTTGCTGTTAAAGATCATAGGGGAGAATGTGAGTATTCCAGTAGAGCTTTTGCATTGTGATTGGTAGGCAATTCTAGGAACCGTTGCATGCTGCATGTCCTGAATCATACCATATACTGCTTTTGCATTTGGTTGAATAGTTCTCCAGTTGTTTTCTCTGCTATATAACACTCTAGTAGTCCTCTCCCCTTGATTAATGCAATTAACCAGTTTAGTTAGGTGAACTTATTTCATATGCTGCTGCTCTTTACAAAGTCCAGCATTTTCCTACTGCTTTTCTGTTTGACTTGCATTACTCTGGGTGTTGTCATGATTTTTCCTCCTTTTTTAAACTGGCAGTGTACAAGAAACATTACCCACCTGCGTTGCATGATGAAGTGTGGAGATTGGACAGAATAGCCAAGGATGGAGCATTACATAAAAAGCTGTTAAAGGCTGAAATTGTAACAGTTGAAGATTTTCTTCGACTTCTTGTCAGGGATCCACAGAGATTAAGAAATGTAAGGGATTTCCTTTCCCTTAGATCTCTGCCTTCCCCTCTCAATATGTCTTCTTATAGACTATTTACTTCTGTATTCAAAGTCTTTCTTTCTTTGGATTGATAATTCTTAAATCACTTTAAATTCCTGATATAGATCCTGGGAAGCGGAATGTCCAATAGAATGTGGGAGAATACGGTGGAGCATGCTAAGACTTGCGTCTTGGGAGGAAAGCTTTACATTTACTACATTGATCAAACCGATAGCACCGGTGTTGCTTTTAATCACATTTATGAACTCAGAGGCTTCATCTCTGATGGGCAATTCCTCCCTTTGGAATCACTTAACGACAGTCAAAAGGTTAGATTTTCTTTATATTTGCAATGCTGCTGACGTTTCTCGACATTTATTTTGCTATTCTTTTCTTTAAAATTGATACTGGAAAGCAACTTGCATCAAAATATCTGATGAACCGACAAGCAGCATAAAAAATATAGAAGTATATTGACAGGATAGACTAGATTTAACTTCAGAATTATTTATGTCTCCGAAGGGTTTGCGCTGGACCGGGCCAGGCAGGGAGAATAATGTCTGTTTTTCCCTTAAAATGCGTAATGAATGGATTGTCAGGATCTCTCACATCTGCTATGTTGTAATCAATTTCTTCATGGCACTCAGCTCTTTGGCAGTGCACCTTTCATAACATAAGCTCCAGGCCTGCATTTTACCTGCAAATTACTGTTTATGTTACCCACTTGGATATTCCAGCAAATAAAAATTTAACTCATGGACATGAAATTTTGCCTACAGGTTTTTGTGGATTCCCTGGTGAAGAGAGCATATGAAAATTGGCATCAAGTAATAGAATATGACGACAAGGTCCTCAACTCCCTTGCAAGTACAAAGAGAACAAATCCCTCAACTGCATCAATAAATGAGAACAACTACGATGCAGATTACTACACCACGACTACTCAGAAGACTAGGCAGCAGTATATCACCTCAGAGCCAAGCCCACAGTGCCAGAATAATAATACCCACCATGCAGTCCATCAGTTGATTGAATTTCCCTTTGGAAGGTCTGATCAGAATGCAGTAATGACAATGAACAATCAAAAAGAACTATTACCTGGTAGCACGAATTACATGCCAATTGGCAACTCTACAGCCGGAGTGTCAGGTTTTGCAGCAGATTGGTCTAGGCCAAGGAATGGGCAGGGATTGGAAGATTTCTTTGCCGAGGAAATCCGGCTTAGGAGTTCAGAAATGTTGGAGAGTGATGACATGCAGAGACTGCTGAAAACATTTGGAGTGGGAGTTGGTATGAGGGCCGGCTTTGGTCATTCTGACGAGGCTTGTTACACTTACACCATTCCTTATGATCATCCGATAGACCACTCTTACGCCCAGGAACGTGGCAAAGGTTCAGGGAAGGCGGTCGTGGGGTGGCTTAAGTTGAAAGCTGCTTTAAGGTGGGGAATATTTATAAGAAAGAGGGCTGCTGAGAGAAGAGCTCAGCTTGTTGAGCTTGATTAGTTGACTATGATGCTTAAAACTTATTTTTAACCATATTTTTAGCTGGTTAACAAAGGATTGGTGGCTCAGAAATCATTAACCTCGTTGGAAACATTGTTGCATGATTCCAAGCTCTGTAATCTTTGCCAATATCTGGTCGGCACTCAAAGAAAGCTGATGACAAGTAGAGAGAAGATTAGAGGTCAAAAGAATTTCTGTATATGAAAGTTCAGAGGCCATTTTTATGCCATTCTCTTTGTTCCAAATACCTGACAGTATAATGTTTTTCATGCTTTTAACACGTAATTTCATTCGTTTTATTCTTCCATACGGGAAGGTAGCTTTATTTTGTAAAGTTTCAACCCAAAGAAAGTGATATTATTATTCCTGATTATCCAAGCAGTAAGATATATGATTGTTTTCAGGATGTGGAAGATACACCATGGTTGGCTTCCATGGCTAATGACAGGGAATTGGAATTGAATGAACCATTAAATCTGAATGAAACCAAGTGATCCCAAGAAAAAAATAAGTATCAAACTATCAAGGAAAAAATTAACACCAATCCAAATCAAGAAAAGCAGATAAACCCTGCAGGCACACCTCCAATGCTAATCTTAATGATCAGGGCAATAGCAAGGAAATGTAGCCTTCAATGCACACATGAAGGGCTTCCATCTAAACAATTTAAATATCGAAAATATTTCTTCCCTGGTGAAACACTGAAAATTTGAATTTTCAAATTATGGTTTAGAGGCCCCTTTTTTTTCCTTACAACTACTGCCTTCAAATAAAATTATGAGAAGCAAGATACAAATGAAACTAGAAACTAAGAAAAACTGAAACTGTGAATTTCTCAAGCTACTATTCCGTCAATAGGGAAAAAGGACATGGAGAAAGAATTCCAAAAAGGATTCTGTCATCAATTTCAACCAGAAATCAAATGTAGCAATAGAGAATAAATTACATATTGATACAGACTCTCGTAAAGAGAGGTAGACTTATGCCATTGTCACCTTCTTTTGTTCAAGAATCAGCATCAACCGTCTCATATACATGACCCAAGGGGGTATGCATCAAACCCAAATTCCCCATCCATCAATGCTGTGTCATTATTTTGTCCCTGCATCTCAGATACAGTCAATTTAAAGAATCTATGCTCATAAAGAATAAGTATATATTTAATAAATATAAAAGGATTACCTAACCAAGGCTAAAAATAAACCAGGTTCAGTCACAATAATTTTTCCTACATTTTCAAGGAAATTAAATAGTCTTAACCAGAGACAAATTAGTCCTCACTTATTTTTCCAAATGCCAATTACTGCTAGTTAGATCCTGGGATAGCAAGAATGCCATCCATTGTACTTCTAGAGACTTGAAAACTTATCACGCATATATCTTGTCATGTAGAGAAATGAAAATTTTCACAATTCTTAAGCATGCACGAATTTCACCGTTTGGCACTGATTGTTATAGTTAACTAATGGAGAAGGAAAATATAAGCATGGGGAAGACACGTAAAACTTGTCAGGCAATATAAGCTCTATATCTGTATCTAATCTATGCCAAACTTCATACTCCTAACTATTGTGCTTACTGTGCTTTATAGTCTCACATTCAACACCCAATTTAGACTATGACACGGACAAGAAAAATAAAAAATCAAAAATGAAACTAGAGAGGCAAAGGAAGTTCTCTTGTCATACCTGTTTGATCATGGAACTCATTATATCCTCCAAGGATTCAAAATTATTTTGACTGAAACCACTTTGTGGCTTTGTCTGCTCGAAGAGATAGTCCTCATTGGACCTCAATTTTGCATCCAAAGCTGATTTCTCACCCTCAGGGTGCTGAACAACATAAGGAGCATCACCACTTAATTGACTGAACAAAGAGACATCAGTCCTTTTACTGGTGGCGGCATTACTTTGGTCCATCACAGCACCACTTGCAGAAACCAGGGAGTCCACCCTGCTAAATGAATTATTTAAATTTCCATTGTAATCATGTCTGCGGTCTCCCCACTGTTGCTTTGCTGTGTAACCTATATTCTGGATAACATTATTATTTAGGCCAACTTGGCACTGCATGTCTCCTCTAGAGTCCTCCAAACGTGCTGAATTTGCCATGGAAGAAGAAAGATCAATAGGGCTGTTACTAACGTGAGAGCTCGTCCAAGAGAGATTTTCCTGCAAATTATTAGGTGGCAACTGCTCGTGATTGAAAGCTTCACTTGTTGACAATGAACTTGATGGGAAACTGGATAATTGAACTGCGCCCCGCCAGTTTTCACTGCATCTACCATGATCAAGAAAATTAGAAGAACCACGAACACCCATGTCAAATGATTCCTGATTCAGTGATGCCACACCAAGAGATGATTGATTTCCAAATGAACCACTAGTGTGTGTCTGTTGTGTGTTTGCTTGTAACAACAAAGGGTTGCCTGAGGCAGTAGATAGAGAATTGCTCGAGCCACCACCTGGCACTCTGGCATCAGAGAAGTTAGTGGCAACACCAAAAACATTTGGATCATTAACACGATTAAATTCTCCAAAGTGGTTAGTGGACTTGTTCTGCGACAGCTGGTTGAGCTCTATTGAGGTTGGGATCCCTTGAAACAAAGTTCCATTTTGATTTTGGTTTGCAGGCAACACAGCTGGCTGAATCTTCCCAAGACCATTGATTGAATTGTTCAAGGTTTGAGAATGTCCCGGTTGAATGACACCAGAAGAAATCCCACGTAGGCTTAAAGCAGCTGAGTTCAGTCTACCAAACATTCCACCCGGTTGGTACGATGATAGAGAAGCACTTGAAAGCCTTCCAGGTCCAGTCAATGTGCGAAAATCTCCAAAGCCATCTAGTGAACTCATGCGCAAGTAAGAGGGATCTTTACTGCCTAAAGCAGCAACCATGTTTGCTTGCTGAGTTGCAACACTGCTGAGTCGTTTCAGGTAAAGCCTATATTTCTGCAAGACAACAGAAGACATTAAACCTAAAGAAGTGACAAGTACCCAGTCACTGCACATTTTTATAAGAGGTCCTGATTCAAGTGCCTGAATTTTTCCCAGTGTATGGCCCAGCCTAGCTCTTACCAGCTTGAATTGGAGTTGCAGTAAATTCACAAACTATGAGTTGATCTTAACATGGAGTAGAACAATAAAGAAACTCCCTCTCTTATAAACTAGTACAGCCCATTAAATAGGAAACAATAACGAGCCTATGGTACGTGACGCTTTTTTACTTACCAGATTTGCTATTGTATTTTATTCAGCTATTCTCAATAGAGTATCCAATTTTCTTCAGAACCAGCAACCTCTTAACTAGATCCCATGTATACTTATAACTTTAACATGTATACTGATAATTGATAATTGTTGCAAGGGCAATATATAAGAATCTATTATGCAGATGGTAAAGAAAAGAGCAAAGTGGTTTACCTGTAGATGGCTTGCTACATTTTCCCTTGTGAGTCCTTCAACATTCATCAGGTCCAGAATTTTCTTTGGAACGGCCTCTGCATTTGAATAAAAAGAAAAGGGAAACTAAAATTAGAAATGCAGTTGGGCATGAGGATCACTGTGTATAAGACACTAATCTCAACATCAAAAAACTCACTGTCAAGACCCAATTGGTTGACAGCTGCAACAAACTTCCTATGCAGCTCTACAGACCAAACAACTCGAGGCTTCTTCTGACTTGAAGGGTCATCATTCTCATGTCCGTTATCTTCACCCTCTTCTTCCTCATCTTCACTTTGGTCCTTTCGCTTCTTATTGACTTTTTGGTCAGAACTGCCTGTTGATGTTTGACCGAATTCTCCATTTCCTGCCCGAACCTTATCTTGATTTGGGGCCTTAATTTGATCCTTAGAGTCAGTTTTCTTTCTTCTAACCACATGTTGCCATATGTTTTTTAGCTCCTCAATGCGAACAGGCTTCAATAAGTAGTCGCAAGCACCATGGGTAATCCCCTTCATTACAAGCTTGGTATCACTGTGAGCTGACAACACTGGAATTCATTAAGAAGAAAGAAATTATGTTAAATCAATTCTGAAACAATTATAATCTATTGCTCGTTTTAGCAAACCTAGAATAATTACAATTTTAGAAAATTAGTGAACTTTAAACTTTAAAGGGAATGCAGAATCACAAAAAGAAAATTCATTCATTCCACAAATAATTCAAAGAAAAAAGGGGGGAAAAGCAAAAACAAATGAGTATCATTCAGTGCTATAAATGGAAAAAGGGTAAATGCTTACTGATTACAGGTAGGTCCATTTCAAGCCCCACAAGCTCAAGAAGCTTAAAGCCATCCATATCTGGCATATTAACATCACTAATAACCAAGTCATATTTGTTTCTGTTTTCCCTCAACATTTTGAGGGCTGTAATTGCCTGATTGGTGGTAGTAACTGCACAAAAAAAAAAAACCATAAATGACATGTCAAAAGAAAGCCCCCAAGTCCTAACAATGTTAAGAGTCAAAACTTGCATACTACAATTGTAAAGATCCAAATCAAATTCACACTGCAAAGCACAATAGACAGATCTCCCTCACAGAAACAGTATCTAAACCAACCACACAATAAACCCAAAGAGAAGACACATCAAAACATTTTTTTTTTTTGAAAGTTTACACATCAACACAATTTAAGCAACATTCTTTTTAGAACAAAAACGAAGCCTTTAATTAAAGGTTGAGAACAACAGAACGGAAAACAGATAACTTATCAATAGAATTAAAAGTGAATTTCTAATTCAACATAAAACTTTTTGTAAAAAAAAAACATGATAATTTCACGAGAATTCAAAAGAGAAAAAAAAAAGAAAGAGAAACAACTAACCGTGATATTGACATTTACGAAGCAGATTTTCCAAAACTTTGAGGCAAATAGGGTCATCATCAACTGCTAAAACACGCATACCAACTGGAAACCGGTCCTTGCCTCCATCTTCACCATTAGAACCACCCATTTTCTCCTCCACAGCCATTGATAAAAAAAGCAATTGAAACCACCCAGATAAGAAAACAGAGCCAAAACAAAGATCACAGAACCAAAGTTTTCAATCTTTTTTAGTTTATCCACTGTTTATCAAAACTTCAAAATAAACCCAGATAGCCAAAACCTCTAAAAAGCAAAAAAATATATAAAAAAAATGTACGAAGACAAAAATTGAGAGTGAGAGAGAATTAGAAGCCTGAAACCGTCAAAAAAGGAGAGAGCTTTGCAAGTAAAAGCTGTACAAAGGGACAATGATGTTGATAGCCAAAACAGAGTTGAGATGTTTCAACCCTCCAAACAAGCAGAAACCTTTTCTTCTTTTAATCTTTTGAGTGCAACACTCTCCTCCTTTCTCTTTCTCGGTCTGTTTTGTGTTTTTTTTTTTCCCTTAAAGTTTTCTGTTTCAACTCTCTCTCTCCTCTGTATTTGTCTTTAGCTTTTTCTTGTCAATTGAACAGACCATCCTTTTTTTATTTTATTATTTATTTCTTTATTTTTTCTCTAACCCTATTTTTCCAAAGAAATAATATCGTGGGAACGTTATCAAATCCACCATAAATAGACCTTACCATTTCTGCCGCACGATTCAGTCAATTATGAAATGTCAACCGTCGGTTTAGATTTAGCTAAAACGAAAAAAATATTAATGTCTATTTGTGTCTAGTATAAACCTTTTCAAAGGTAATCCTTCCTTATGCAGTGTTTTAACGTTTTTTGTCAAGAAGGATCAATGTTAACTATTTCGTAACTTTTTGATCTAAACAATTAATAATAAAATATTGACATTAACTGTTTTGAATAATTATTGTTTATTTTAAAATAAATCAAACAAAATTTAGGAATAAAAAGGAGAAAATGGATATAATTATTTCCTTTAACATAATTTTTCATGTTTAAGTCTGGACTAATTTCCTTAGCTAGACTTTTAAATATTTCAAATTTTAAAATTTTAAAATTAATTACAAAAGAGGGCTATATTTACTAGAGATGGTTAGCAAGAAAATGTAAACTAATTATTATGATAATTATTTAGGGTCTTTAAATACTAATTGGCCTTATCTTGGGAAGCTAGTTATAACCTTTTGTGTCATAAATTATTTCCTTTAATAGTCCCATGATTTGCTTTAAGAATTCCCATGTTTAAACTCAAGCTCGTTAAAAGACAGTTTGGTCCTTCATTTTTGTAATGTTAAAGAAGTTTATCAAATGTATAATTGTCATTTTATAATCAAAGCATTCGAAAAAAAAAATAACTACCATTGCATCTAAAGTTAAATATTGTCAATACATCAAATATAAATCCTATAAAAAAGAATTTTTGATTTTAGTGTGAAGTTGTGTATCTCAATAAAACCTCTTCAAACTAATCAAGGATGCAATATTTCTTTTAGTGAAATGAGAATCCATGCACAAAAATGCTTTCATTTTTTGCCATGACAGGTGTCCCAAGCTCTAAATCAATTTTTAAAATCATGTAACAAATTTAGGAACTCTACAAAGTATTGTATCTGAATATTTGATTTAACTATAAGTTGTATCTACTAAATTAAATTAATACACAATTATTCTCTAATAACTTGTTTTACTCATAACTATCAAAATTATATGATACACATTACGTATCGTACAATCAATTATATTACTATTAAAAAATAATACTTATCGATATATTTTATTGCCTTAATCAAGAATTGCACAACTTGCTTACGATACGAAACGATATATTTTTATAAGTGTTATTTCATCAAATTATTAAAAGTTTATTTGTTTATTTATTTTTGATTGAAAACTTGATATATTATTTTTTAATGAGTTTTAATCTTTAAGATTTAAATTTTTGACAAAAATTATGTAAAAAAAATCAGATTCTCTTTTTCACTTCAACATGTTAAATTTTTTTTACTTTTTACTTAATAAATTAACATGGAAAATCACAATCAATGTAGCAGACATGTGTGTTGCGTTGCTGCTTGATTTTTGTTATTGACTAATCATATCACATTCATTTGTTTAACCTCAGAATCAGTGATCTATCTCATTATGTAAGTCTCTCCAGCCCTAGCTACTCTATCTCCCTAGTTAAATATTTTTGTTACTAAATACTTCCTACAACCCTTCTTATCAACGAAATTAAAAGACAAGCAAAAACCCAAAATTTTTTAAATAATTAGTAGAAGTTCCGGGGATAATATATTTTATCAATATCATCATAAATTGATAATTATTTTTAAAAATAATATATTTTAGGTCTAAATACAATGCACGTTTTTCAAATCATTTTATTGATTGGTTTTGTTTATCCACTCACTCCTCAATCATTTCATAAATTTTATTTATTTTCAAGTAAAAAATATTTTTAAAAAACATTTAAAAAACAGTGTTGAAATAATCAATTTTCTTTATAATAAAAAAACTGTAATTACGCGTATGACAATAATAGCACTCAAAATGATATATGAAAAGATATAAAAAGTTGCATCCACGAAATACAATTTCAACATGTGCATTCATTAATTCTATTTTTTTAATTTTTATCATGTACTTTTTTTTTATTTTAAATAGGATCATTAACTTTGTCACATTTTTCTAGTATTAGATTTAAACACTCCCTTGAATTAAAATTATTTTGACTTTCACTAATTCAAGAAAATAATATTATTGAATTTTACCCAAAAATAAAAATTTTATCAAAGTATTTATTATTTCTGAAATACTTGAATCTAAATTTTGTTATTTGATTGAATATTTGAATATTATAAGTATCTGATTTTACAATTTAATATCTTATCATTATTTATAATTATGTTTGAATAGTAATTTTATTATTCAAACAATATTTAAATTCGATTATAAAACATTATAATTTTACTTAATTGGATTGATGAGATTAATAATATATAATAATATTCGTTTATAAAATACTCATCGAAGCCTCTAATTAAAATCTCATATTTCAACATTTAAATATCAAATTTATGGTAAAAATTCTCAGAAAGGGGTTGATTCCCACGCAATAAACAAGGAGAGTAAGAAGGGGGAGGGGGAATAGGTCAGCGTGTCCCCAGACGAAAAGTACCAAAGGAGAAGTACACTTTTTTCTTATTTTTAATCTTTGGGCTCTCTCGTGGGTAAGACAGGGCCAGTCCGGCTTTTAAAGCCCGAGTCCTCCACGTTACATCTTCCAATTGGCTATGCGGTCTAACGATGGGACCCCTGCTAGATTCCAGAGTCCGGAACCCAGAATGAAATGCAGCCTTTTTTGATAACGACACGTCCGTCGCAGGATATCAGAGACAGGGACTTGCTGGGAATTCTGAACTTGTGGGCTCCACCATCATATATATTCATCAAGCAAAACTGTGCCCGCACTTACTGGATTGCCCTTTACGCTTTGCCACCGCTGCCTTTGCTTCTATCCCTTTCGCATTTCGGCTGGGGATAAGATTAAGTACCCTACAATTTGATGCTATTACACTCGTTCGTACAGGATTATGATATTTTATAATTAATTTGAATATAATTTTCACTTTAAATTATATTTTTATGAGTTAATTTTTATTAATAATATACATAAAAATTAATTTTAAATTTATTTTTTATTTCAACTTTGAGTTTAGATCAAGTTTTGTCAAAGATACCCATGTTATTTATAATTTACTATGTCAAGTTTGAATTTCTTATGCGTGTTAATAATTGTGTTTGAATATCAAAAGTTGATTTTTAATTGAATTTAGGGAAGATATGAGCAATTAAATTTTAATTGAATTTGAGCAATTTGAGTGTATCAAAATTAACAAAATTAGGTGTGAAATTCTAATTTGAGTGACTTTAAGTTATACATAATCTTTTATCATAAAGTTAAATTTATTTTAATGATGTATAGAGAATAATAATTTGTTTATATAAGATTATACATCTAATTATAGATCTTGAGTTTAACATAAGGTTACTGTTAAGAAGTGAAATGAGTAATTTATTTACCTAGTAGGACTAGGTAAGTATTGGGCGTTTGGGACAAACATGATCTATTTCATGTGAACTTCAAATCACCTGAAGTTATTAATTATAACAAAATAAAATAAAAATCATAGCTTAAGAATGGTAATGAAAGATTAAAGGTCATATCATCATAATTAACAATCCATAAGTTAGATGCCATCAAGCTAATAAAAGTATTTAGAGCCAACAAGGTGAGACATGTGTTTTGTGATTCAAGCAAGTTGCTTAATGATTAATTAGTATTTTAATGTCCATGACCCAAAATCCTTGACAAAATTTGGTTGCCATCCAGCTAAATACAGCAATGCTACCTTTGATGGAACATATTTTTTGAGCCCCATGTGGTCTATTCTTTCTTTCAAAGTCACTGTTCATTTGGCTTTGTGGATCACCTTCCAAATACTCTCCAACCCCATTCAGGATATGTATCAGGGGGGATTCGGAATCAAACGGAAACAGTGTAATTTAGATATATATGGTGGTTGGATTAGCCTCCAATTTAGGGAGGGGCTACTGTTTGACTAGATGATTGAAAGCATGGAAAGTGGGGGTTGGAAATGGGATTCATATCCCCATAGTTAATACTTGTTTTGAAATATTTGACGTGATTACTTCGGGTTTACTTTAATGTTATTTTATGGTGAGATTATTATTCTTTTTTTAAAGATTAATTTGATAAGACGTGTCGTATAACATTTATAAGGTTTTCAAAATTTTTTTACTTGTCTAACGTGAAATTGAAACATTTTGTCTGCTTTTTTGGAAATGCATAACATTGATGATACCAATATCTATTTAAAAAGTGACAATGGGTGTTTAATCAACTATCATGATGGAAATTAGAAGTAAGTTTACCAACATGGCATGGAAACCAAATTGATAAAAGGTGTAAACCATGAGGTTGAGAGAGTTGGTTCAGAGCCTGGAACATGATTTTATGATGGGATTAGGGAAGTGGGCGTCTGAATCACACTTAGACTCAATTTCATTGAACAAGCTTGGCCCCAATCCCTTGAGTAATCAGACTCCACCTCTTTTTTTTTTTTTATTAATCTTTCAACAGCATGGATATAATTCCAAGCTGTCCAATGGGAGACTTGTGAGATTTGGAAAAGCAAAAACTATGAGACAGATTTTGGTTTTCAATTCACTTTAATCAAACAATGAATAAAACATTTTAGTGGTCCACATGAGTGGTGATGCACTTCATATATGTAGTATGGCCCTGATAATGATCCCCACAAAGTTAATTATTCTAATCTCTAGTCTTAATAAGATTGAAATTAAATTTCTTGTAAATTTTATAATTTAGAAATTATATCGCGGAACATATGATAAAAAAAAATTAATATTTTTTTTTCAAATAAAGAGTACAGGTATACCAAATAGTCCAACACTATGTATTTTAAATGAATACTACAACTTCAAGCCTAATAAAAGCTTGAAGTTTCTTGGGATGGAATGGAATATCCCAAAATGTTCAACTCTCAATTCATATCTATCGTTTTCCCAATTAGAATCAGCATATATAACATAACAAGAACCGTTAATTAGGAAAAAAAAAATGGAGTTAACTTTAAACTAACTTGTTTGGTGGGGAAAAAGTGGATTATGTGAACAAATCATCAAACACTTGAATGCCCATTACATTGCTGTGGAGGGAAAGCTCTTTTATTGGAGAAATGAAATCCATGTGGCTTGAAATTTCAATATATAATAATAGTTTTGGCTTCATAAAAGTTTGAGAAGTTGGTGATCATGCATAAGGATTTTGGCTAACTCTCTCTCTCTCTCTCTCCAACTCAGTGGATGATAGTGAGAGCTTTAGAGCTTAAACAAAGGGTTTCTTTTTTCAAAGTGGAAAGTACTCTTTAAGTCATAGTTGTTATTATATATATAATTTCAAAAGGATTCTCACATGGGCTTCTTAAGGAAACAAAAAAGATTCATCCCACATAATACAGATGGAAAACAGCCAACAAGCTTCACACCCAACTAATCAAACAATTATAATTAAGCTACCTGCAGACATCCCCCATTGCTGATATCTGAAGGGTACCCATGGCTTGGTTTGAAGCTTCATTTGCTGATTTGGGGGAGTTTTGACACCAATTTCTTATTTCAAATGCTTGCAGTTGGAGACATGAATCCCCCATTAAACATGTTATGTTCCCTTCCCTTTTATCAGGACTATGTCTCTGTTAAAGACTTTTTAGCCGTTTTGCCTCTTCTTTTTTATTTTTATCCCCTTATTTGTATTCATTGATGTTGGAGATTCTATTGTTTTTGCTTTCTCTTTTTGTTTGCATATGTTTCCAAACTTTCTTGTTCCCTGGTGTAGGAATTTCTCCTACACTTTGTGCTGCTTTTGGTTCTTTCTTTTGTTGTGCCATTGTCGCCATTCATTGACTATCTATGGTCTATTTGGGGGGATAGAGTTTGTGATGCCCATAAAGCAATTTTTAACCTTTACTCACTCATAAATTTCATGCAATTGCAGTAATATTAACTGTCCTTATCTTGTATACGTGACAGGATTAGAATTCAGAATCACTAATTACTGATTCTGTCTATCAATGCCAAAATCATAAAAAATTAAATAAAAACATTGTTTCAATTCATGAACAAAAAGAAATCTTTAATGATAGTGTTAACGGCAACTTTAGGAAAACAACTCAGCCTAAGCCTCATAGCTTAAAAAAGAACAAAACAATACATTTTGCTATTATTTATTATGACATTTTCATCGAATTTTCTAATGAAAACATGTCATATGTTTAATTAAAAATTGGAGTTTAGAAATAAATATCCCACTCTAACCTTATATTGTTGGATCTGCCCAATAAATATTGTCTCCACGAGAATATTCTGTCCAAGGAGACTTCCTAGGAGCTTCCAACTCAATGTAGCATCAATATAATGTTTATAAACTTTACAAAAAAGTAATTAACGTTGGGTTTTTTTTAATGGTTAGCCATGTGAGGATTGTGAACTACCCATCTAAGCTCTTACTATCAACAATTTGTTTTTCCTTAAAAGTGGGAAAGCTGGCATTTCATTTAGGTAAATAATGAAAAAAACCTAGAATTTCCTTAAAACTAAATATATTTGCCTTTTGAGTTTTAAAATCCAATATATATATTTTTAGAATTTTATTGATACCATAATCATTACTTTTTCCCAAAAGGTTAACAAACAATTTTTTTTTTCTAAAAATGTTTAGGGTAAATTGACTCAAAATTGAGTTTGTTTTAATATCACCTGTAACGAGATCATTACTTTCTCTCTAAAAACATGATCTGATAGAATATACAAAACCCACAATGTTTCAAAACCTCTCAGATGTCCAATATGGGATCGAAACATCTCAATCTATATCCTTTGAAAAGCCGTGCATAGCATTAAGACGTTGATAGTTGGTTATAAAAAATATATAATATTATTGAAAGGCCCTTTAAAATTGTTGAGATATCAATGGGCAGCTTGGAATGTGTATCTTTGGGACGTAGATATTGCATATCTAGCTAGGTAGCTGTCATTTTGTTGTTCATGGTTGAACACTTAACAAGGAAAACCAAGGACCTACTTCAAATTTATTAAAGAATAAAACCCTCTTCTTTTTGTTCTCTTTCTTAACAAACATATTTGTTTGGCCAAGTGACTCTTAAACTTTGCCCAACTACATAAAAAAAAATTGGTAAAAAAAGAAAAAATAAACCTTTGAATCAGCAAGGAGTGGATCTCAATTTCAATGGTTTAGTTTATAGTGGGTGGTTTTCATATGGGCCACATGTGTTGTGGGCAACAACATGTTTACAAATCACCATTCAAGTTGCCAACAGGTTTTGCATCAGCAAAGGCCGTCGTTGTTAATGGGTTGGGCCCTGATTTTCAGCATTTGGGTCCATCTTGAATGGAGGTTTGGACCTTGGGCCCATGGATGTTTCTTCCTTGGCCAAGATTTTGGTGAAACTTTTATTGAGAGACCTATAATATCATGGGAAAAATACATGACATGGATGAAATTGAAGCTGGTATTTATCCATGATTAGACAAAAACATAAGGTACAAAAGTAGGAGAAACCAATTGAATCTAATATGAAACTAAAGTAAAGTAATCCACCTATTTCCTTTTTTCTTTCTAAATGTTTGATAGTTTTTACATAGACGAACTTAGTCACAAGTGAAACCCAGAGGAAGAAGCATGTTCTCTGGGATTTTCTGATGGAACACTTACTGCCACAAGAAAGAGCAAGAACTCCCTACCCACATAAATGGTTCAAAAACAGGATCTGGATCAAACAGACTACATATAGATCTATGATTCCTATCAGTTCACAATCTCCGAGAAACAGATCAAGCACAACAACCCTGGCTGCCAGTCATTGGGTCCATGAAGCAGGCCACCCAGTAGATCAATTCTGGGAGCTGGTCTTCAAATTACAATGGAAACTAGCTGCTCCAACTCACTCCTTTTTTGGTACAGCTGCCTTTTTCTTAAATCTCAAGCATTTATTGTGTTTAGATTCTGTGAGACTGGGGATAGAGGTAAGTTGCTTTGTTGGTTTTGTAATGGATATCTTCTCCATCGCATTTATGAATTTGCGTAGATGCTTAATGTACTCTGGATAAGTTTCAAGGTTGCAATGGCCGCCACCCTTGACCCATAAAGGATCATACTTTTCCTTGGAAAGTTCCCACAATCGCTTTCCATGAGACCAATCTACAATGTCATCATTTGTACCCTGCAAGCGTTGATCAACAAATATGCATCAATGATGCCTGAGATTAAATTAGAAGAACCTTAGTTCTTATGCAAATGGAGGATAATACTACCAAAAGTTCTAACAGTTTTCCCTTATTGATAGTATCTAGGAGGATTACACAACATGATAATACTTATTAGATCTATTCAACATGAAACATATCAAAGTGAAATACTATATCAAACCTAACAGGGAATTTGCTGATATTAACTAAATGTGAGTGCTAATGGTCTCCTGTCTCCATGACGGATTTCCACAAATTGAAGCAAATGTAACTAAAGAAATTAACCAAAATAAAAGATACTTACATGTATAACTAGAACTGGACAGCTGACCCGCCGTATTTTGTCTATATTCTGTAAATATTTGGAAAGAGCTTCCTCAATACAAACCAATTCATTTTAAGCTTGCGGCAGAATGGAAGATTACAGGAACACCAAATCAAACTTACTTTGAAAATATCAAACCAAAATGTCATCTTGACAGGATACAAGACCCGTATGCCTGAAAGGATGGCACTATGAAGAACAACTCCTCTTAGTTTCTGCAAATGAGAAGCCAAGTGCAGAGTCGGCCCACTTCCAACAGATTGGCCATACACTATCAGGTCTTCCTGTTTAACTCCATATTCCTTCTTCAAGCAATTGTACACTGCCTCTATGTCATAATATGTGTTGAGCTCAGTTGGCTAGTGCAATTGCAGAAAAAGCAGCTTATCAGTTATAAAATTAGTCAGGCAGGAAAAGACTTGAATAAAGATTTGGCCAGCTAAGTTATCAGTCATTTCCTTGATTCCAGTTATTTTTTTATTTGCTAAAAACCTTTTCATAGAAAATTTTCAAGCAATTTAAGAGTTGATCCGCAGTGTTGTAAGCCCTCAAGACAAAGAGAGATACAAGAAAATACAAATGCAGACAGTCTCAAAGATTCTTTTACCTTGCCAGATGATGCTCCATATCCAGAATAATCATAACTGCAAAACAAAAGCAAAAAGATAAATTAATAATAGAGGAAGATTCTTAGTCAATGTTATCACATCACAGCCATATCTGACAGATTCTACCCTGAGAAAATTATGTTAGCCAATAGCTACGAATTTAGGTAAACAGCTCCTCAGCCTTTTACATACAATTTGAAAGATAACTGGACCTCCTAATCTAGTCAGTAGGCACAGAGAAAAGAAAGTGATACTATCATGAAACATCACCAACAACCAAAATTTTCACGATTTAATTTTCCCATATTTTCTTTTGGTGGGAAAAAGGTATCTAAGAATTTATGCATAGTACGAATGGAGCTGAAGCCATTTCATGACAGCTCTTGGAAAAAGAAGGCTAGCAAATATGAGACCTTTGATGAAAACAAAAACATTAATCAAATTGAAAATTACTATCATATTTCTTCTAATTTTCATTTTACTTTACTTTTCCATTGCAGTTTCAGATGCTAATTCCAGAGGGAGGAAGGAAAAGAAAAATCTATAGCCGACCGACCTTCAATTGAAGCAATGATGGGCAGCACATCTGAAATTGGTTTGCCATAATAAATAAAGTTGACGAAAAGAATGGTTCCCAAATATGCAAAGACAAAAAAGAACACAAATTGAAAACTAAAAAGGAAGTTCCATACGACAAACGCATGTTCCTCCAACAGGAAATTATGATAAGTCGCCACAGACAGAACACAACAACATAAGCAAAAACAAGTAACAACAACAGAACTACCGAACTCAGAATACATTAAACCAAAAATATAACGTTGGAAGAAGAAAAAGAATAAGAAACCAAAAAGAAAAAGAAAGCAGAAACTAAAAACTGGTCTCAAACCAATATCAAAACAATTTTTTTAAAAAAAATAGCCCTTTTTCTGGGGGGAATGGGGAGAGGGGGTGGAACCCCATTTCACCATAATCAAAATCCAAATAAAAGATGAAAACCTATCTCCCAAATCAATCAAAAGCCAGAATAATAATAATAAATAAAACAATGAAACAAATAAAGGAAAGGTACCTCATAACATTGACACGGAGGTGGGCTCTGAGCTCAATGAAGAGTTCATGCATCTGGCCTAAGTCAGCAGCATTGCCATGGGAATACAAGAGCGTGAACCTGGCAAAAGGGTGTTTCCAAAAGGTTGCTACGATCTTATTGCCACCTTTGGTATCAAGCAAATGAACATCCATGTTCTTGTCCGCGGTGACCCCTGGCAAAACCAGCTTCCCATTTTCTTCCCTGTAAACATCGTACGTTGGTGGTTCTGGTGGAAAAAACGCAAACTTTGCAGCCACACTCGACGTCACATTCCCCATTTACAACCACACCAAAGGGAAGAAAAAACCCAGTTTTTCTAAATATGGAACTGGAAAACACATGCAATGAACATATGGCCAACAGCTTTTTTCTGCTTGAAGGTATTGTTTTTGTTATGTTTCCTTGAGTTTTCACTTTGTGTTTTTGGTTTTGGCAAATTTTCTGTTTCTGGGGGAGTGGTTTTTGGGTTCTGGCCTCTTGGCTGATTGGTGGGTTATCTTTTTCTTTTCTTTTCTTGAGTTTTGTTTAATAGCATTTGGTTTTGCTGGGGATGATGAAAAGCAAAAATCCAAAGGTGAAAAATCAAAGGGGATGGAAGAGAAAGGGCAATTGGATCCGATCTAACCGGGTGAGCAGGAAGTGTTGCCGGAGAGGAACAGGGGCCTAGAAATATTAGCTAAGCTAATATGGTTTTTCCTTTTTATTTCCCTTCCTCCCTCTTGTTTTATTGCTTTCAAGGAGCTTAGGAGCAATGGCTGGCTTCACGATGATCTGGCTTCTATTTTTTCACTGATTGACAACACCTTGTTTTGGGATACTATTTTTCGAAATATCCAATTTGCCCTTTCTTTTTCACTTTAATTAGTGCTAATTAAACAAAAACGAAAATATGATGCCAATTATACCCATAGATTCCTCTTTATTTATTTCTCTCATGATAACACTATCTAGGAATATAAACTTTTTTGTACTTAGCTAGTCGAGTTTAAATAAAAAGTTTAAGAGTTTATCTATGATGAATTATTCATATGTAAATTATATACATTATATTAATAAATCAAATATTATTATTTCATTTATGAACATGCATCATATAATTAAATAATAATATATAAATTTTATAAGCTAATAATATATCAAACATAAATCCGAAATCCGAAATCCAATAATACTAAATCAATTTAATCCCTAAAACAAAAGATTTTCAATCTTTTTGAGATTGAAGAGTTTGGATGAAAATGGGTAGGGTGTTTTGGACTTTTAAATGATTAGATTGAATGTTCCCTTTATCCAAAACAATGGGTAGTTCCCTAAAATCTAGTGCCCTTAAAATATGCTCCTATAAATTATACTCAAAATTAAGGAAGATGGAAGGATTAGATGAGCAAAGAGGGCAAGAAGGAATTGTGAAAATGGAGGGCTGAGATTTGGTCAAAGGCTGGTGGGGGGATCTTGAGGAAGGGGAGAAGATATCAGAGAAGTTGTCAGACTCAGACATTCCCTTTCTTTTGCTTTGTTTCAGCCCAAGTTTTTAACAAACAAAATGTCTTTCTGCAACTTTGACCATTTTTACCACAAACATTTTGTTTTTCACTCTTTGGTCCTCCCCAAATTTGCTACCCTTCCCCACTCCCAACAAGATTTACCCAAAGGAGTTGGGTCTTTATTGTTCAAAGAATGGAAAAATCTTCCTAATTTTTTCTCCTTTTTATATATTTTTGTTGACATCAAAATTCAATAAAGATATATTGTAAAGTCATTGTCTAAAAAAACAAGTGGGTGTGACTAGATTTAATAGATGGGTTGCACCAATTATTGAAGTTCATGTAATGTAGCACATAAAATTGTGCATTTTGTAGCTATTTTTCAAACATTACAAGATTTCCCAATAAAATGGACAAATCTCAATTTTGGTATCTAAACGAACTATTTTTCTATCTGTACCATTCATGTCAAATATAAATTAAAAAAAATTATCTTTTTATTACATTTAATTAAAATTTTATATTAAATCAAATAAATCATTATAAATTATAATTGATTAACCATAGTTAATAAAACCTCACTTATTAGTATATACCATATAGTATTGACGTGATATAATAGATAGTAACATGATATGTATATATAATATGATAATATATGATTACGTGATTTTTGTACTCTTTATGTCAACGTAAATATAATACAATAGAAAAATAAAAATTTATTTAATTTTTTTAAATAATGCAGGTAATTTTTAAAGCATTATGTATTTGTAAAACAATATTGTCACTCATGAGAGATGAGATATTTGATTTCGATCTTTAATTCTTTTTTTTAAGTCTAAAATACCCAATAGGTAAATGATCATTAATTTTCTCGTGTGCTATCCTTTAAACAGCAAGTTTGTAAGATTGAAATGAGGTTTTCTGCTGCCTTTTATGCAATAGTAATAAAGTTCAATGAATGGTTTTAAACTATTTTAATCAAACTGTGAAAAGTTTGAAAAATGAAGTTGAATAACTTGAACTGGAAAAGGGTTAATTAAGATTAAAAATATGAAAAATTTGGATATTTTTTGGTGTGACATTTTGGATAGGTGGAGGAACAAAATTAATTGACTTTGTCTTTAGAAACAGTAGAGCAGGGGACAGTGGTCCTAGCAAGTGGGGTGTGTATGGGGGTTGGGGGGGCCCCTCCTGTTATCATCCGGAACTAATGGAAATGTGAAGGGTTTGGAGAGACCTAATAAATGAACAAAAGGCATTCATTACAAGCCGTAAAAATTATTGGTTCCCCATCTCCATAATTCAACACTCAAAAAGGCTTAGTGCACACTGGACAGGACAGCTTCTGCTACGTCTGCAACAAGATTTCTCGTTTCAATTGACGAGGTTTTGATTACCCAGACCCCAGAGAGTATTAAACTAGCATTTGATTCTAATGATTTTCAAACGGGTTTACAATTACTCAACAGGGCACAGTTCCATGCAAGAAGCCAAGATTGCTTCATCTAAAAACAGTTGTAATCACAACATTCATTATAGTAGATAGGATTATCATTCTCTGCAGTGATTTATCAGGTCTTTTGAAACTCCTCCAACGGATTTATGCGACTATCTTATATTCATTTAATACATTGAATAGTAATCCTGGTATATATTAGTACTAATTTTTATGATTTTGGACCTCAATTATTGAGTTTGATACACTAAGCTCATAATTATAGTTTGGAATAAGGACTGAGATTCCAAAGTGAAAGCAGGAGGGTGTATGAAATAATTGCAGTTGGGGTAAGTTAAAATGCATTTGGATTGGCTGCTAACCCTCAATAATGATGGTACCAGGCCGAGTTTTCTATTCAACAGTTGGTATCAAGTGGGGGTAAGCTTCAGTCCAAAGGAAGAGATTTGAGTCAAAAAGCCCCCCATAGAATGCTTGGGAGTTGGTGCACACTAAGAAAAGAGAAAAAAGAACCAGGTTTTAAAGATGACTAAAGACATAAAGATTAGTTGTGAAAAAATGTATGTGCTAACCAGAAAGACAACTGTTTAAAAGTGGTTTAACCAAAAAGAAAAAGTCCCACAGACTATATTATTTTAATATATTAAGATTAGTTGCCATACCCTTTTTTGCCCTTTATTTAATATCATGATTGAAGAAATCTAGGAAATGGATCATCACTTTCATGTGCATAATATCTTTTTCATTGGCAAATATAATTGGTTAATTAATCCATGTTTCCTTTTGGGTCTGATTAACTAATAGATTAAGGTAAAGAAATACCAAGAAAAAGGTTCTACTGTTCTATTAAATATAGGAAAAAAACTGGTGACCATATATCAAATCATCAAGAAATTGGTCAACCTTTGCCACCTTACTACCCTTTTGACTTGTCTCTTGAGCTTTTCTTTTTTTGGGTCCTCAACCTTGCTTCCATTTGCCACAATGGAACTAAGGGGTTCATGTTACTATCCTTTAGTAATACACATAAAATGTAAAAGCATGGATCAAACTTAGCTCTGAATATTTGCCTGGAAAAAGAGATTGAATGAATCGGAATATTAATGGAAGCAGCAGAAAAAGTTGGAACATAACGGCCCCATTTACTAATTGTTCTCTTTCCTTTCACCACACTCTTCCTCAAGAACTCTTAAGAGAGCATAGGCTTAATAGTGGTAACATCAACAAGACTCTGTGAAGTTAAACCAGCCAGGGCGTTGATCAATCGCCCTGGTGCTTTCCTGCTTCAAGTTTGCACATAAGGAAACTACATCCTTCAGGTTAGTTCTTAAAAAGCTAGTATAACATTTCCAAACATAACAGCCATAACTTCTTATTTCGTGTTAATGATTGTTTGCAGAGTTCATATAAAAGTCACGTGCTTGCTACATGCTGAAGAGTGGCATGCTAGATCCAAGAGTCATCTATAGCGGACTAATTCTGTTCCTAGTCTCATAAAGCTACAAGGCCTCGAGCTGACCTCCAATCAGAGAGAAGACTGCCCGTTAGATTTAAATAGTATGTGCTCCTCTTCTAATGTCGTCTCATTTCCAACAACAGAAACCCAATTTTCCGAAATTTTATCCACTTGTCCGTTTAATATCTCAATTAAAGTGAAGGCTCGCTTTGTGCCATCAGAATTGGATGCGTTCAGCAAGGTCTGATTATCTATGGAGCTTCGATGTGCTGCTTGTTGTTTGTTTATAGGTCTTTTAACCCTGGGAACTATGGCCCCATTCAAGTATATAATGTTGTCAGTTCCAACTACAATCATTTTCCGAAGACCATTCCCATCGGCCAACTCTTTATGCATGTGACCAAACACGACAAGTAGAATAGAGAAGGTACTAGTCTCTTTCAAGTGGGAGATGGCTTGTGCTAGATCTGTATGAGAAGATGCTATGGTCAGCATGACAAATGAGGCCACTAATCTATCTAAGAGTAGACAAATATATAGCATGAGGAAGGACATTAATATATTAGTTCTCACCCTTCTACATCTGGTCATCAGGTTCATTATGCCATCAATCTTGTCAAGTGCAAGACAAAGTGAAATAACCACGTAATTTTAAGGAAAGGTAGAACACGAACTCTGATAAATTACCTGGATCACCATGATCACCACCTCCAAACACCCAATCTTTTCCACAAATGTCATTCAATTCACTGCCAAGACCTGCAAAAAGTAACACCTAATACTTTATAAGAACAACCAATTTGTCTAAACAAAAGGTGAGTTTGGCAAGGCCATACACCTGTGGGTCCATTATGTGCAAGAAATATAACTAAATGATCTTCAGGGGTCCCAAGTGCAGCTTCATAGATTCTTTTGGCACTTCCCTCCATATCTTGGACTCCATATCTAAAGGACACGCCAATTCCAAAAATAGCAATATAAATAATAAATTGTAAAACAAGAGCAAAACTCTACAATCAAGAATCTTCTCAGCACTATATGCTTAATTTGATAGCTTATTAGGTTACAGAAAAATTTAAATCTAATAAAGTCAATTTAAGTGTTCTGCAGCACCCGAGCATTTGGCTTATTAGTTGGTGCATAATCCCCCTACTTAAAGAGCAAGGTTCGAATCCCCCCTCCCCCAATTACTAAAAAAAAAAAATTTAAGTGTTCTGCAAGATTAATAGAAAAGCCAAACAAGATGTAAAGTGGAAAGGAAATAGATGAAGGTTCAAATACAACCTTGCAAAGATGTGTGTGTCATTGGGGAGAAATAGACAAAGGACTCAAACGTACAAAACAGGAATATATATAAGGTAAAACAAAAGAGTAGCTAATAGCTGCCATTTGGCAATACCACCTTGCAGACACAAGCCTTTTCCGAAAGATTTGCTGACCCCCACACGAAAATGGCCGTCCACCAACAATGCTGAGCTTTAGTAAAGGAAAGTCCAGACGTTTATAACCTACATGTTCCTGTCCAAGACTAGAGCATGAAAGCAACGTCATTATCAACTGATACCCCACAAATTCTACAACTCACAAATGATCATAATGTGGCCAAAGGCCATATGATTCTCCTCTCTTATTTTGAGGCATAAAATTAACCATTTCTGTACTCAAAGTCCCTATGTCCACATCTTCTTTTTTATTTTATTTTTCATACCAGAATATCATTATTTCCAAGAATTATATTGAGATCTGCAACAAATTTACCTGACTAATTCAAGCCTCAAAATGTTACAATAAAATATAACATGAAAAACAGAGAATAGAAAAAACTATAAAAGCATGCATCCATATAATTCCTTAGTATAGGTCAACCAAGCTCACCATTCTAGCTGAAGTTGAACTCGATCCTTCCTCCTAACCATGAAAAGATGTGCTGGATTAGAAATCATTAGCTTGTGCTAGCTACTATAGACATGCAGAGAAAACCGCAACATCCACATTAAAACACACCCTAAACCCCATATTAGTGGATTCATTGGCCATCAGTAACTTACTTTCCAGAAAACTGTTGAGTGTTCCAAGAATCATGATTTCCCAAAATAACTGCTTTCGGAAAGTTGAGAGCAGCAACGTTTTGAACTAGTTCAACATTCTCATTCCCAAAATCACCTGAATAAAGTCAAAGCAGGTGAAACAGGCAAAAAGGAGACAAGATTCATAGGGTTAGATTTGGGTGAAATGAATCTAATAACAAGTTGGTTGTATAGTGCTATAGCGAGAGATTGGCTGTGTGACTCAGGCAAATAAGCTACAGTTATCTATTTTCTTTGAAATGAATGGACAACTCTAGATTGTGTTGCACATTTCTGAGAGTGTCAAGTAGCAATAGAGTCCAGCACCAACATGATTCCATCACATGTGCCCTTTCTATTTGACTCAAAATTTAAAGCCAGAAAAATATAGAGCACAGACACCACGAATGAAGAACCATACATAGCAGATATTCAGGTGCATATACACTGAGAAACAAGAAACCTGCCTGTGAAGAGCACCAAATCTGGCTGCATTTTCACAAAACTTTATATCAGATAGGTACCCGAGATCAATATACAAAATTTCAAATAAAAAACTTATCTTTAATTCAATGGCAATTCGTAAACAACCAACAAATCTATGAAAATGTTACCTAATTAGTCCCCACACCCAACGAAAAAGAAAAGCAGTTTGAAAAATTAGAATCCTCAAAACTAGAATGCAGAGTTAATTAGAAGCAGGGGTGGAGTAATAGTGCATCAACTTGATCATGGCAACTAGCAAAGACTATAATACAGAATTGGGATCAATTTAATTCCATTTCTATTATAAAACTTTTAACTTTTCACATTAAAGCAGATCCCTTTTTCTCATTTTTTTTCTCTCTCAATATCCAAACCTTTCTCACAACGTTAGCATTTTACACTTTTTTCTTTGAAATCGTATAAATTTAAAATAACAAAATTACCTTCAGAAATTGAAGTGCCTTTGTATCTTCTTCCAGGTCCCAATCATCGTGCTTCAACCAAAACCCCAATTAAAAAAAATTGAATGAATTTTCTTTTTAAAATATATCATTATATAACGAAAAGGAAACCCTAGCTAGAGAAAGAAGTGAACTTACGACGTCTCCGACGACAGCGATTCGAACGAGAGAGGAGTCCGCCATGCAAGAGCGACAAGGTACGGGCTTTGGCTGAGGAGAAGAGCAAAGAAAACGGAGAGTGGGCGCGTGGGTTAGCGCGCTTAACATTTGTTGCTACGGTAGTTTTCCCGCTTATAATAACCGACAATCGGTTGACAGGATGATCACAACATAAGTATTCTTGATCAAACAAGGAAAGAAGGCCTTGTGGCCGTCGGATTAGGTACTGAATTTTAAAGGAATTCATTTTATTTGAACCAAAAAATAAAAAATAAAAAGAATTCTATCTTCATTTTTTTTGAAGATTTTAATCATATAAAAAATTCATTTAATGTTTTTTTTCTTAATTAGTACCTTATAAATATATTTTTTCAATTAGCATGTAAATAACTTTTATTCCAATAACGGATTAAATTATTAAATTTATCAAAAAAATTAATAAAATACTCGATTTAAAATCAACATATTTGTTTATATTTAAGAGTAATTTCATAATTTTGTTGAATAAAATTAATAATCAAATTTTTTGTAAAAACAAAAGTTATATGTAATATGTTAATCGAAATACTAATTGAAAAAAAAAACCATAAATTGGCACTCAGATATTATCAAATTGACTTTACTAATTAAATTGACCATTTAAATCATCCAAATGTCAACAATGTTTAGGAAGAAGTATTAGATTCTATGCTAATAAGCCCCATTAACCCATATCTGTGGGCTAAGGATAACCTCTGGTCAAATGAGAAGAAATAAACATTTTTAGTTGCCCATTTAGTTAATCTCTTGTCCGGTTTCGAAAGTCACATAACTGTTTAGGCAAAGGAACAGGGCTTTAACTTGTCCGAGAATAAAAGCCTAGCATCGTAGGTTGTCCCATTTTGGTATGTTTGACCAATTTCCTACATAAATATAATTGATATTTTTGACTGGAGATGGCAAGTTGGTCAGTGGAATGTTCCGACCGCTTCCTTCAATTAATGGTGTTTTACTCTCAATTATCCAAATTGCATCAGACGCCCAACAGACTTAGCCAAGCAAGCTTTTGCGAGACTTGCCTTTGGATATCTGTTCTTGAATATTCAGTACCTTGCGTAAGTGGGATTTGTAAAAGGTTTGGCCAGAATTTATCTTCTCAAGTTGTCAGGGTCAATTGCCACGACAGAAGGGCATGAATTGAAGGAATTGAATGAGCTTTCAGAAGTCATATTCAAGCATCGGCCCCTATATATATTTGGAGGTGTCCAAGCTAGTTGTTATACCAGGCAAGGTGCATTTGCTACTTTTGCAATGGCTGCAAAACTTGTTAGCTTCTTGCTTTTGATCACCTTCCATTTTCTGTTTCGACTGCAATCTTCCACCGGGCAGAATGTTGTTAGAGCTGCTTATTGGTCTGCAGGAAGTGAGTTTCCTGTTTCGGATATAGATTCCTCGCTTTTCACTCACCTTTTCTGTGCGTTCGCTGATCTTGATCCTCAAACCAATCAAGTTACTGTTTCTTCTGCAAATCAGCCCCGATTCTCCACCTTCACTGATACCGTCCAACAAAAGAATCCTTCCATTGTAACACTCTTGTCAATCGGGGGTGGAAATTCAAGGGCGTCAGATTTTGCTTCCATGGCAAGCCAAGCCACTACACGGAAATCATTCATTGATTCCTCGATAAACTTAGCAAGGTCTTATGGCTTCCATGGCCTTGACCTTGATTGGGAGTACCCATCCACAGCTACCGAAATGACTAACTTGGGTTTGCTTCTCAATGAATGGAGAGCTTCTGTGGATGATGAATCCGCCAGCACCGGTACCTCACCATTGCTTCTATCCGCCGCACTTTTCCGGTCCTCGGATTACTACACTCTGGATTATCCAATCCAGGCTATAGAAAACAGCTTGGATTGGATCAATGTGATGGCTTATGATTTTTACGGTCCCAGATGGTCAAATGTAACCGGACCTCCTGCAGCATTATACAATCCTGGAACTCAAGTAAGTGGGGATCAGGGGATCAGATCATGGATTCAAGCAGGGATTCCATCGAATAAATTAGTGCTCGGCTTTCCCTTCTACGGCTACGCCTGGCGGCTTGTAGACGCAAATAACCATGGATTTTTTGCACCTACCAGCGGACCAGCTATATCACAAGATGGAGACTTGGGTTACGGTCAGATCAAGGATTTCATTTCCCAGAACAGCGCCACAGAAGTTTACAACTCAACAGTGGTTTCCAATTACTGCTACTCTGGCACGACATGGATTGGTTTCGATGATACGCAAAGTATTACAACCAAGGTTTCGTACGCCAAGGACAATGGTTTGCTCGGTTACTTCGCATGGCATGTTGGTGCCGATGATGGTTGGACTCTTTCTCAAGCAGGTCAGTCATGACTCATTCTGATCAGACTTTCCTAATACTTTGATAATCAACATGCTTCTCAATCAGAACTGTTAAGTTTTGCTTATATTTCAAGTTTTCTTAGTCCTAATTACGTGCCTCTTCTTTGTTCTTTTGTACAGCATCGGAAACATGGGGATCATAGACGTCAATTGCCTGCCCATGGTGTAATTTAATGATACGAGTTATGGAAATATGATGATCCTTCTTGTTTATGCCATTTGTAATTGAAGGCCCTAAATAAAAATAATGATGGTAATTTCCTGTTTGCTAATGAAATATAGTAGACAAAACTTCAAGAAAACATAGTAGTTTTCAACTATTGGCACCAGCTGATAATTAAGCACAAATTAATGACTACTTTCACTTCCCATTTTAACCAAGCAAAAAAAAAAAAAAAACTTGATCGAGTGGAACCTTATCCATTATTTACACCAAAAAATAAAAAAGAATCACTATCGGTTGGACCATTTCCATGTGCATAATTAAAGAAAGAATCATACAATTGAAACATATATTTGTGTAACATAGAAGAAATGGGTTGCACTTGACAATGACATTAGGCATACTATAAAGATTGATCAGAAGATAAATTCCTCAAAGATTTTTGGTCAGTTTCCCACCTGAAATTCACAAACTATGATGGGAGAAATTCATAATATTAATTAAATTGCTTTTACTTAATTTGGTTCCCACAACTATGACCATCTCATAAGTCAAACAAATCATTTTTTTGGAAGAAATTTTATTTATATCAAGATGATATAATGATTATAGAAAATCCAAATGTCTGACAAAATGATAATCGAACACTCAACATATAAAAAAAAAACAAAAAAGTAATATCAAATCAAAATAATTTTTTATTCGATGCATAAGGGGTGTAATCTCTCCTTCTGTGAAACTAAAACGTGAAACTTCATGTTTAGTGAATGATTAAACAAGGGTTTCCCCATAGCCAAAGTGGATTGTATCTTTCTTGTTACTACTATTGGGAATTTGGGATGTCATTCGGCTAGTTAATTATGTAAATTAAGCTAATTATCTAATTCTTAATTAAATATCTTAACTAGAAGTTGATTGGTTGAAAGACATTTATGATTTCTACACAACGCATCCGTTAGGCTATATGCCTAAGATAATCAAGGCAGCACAAGGGTCAAGGGGCAGGCCATGGGATAAAACTTGTCGTGCACTGCAATTCATACATGTAGCTGAACCAGAGTTGTGACAAAGACAAAACATGGATTAAGATCTGCCTTCGTTTCTGCCAAGAGCTAGTACGAACGCAACAAAAGGTCCAGGCCACGAACGAGTTCTCCGGTCAAATACCGGCATCTTTTCCTCTGAGGCAAGCTTGTGGACTTTCTGACTAAACTGTATATGTTCATTGTTAACTGGTTCTATCTCCGAAAATTATAACGCATTCCATTGTAAATTTCCACGGGTGAGTCTTTCCCATCAGTATTTTTCTAAGTTACGATCTCATGAAAAAGATGTGTGAATCCTGAGGGTACAGTTTCTGCTTTTGGCTTTACATGCCATATTTCTGGTTGGGAGAAATCCTTCTGCCTAGTGCTGTTAATTTTTTTATCCATGAAATCTGAGATGCATGTGATCATATGTTCTGACCATTTGCCTTTGTACTTTTATGTATATGGTCAACGGAATTTCACCTTTTAATTAGATCCAAACTCTAGTAGGAAGGCATCGACCTGCAAGTTTCCTCCATGGTACCTAAATTTGTGATAGTTCTTCTCCATATTTTCCTCTCTTTAGGATTTCATCCGTCAACGGCACAGAACTGGATACAAGCTGGATACTGGTTTTCAGGCAGTGAATTCCCCGCTGCTGAAATAAATTCTGCACTCTTTACCCACCTTATTTGCGCTTTTGCTGGTCTGAATTCCTCTTCCTATCAGCTCTCTATTTCTTCTTCTGATGACCAATACTTCTCCGTTTTCACAGACACTGTCAAACGGAAAAACCCAGCAGTCACCACGCTTTTATCCATTGGTGGTGGAAGTGCAAACCATTCGGTCCTAGTTTCGATGGTAAGCAATTCTTCCAGCAGGAAATCTTTCGTTGATTCCTCAATAAAATTGGCTAGGCTTTATGGCTTTCAAGGCCTAGACTTTAGCTGGGTTTCAGCCAACACAAGTTCTGATATGAGCAATATGGCTACCCTCTTTGACGAATGGCGATCTGCAATAGATTCAGAGACAAGAAACTCTAGCCAGTCTCAGTTGATACTGACTGCGGCAGTTCCATACTCGCAATATTCAGAGTCGTCAATTTTTCCTGTGGATTCATTGAGGAGAAACTTAAACTGGCTGCATGTTATGGCTTATGACTTCTACATGCCAACAAGGGAAAACTTTACGAGGGCTCATGCAGCTTTGTATGACCCAGCCAGTAATGTTAATGCAGATTTTGGTATAGAGTCATGGATTAATGGGGGATTACCAGCCAGTAAATTGGTTTTGAGCTTGCCTTTCTATGGCTATGCGTGGAAACTTGTGAATCCCAAGGATAACATCATTGGCGCACCGGCGTCAGGTCCAGCTATTTCAAACGATGGAGAGGTGATCTACAAGGACATCATGAATTACATACAAAGATATGGAGCCAATTCAGTGTATAATGCTACTTATGTAGTGGATTACTGCACAGTTGGATCGACCTGGATTGGTTTTGATGATGTCGAGGTTGTCAAGATTAAAGTTTCCTATGCCAGAGAAAAGAAGTTGCTGGGTTACGTTGTCTGGCAAGTTCCCTATGATGACAACTGGGTGCTTTCCCAAACTGGTACGAAACAGGATGCTTCACTCTTTTCAACCAATTCTATCTTCTTCTGCATACGTATTAAGAATTCAATGTCTTAGCGAGCTTATCTTCAATAACCTGATCAGTTAAGGAAAACCAGACAGGGTAATTTAAAATGCAGAGCATCTATTAAAATTTAATTCTGAAAGTTTAGCCAAAACGTCCCGACTATAAATTAGTCCTTGTCATACGTCTCCTTAAGGTTTAGGATTTCTCAGGTCATTTGACTTATTGTTTGGCACATAAGAATCCAAAGGGAGTACTGCCATGGAAAATATTTGGAAGGGAGGGTTCACCGAGCTGGCATGACAAGGACAACAAAATTAGTTAATTAAGAAAGATAAAATCTAAAGAAGCCAAGAGATAAACATCAAACATATGACAATGTTTTCAAAGAACTTTCCTGATATGCTTCTTTTTTCTGCATCAGCTTATGCCAACGGTGGCAATCGACAGAAAAAAGGGCGGTTGTTCCTGATCAGTATTTTAATTCCAATTGCTTTGGTCATGATTTTGCTTGGCGTGTTGACATACTACTTTCGAAGGGTAAAGAGGAAAAAGGGAGGTAATTGTTTCGACTTAGCACTTAGCAGCATCATTGACCAGGGAACTTTCATTTTAAAAAAATTCCCTTTTTCCTCCTTTATTTATTTTTTCCTGTTTAAATCCTATTTCAAATGTAGTTAACCAAAAGCAGTTTCCTCACTCTTTTGGTTGGTTGATAGGGATGGTGCACGTAGCTAAGAAATTCAAGTACAAAGCAAATCACATGGCAGCTGCTGGAGATTTTAATAGCAATGTTCCCAATCTAATGGTCTATACTTTCTCTGATGTTGAGGTGGCTACTGATAGGTTCTCATTTGAAAATAAGCTAGGGGAAGGTGGATATGGTCCTGTTTACAAGGTAATGCTAGCTAGGCTAATCTAGCTATATTGGTGTAAAGCTTTGGAAATCACATTGCATTTTGCCAGGACACTAGCTATAAAGACATGGGAAATATTGATAGGTTCTGCCCATCATTTAAAAGGGACTAACAATAGTTCCTCCTTTGCCAGGGTGTGTTACCAGATGGGCAAGAAATAGCAGTAAAGAAACTTTCAAAAGCTTCCACACAAGGATTTGAGGAGTTTAAAAATGAGGTTATGCTTACAGCAAAACTACAGCATGTAAATCTTGTTAGACTTTTGGGATTCTGCATTGACAGAGAAGAACAGATGCTGGTCTATGACTACATGCCAAATAAGAGTTTGGACAGCTACCTTTATGGTTGGCAGCTAAATCTATCTTTCTTCCAATAACAATACATAAGCATTTTTCGTTGATGACTTGCATTGAACTTTATTTACTTAGGCTCAGAATGATTGTTCACTGACTGCTCGTAATCTATGCTGAGATGCAGACCCCATAAGGCGGCATTTGTTGGATTGGAAAAAACGTGTTGAAATCATTGAGGGGGTTACTCAAGGGCTTCTATATCTTCAAGAATACTCCAGATTGACAATTATTCATAGAGACCTGAAAGCTAGCAACATTTTATTAGATGAAGACATGAAACCTAAGATATCAGACTTCGGTATGGCTAGAATTTTCACAAAAGATGAAGTTGAAGCAAACACAGGCCGAATTGTTGGCACATAGTAAGTGCATTTAAATCGAAGCTATTTCAACATATGAAGTTTATTATTGTTAACCACTTTTAGGCGTTTTGCTGCAGTGGTTATGTTCCTCCTGAATATGTTAAAAAAGGTATATACTCCACCAAATCTGATGTGTATAGCTTCGGGGTCCTACTTCTTCAAATCATAAGTGGAAAGAGGAGTGCACATTTACATGGCTTACATGAAAATTTAAGTCTTCTTGATTTCGTAAGTGTCATTGCTAACATACATATATCTCTACACCCTTTCTATTATTTTGTGAAATTAGAGGGTGATAATGCTTAAATGAACCTCAGGCACATGAGCTATGGACAGAAGGCAAAGGCATGGAATTCATGGATCCCACGCTGGATGACACAACTTCATCCTGCAAGTTACTGAGATGCATGCAAATAGCTCTGTTGTGTGTCCAGGAAAACGCAAACGACAGGCCTACCATGTTGGAAGTCTCTGCAATGCTTAGAAATGAAACCACAGCAGTCGCCATTCCGAAAAGACCTGCTTTCTCAACAAAACACAGCGAAGATGAGCAAAAGAAATCTAGCTTGCAACTAGAAATATGTTCAATCGATACTTCTCCGATTACACAAGTGGTCGGTCGATGACATTTGTCGTTAAAAATATTGTTCACTACTAAATGACTCGATAAGGTAATATTAGTTTATCAAAGATTTAGCCATTGCTGTTGTTTCAAGCTTTTGATTCACGGAATTGTTGGTCTCATGCAATCTTCCGGTAATATTTTGATTTTAATGCTTCTTCATTCTCATGTATATCTTCCTTCCACATGTGGTCCGTTGGAAGTATGGGGATAGATAGTTACTGTTGAATGTGGTGAATGACAATATACTTAATTTATTAAAAAAAATGTAACTTTAATTTTTATACAATAACTCTAACACACCGTTAAGTATGTTAACATAACATTTTGATTAAACTAATGAATCACTTCTTGCTAATATAATATTGACTAAATGATAATGGAACATGATCATGTTAACATGAATAATTACTTAATTAAAGAAACAAAATTGAAAAAAACTTTACAACTACTATTTTTAAAAAAAACATCATATTTCTTCTTTCAAAATTTCTATTTTATTTTCTATTGAGCTAAACCACATGGTAAAGAAGGCCTATAGGTGATCAACATAGAAGTAGAAGTGTTTCTTGCAACCCGATTGATAGTTAGAGCCAAAGTCTTATTCGAATTCTTAGCCTTAGAGATAAACGACCTGCCATACATGAGGGGTTAAAATTTGGTCATGGTTCTTGAATAGATGATCAACGCTTCCCATACAAAGGCCTTTCATTTTAGATCTCTTAATATCTTGCCGTCAAGTCATCGTAACAAAAAATCATTGTCATCTCGTACCATGTCAAAATCAAGCTCACCTTCTGGACAGAGAAGATTGGTGTCTTACAGAGCCTAAAGCTACACCCCTCTCATTTAAATTTAATTGATTAGCTAGCCTAAGAAGCTTACCTAATTATCTGCATTCGAGTATTTAGTTCATTAATTGATGCATTATCCCCTGCTTAAAGAGTAGGATTCAAATCCCTCCTCCCTCAATTATAAAAAAAAAGCCTTATCTAATTGTCCTAATTGAGTTAAGTTTGCAACACTAGTTGAATCTTCAAAGGAAAAATACTAAACCTTAAAAAGGAAAGCCCATTAACTTTTGAAAAATGCATTATTTTCCCTATCTTCAATTCTAAATTCAAAACCAAAGACAATTCTCCCTCTCTTGATCCTTTTTTCTTAATTTTTATTTTAATCTTATTCAATTTAAGGTTAAGGTGTTTTTTTAATTTTTTTTGTTAAACTCAACGCTTTGTCATGTTAACGTATTTGTCACGTCAACAAATACCACATCAGTATAATGCTAATTATATTGATGCATAATCAACACGACATCATATTATCAATGTCACATCACTTCAATTAATACCACAATAGCATACTAAGGGTGAAATTTAACAGTGATAGAGTTAAGAGGTGAAATTAACAAAGTTACAAACTACAAAAACTCAATTTACGTACAAATTATTATATATGGATTAAATTTATATTTTTTTTATAAAATATAAGAACTACTTATAAAATTTAATCAAGAATTTAAACGAGGGAAAATCAATCCTTTGTGGTCTTCGGGAGGCAGTATCTACATTCCTCTTTAGGCCCGCGGTGCAATGAGGCTCGCTGAGCCCAAACCACTAAATCTCGCTCACGTCAAAATAATAGAAAACTTCAAGTAATTATTCATAATGGATTATTGAATAAACTTCGCCAAGTCGAAGCAGCTGAGGTTGATACTGCAAATGAAAAGGAAAAATGAACCGGAAATGAAGCCTGTGTTTGCTCTGACTTCTGCCCCTATCCCACCTAACCGACCCTCTGTGCTAAGTTGGTGTGCATTACACCGAAGTAATTGTGGATGTGATCTCCTTCGACTTGTGCGCATGGTTCGGTGTATGGTTTTCTAAGTCATCCAAGCAAAACTAGTCTTGCAGCTGAGCAAAAAATACTAGTTACAATACGACTTTTCTAAAGTAGAGAGAGTTCTGATTCCAAGCTGATATTTGCTTCCAGCGCCTTTTGTTTCTTTTACGCTCGCCTTGTTACTTTGTAGCATTATTTTGTTTCAAGCTTTTATTCCAAGTATATCTAGAACATCTAGTAGCAAAGATCAACTAGGTAATCGCCTGTTCAATTAAGACTTGCATTGAGGACCCTCTCAAGTCATGCTATTAACCAAAAGTCTATTCCTAGTTATTTTTTCAATTATGACAGCTGCAGACTTGATCAAAGCTTGTTTGTTAACTCTTTGCTATGTATATGTACTAAATGCATATCAGAAGTAGAAGCCAACTGCCATAAAAATTTACCTTCTCTTGCTCTGTTCATCACACTTGATTTTTAATATGTAGTGCTGTGTAGATCCTACCTCTACAAAAAGAAACAACATCGCCATGGTTTACAAAATTATAACTGTTCTTTTATACATTTTTCTCTGTCTAGTGTTGCATCCTACGAAAGCACAGACCTGGATCAAAGCTGGTTACTTCCTTGGCGATGAATTCCCCCTTGCTGACATAAACACAGATCTCTATACTCACCTTATTTGTGCCTTTGCTGATCTAAACTCCTCCTCTTTCCAGCTTTCCATTTCCTCGGCTAATGAACAATACTTTTCTGATTTCACAAACACTGTCAAGCAGAAAAACCCATCAATCACCATTTACCACGCTTCTATCCGTCGGCGGTGGAAATGCAGACTTTTCTTCAATGGTAAGCAATTCTTCCCGCAGGAAATCTTTCATTGATTCCTCAGTAAAAGTAGCTAGGCTTTATCACTTCGAGGGCTTAGACTTTAGCTGGGTTTCAGTTGAGACAAGCTCTGCTATTAGCAATATGGCTACTCTCTATGAAGAATGGAGAGCTGCAATAGATTCAGAGACAAGAAACCTTAGCCAGTCTCAGTTGATCTTGACTGCGTCAGTTCCATACTCACCCCATATATTAGAGTCGCTTAGTTTTCCAATAGACTCAATAAAGGAAAACTTGAATTGGGTACATGTTATGGCTTATGACTACCATACTCCTCTTCGGGATAGGCTCACCGGAGCTCATGCAGCTTTATATGATCCTGATAGTAATGTAGACACAGATTATGGTATTGGGGAATGGATTAATAGTGGACTTCCAGCTACCAAAATCGTGCTGAGTTTGCCTTTCTATGGCTACGCGTGGACGCTGGCAAATCCTGTAAAGAATGCTATTGGTGCAAGAGCAAATGGGCCAGCTATTAGGACAGCTAATGGGCCATCTGAGACAAACGATGGAGACATGAGCTATAAAGACGTTAGGAAATACATTCAGGAACGTGGTGCAAACACTGAATACAATGCGACTTACGTGGTGAATTACTGCACGGTCGGGGCAACCTGGATCTGTTTTGATGATGTTCAGGCTGTGAAGACCAAGGTTAAATATGCCAAGGAGAAGAAGCTTCTGAGTTATGTTGTCTGGAGAGTTCCCAATGATGACAATTGGGTGCTTTCTCAAGCTGGTAAGAAACTATGCTTTACGCTTTCCAACCAATGCAATAATTATCTCCCTCTTTCCAATCACAACATGAAGCTCGCAATTTAATGCTTATATAACCCATTTTGAGAGCTATTGTTCTAACTATAGAAAATTAGATTTAGTTCATCAAACTGAATATAAATATCTATGGATTATGAATTAATCATAAGATTTTCACCTTTTTATCTCGTAATATCCATTAGATAATTTTGTGATAAGGAAGATACTGGCTACCAAGCTGGCATGACATGGAAACAAAATGGGTTAATTAAGAAAACTAGAACGAGAAGAATTTCAAAAATAATAAAAAAAAATCGTAAATGTTCCTGACAAGTTTCCTTAATCTTTGTCAGCAAATTCCATTGGAAACAGAAGAAAGAACAGACTGCCGTTGATTCTAGGTATTTTGATTCCAATTGTTGCGGTTGTAGTTCTGCTTGGCGTTGTGAGTTATTACTTTCGAACAACAAAGAGCAAGTCAAAAGGTTACTCTTTCTGAATTACTTTTAGTACTACATGTTTGACAATAGTAAAATTCAACTCAAATCTCAATACCCGAATCCTAACTAACATAATGAAATATTTTCTGGGAATCTAACAAAGGGCTTCTCGTTCTTTTGTTTTGGCTGATCTATAGATATGGTGCAAAAGAAACCAGCTAAAGAATCGAAGTCCAAACCTAATGATACAGCAGCTAATGGCAATTTTAATAACGATGTTCCTAATCTGACAGTATATGCTTTCTCTGCTATTGAGGTGGCTACGGATGGATTTTTACTTGAAAACAAGTTTGGGGAGGGTGGATATGGTCCAGTGTACAAGGTAATGCAAGGCTATTCTAATTGGCAAGACAAAGCAATATTGCTGTATTGGTCATGTAAAAGCAATGAAAATGGGATTCTATTTTTTCCAGGGCGTGCTGCCAGATGGTCAAGAAATAGCAGTGAAGAAACTCTCAAAAACGTCTAATAAAGGGTTTGAGGAGTTCAAGAATGAGGTTATGCTTACAGCTAAGTTACAGCATGTAAATCTTGTCAGACTTTTGGGATTCTGCATGGATAGAGAAGAACATATGCTGATCTATGAGTACTTGCCAAATAAGAGCCTGGACCACAACCTTTATGGTCTGCCCCGATCTTGTTTTTGCTTAAAATACAGTTCCTAAGTAGATATTGATGACAATTTGCAGTTGAACATTCATGCGATTTCTCTTATAATTTTTGTGTTTTGAGTTAGATTCTGTCTGGTTATATATTTAACTGACTGCTTATAACCTCTTATGATCCAGACCCGCTTAGAAAGTTTTTATTGGACTGGAGAAAACGTGTCGAGATCATTGAAGGGGTTACTCAAGGGCTTTTGTATCTTCAAGAATACTCTAGATTTACAATTAATCATAGAGACTTGAAAGCTAGCAACATCTTGCTGGACGCTGGCAAGAATCTTCGCAAAAGATGGACTTGAAGCAAACACAAGTCGTATTGTTGGGACTTGGTAAGTACACTCAAACACAGAGCTTTTTGACACAAGAACATTGTTTTTAAATACTACTTAGCCTTTTTTGTTTTTGACTCGTACAATGCAGTCTACTAGATTTTGTAAGTCTTTCTTGATTACAACCATATTTTTACTACCATTATGGTGAACGAACATACTCTGTTAATTGAGGTGCAAGGTTCATGATAATTTCATGATTTCAGGCATATGACCTATGGATGGAAGGCAAAGCCTTGGAAGTCATGGATCCCTCGTTGGATGACAGAACTTCAACCTGCAAACTCGTGAGATGCATGCATATAGCTCTGTTGTGTGTCCAGGAAAATGCAAATGACAGACCTACCATGTTGGATGTCTCTTCAATGCTGAGAAATGAAACCGCTCAAATGGCGGCCCCAAAGAGGCCTGCTTTCTCGACAAAAAGTAATGAAGATGAGGAAAAGAGACCTGAATTGCAGGTAGCAATATGTTCAGTTGATGGTTCTACAATTTCAGAAGTGGTTGCTCGGTGAGAGTTTAGGCTTGCAAGACAAAATTCATTAATAGCATTTGTTCCAGTCGCTAGTTTTCTCCTCAGAGGACCGGTTTACACGCTGCAGAATATAGATGCCTTGTTCTCTAAGCTTTGCCTAGAAGTCTGTTAGGCTATCGGTGGTTGAATAACACCATTAGAATTTTAAAAGAATGAATTTGGGTTCAAATTAATAATGAAATTGTATGGATCAAAGTTTTTTCGCTAGTATATTAAAAGATTGTTTAATTTTCTTGTACCGATACAGGAAGAATATTTTTAAATTTTGAAACGAATATTTAAGTTAACATCAATTGATAATAAATCTCAAGACATTTTTAATTTAACTGATATAAAATACATTTTATCAAGCAGTTACGTAATATATTTTTTTTCAAATATTTAGTTTTAACTCTTGACAGCAATTATTCAACAATTTATCGAAAAAGTAATCATATCTTAAAATCTAAAAATAAATTTACCAAACATCTTCTATCATCTGTTTTACTTTTAAAATAAAAAATTGATCAGACATCTCTTACCTATTGACGTTGGACAAACACCATGATTAAATTGCTTTGATGTTGTCTTATATGTATAAATAAAATGTCTACCTAGGACCTCTTCTTTGGAGTTTCAGCAAATGCAAACTACTTAATCTGTGACCAAAACTAATTAAGTGACTGAATACAAAAAGGGGTTTTGATAAGATGATTGCCATATTTTAAGGTACCATAATTTTGGCCTTATCCTAATGACAACATGGGCTGCTAGAAGTGTTTTATGTTATCACAATCCTTTTTGTCCCTCTAGTTGTTGGAAATATATAAATTTATCAGTATTAGCAGCCCCAGATCCTTGGCATTTGCTATATATACGTTTTCAGGCTTTTGCATTCAAGCAGCAGCTTCTCATAGCTATAATAGCTACATCTTTCCAAAATGGTTTGCAAGTCCTTTGTAATTGTCTTTACTACTATCATATTTTTCCATCATTAGCTTCAGTTAGCTGCAGGGCAAAATGTTGTCAAAAGAGCATACTGGTTTTCCGGAAGTGCATTCCCAATTTCTGATATAGATTCCACCCTGTTTACCCATCTTTATTATGCATTTGTTGATCTAGATGCCCAAACCAACCAAGTTACCATTGCTTCCGGGAACTTGAACAGGTTCTCTACTTTCACACAGTCTGTCCAACGAAGAAATCCTTCTGTCAAAACCCTTCTGTCCATCGGTGGTGGTGGTGCTGACAAGCAAGGTTACGCTTCCATGGCTAGCCAGGCTGGTTCTCGTAAATCATTCATTGATTCATTAATAAGGTTGGCAAGGTCTTATGGCTTTCACGGCCTGGACCTTGACTGGGAATATCCGTCCAGTCTGGCTGAGATGGGTAACTTTGGAGCATTACTTAGAAAGTGGCGAGTAGCTATTAACAATGAAGCCAAGAGCACTGGCAGGTCACCTTTGCTTCTATCCGTAGCAGCTTTTTACTCGTCAAATTATTACTCATTGGATTACCCAGTTCAGACTGTAGCAAACAGCCTGGATTGGATCAATGTAATGGCTTACGACTTTTATGGCCTTGGTTGATCAGATGTTACCGGACCACCCGCAGCCTTATTTAACCCTTCAAGTCAAGTTAATGCGGATTCTGGTATCAGAGCCTGGATTCAGTCTGGCATGCCTTCTAAAAAAGTAGTACTCGGCTTCTCCTTTTATGGATAAGTCCGGACTCTTGCAGATGCTAATAACCATGGTTATTTTGCACCAACAACTGGATCAACTATATCCAAGGATGGATCAATAGGTTACAAGCAAATCAGGCAATTCATAGTTCAGAATGGTGCCACAACTGTGCATGATACTACTGTCTTTGGGGACTACTGCTATGCTGGAAGAACATGGATTGGTTATGATGATTACCCGACTATTATGACAAAGGTCAGGTATGCTAAGGACAAGGGGTTGCTTGGATACTTTGCTTGGCATGTTGCCCTGGATGACAACTGGGGACTTTCACGTGGAGGTTAATGTAATTACTTCTACTAGTTCATTTCTTTTCTCTTTTCTGTCATTTTTCTTTGGAAAATTATGTAACAGTGGATGTTGTTTTCATTGTGCGCAGCTTCACAAATATGGGGTAGTCATCAGCATGTTGTCTCTGACTACGAACAAATGATTAAACTGAGGCAAAAAGCACGGTTGAGAGACTAGTGGTCACGTATGGAACAAATTGTCCATGGATTTTGAGATGGATTGGAAATTTCTGCCTGCTTTCTACGGGCTTTCTTCTTTTGAATGGTGAGAATAATGATGAATTGATTGCATCTACCCACCCGACGGCACCCTACTTACCCAAAATTCTTCTTTAAAAAAAAAAAATCTATTTGCGAATTGCATGCTACGCCGAGCTTAACTTTAATAATAAAAAAGTTTCTTTGCTGTTCATATTTCGGTATATATTTCAATATTCTCTGCTTTATGTTGTAAGTTGTGCTACTTTTGATGCATTATGCCGCAAGATGGTATTGAATTACCACAGGTTATATCATACCTTACACCTAAACATGAACAGGGAAAAGCAGGGGAAGAGTTCGCCATCTCCAATTTTTGAAGCTCGAACACAACATACAAAGAGAACAATTTTTTGCCCCAACTTGCTGCAACATTTTTACTGTTTTAGTAGCAAAATTGCAGAGCTAAAAGTAAATAGATTGAACTTGATGGAAGCATGGTTAGTCCAAACTATCACTAAATGTAGACAGCCAAAAGAATAGTGTAAATACGACAACGACAAGCACCAGCATTCAACGTCCATGACGAATCTGCTTTTATTACGTGTAATTTTTTACTTGGTGGGACGGGTTTTGTTTTTCTTGGTGGGTTTAGGGCTTCATAAGTTGGGCCAACCTTGGGTTCCCATCGGTTTCCGAACAACAGACCTTTCATGAAAACTGGGCTTGAGAACTCTTGCCCGCAGGAGAAACAGATTTTCCGGAGGGGAACTCCAACCTGAAAATATTTGGGTTACTGTGAAATGAAACCAAAGACATTGGCCTGATGGCGACAGATGGGCTTTCCTCTTGTCTTCAAATGGTAAGGATCGACCCAGAAAATTTGGTTCTGACTAGTGAAAATCAACCCTTCTCTTTTCTTGTTTCTCACAAACCATTCAACAAAGGAGTTGGGCGAACGGCCCAACACATGGTCGTGCAATAAGAGGCCGCATGCCACATGTTCATGGACGTGTTGCATAACGACAAAGGTCAAAGAAGGTTTTCGTGATGTAAATTAGTTTTGATTTAATGTAGGCAAAATGGTGGCACTTGTCCGATGCAACAAGCAGCTGTCCCTTCTTTTCCCATTGAAATTCAACTTGGTTATGACCAGGCTTGTAAGTAGTTAGTAATTTCATTTGGTAGCTTCTTCTGTTGTAACTGTACTCCCTTTGACTTAACTCTCGAATCTGATGGTTGAATTAAGGCGGAGAAAGGTTTTGGTGTAGACTTTTCTTTTTCTCCAAACCTAAACAGTCGTTTCCTTCAATGAAAATACCCGGAGGTTTTTTTGTAGACTTTTCTTTTTCTCCAAACCTAAACACGCGTTTCCTTCAATGAAAATACCCGGAAAACTACGCAAAACCCTTCGATACGGAAAGTATTGTCGGCCAACAACAGTCGAAAAGAATTTGATTTTTCTCACATAATCTGCATGTAGTCAGATAAAGATTAGAGACTCGACGTGTCACCTTGCTTAACCAAATTGCACTTCTAGGCGCAAGAGCTTGCTTCTTTCATTAATGGCTTCTAAACCCATGTTCCTCCTTCTCCTCCTCCTGTTTCTACCGTTTAAACTACAATGCTTAAGCCCACAAACATGGATCAAAGCTGGTTACTGGGCCTCTAGCGGTGAGCTTCCTGTTTCTGATATAAATTCTGCTCTTTTCACTCATCTCTTTTGCGCTTCTGCATATGTAAACTCTACTTCCTACAAGCTTTTAATCAACTCCTCAAAGGAAACAACCTTCTCTGAATTCACCAACACTGTAAAACTCAAAAATCCATCGATTACTACACTTTTATCCATTTGGGTTGGAAAAAGTGAGTCGACAACCTTTTCGTTGATGATAAATCAAACGTCCAACAGAAAATCTTTCATTGAATCTTCCGTAAGAAAAGCTAGGCTTTATGGCTTTCTTGGCCTAGACCTTCGTGGGGTTATGCCTAGAAATAGCACCAACATGACCAGTTTGGGAACTTTTTTGGATGAGTGGCGAGCTGAGGTAGCTTCTGAGTCAAGAAACTCTGGTAAGACACAGTTACTGTTAACTATGTCGTTTGGTCGCGTGCCAACTGTCAACTCGGTGAGTTATCCGATTGATTCTGCAAAGAGAAACCTGGATTGGGTAAATATTATAGCATATGACTACTATGTGCCAACAGTAGACAGGTTTACTGGCGTTCATGCAGCCTTATATGACCCATTTGGTGGGGCTAACACTGATGCTGGTATAAGGGAATGGTTACACAGAGGATTTTCTGCAGACAAGCTAGTTTTAGGTTTGCCTTACCATGGCTATGCGTGGACACTTGTTAACTCTGGTGAGAATGACATTGGTTCACCAGCTTCAGGGCCCGCTGTCACAATCGATGGTTCCATGGGCTATAAGTTAATCAAATCATTCATTCAAAATTATGGTTATGGCGCTGAATCTGTGTATAATTCTACTTATGTGGTCAGTTTCTGCAAAATTGGATCAAATTGGATCAATTTTGATGATGTGGAAGCTATTAAAGCTAAGGTTTCTTATGCCAAGGCGAAGGGGCTACTTGGTTACAATGTGTTTCAACTCTCCAACGACGAAAATTGGCTGCTTTCTCAAGCTGGTATGATGGTTATCTCCCTTTAGTTCTGTGGATTCTCTAATCTCTTCTTTTTCATTCTTTTTTAGCCTTTCTGGATACAGGATTAGCAATAGTCCAAATCAAGTTCTATTTGAAAGATATTGAACTTAATCCAGTTTCTTTTACACAAAATTCCAACTAAGGGAGCTAAAAATTACACCCAATTAATCAAAGATGTGGAAATAGAACATCGTACCATTTCATTTTCTTTCTTGTTTATTCACTGGTTTTTCAAGTGTAGACGCGTCAACTGAACTCATTTTTGCCTCTATTTGTATTTCTGACTTTTGGGCTTTCTCAAGTTAAGCAGTCACTTTTTTATTTCCACACAAAGAGAAAAACCTATTGACTTAAAGCCTTTCAGCTTGAGCATGGCGGAGTATGGTGCAGTACCTTACCTTCCAAGTAAACAATAAGGATGTGTTATCATTATTATGTCATGTTAGCACGCTAAAGAAGAACAGAACCTGGTAAAGTTTGGAGATCCTTGCTAGACTTTGTAATTAATATAATGAACAATGTCCACAGCTTATGGAATAGGCACCAGTCGACGGGAGAAGCAGCAGTTATTGGTGATTGTTCTGGTTACAGTTGCTGCAGTGATTCTCCTGATGGGGACTATCGTTTGTTACCTGCAAATAAAAATATTCAAGTCACAAGGTAACTTACTGGACAAGTGAAAATTTGCAGTTAGAAAAAAGAAATAAGTGCGAAATTAATTCCAACAGGTAACTCTCTTTCATTTTGGCTGCAGGACTTTTGGCTACATTGAAAAAGTCAGTCTTTCGGGTGAGACCCAAAATATCTGCTGATAAGGAGCAGGACAACAGTGCTCCTAATCTCCAAGTTTTCAGTTTTCCTAGCATTAAAGCAGCCACAGATAACTTTTCAAGTGAGAATAAGTTGGGCCAGGGTGGATATGGACCTGTCTACAAGGTAATATTAGGCTTAACTTATTATAGGAAACCTGAAAATGAATATTGGAAAAGTATTTTCATCTCTAATTTTTATTATCTGCTAGTCATGAAATGATGATGACCAGGCAGATTCAGCCTTGAGTGAGGAATCTGCAGCAATCTTCGATACTGCATTAGAATAAGAACCATATGTTTTACTGTAGGTGCACTCTGCTTACCTGCAGAGATTATAACTTCCTGAACATCCAAACAATGAAACTACTCTTTTACTTACAAAACAATTGTTAATCAAACACATGGTTGGTATTAACTTTTAAAGAATGCGGACTATAACAGGGTATGTTACCCCAAGGGCAGCAAATAGCAGTTAAGAGACTTTCAAAAACCTCTAATCAAGGGCTTGAAGAGTTCAAAAATGAGGTCACACTTACTGCAAGGCTTCAACATGTGAATTTAGTTCGAGTCATGGGAATTTGTACTGAGAGGGAAGAGAAAATTCTGATATATGAGTTCATGCCAAACAAAAGCTTGGATTTCTACCTCTTCGGTAAGCAATTCTGAATTCTACACACCTAGTATGATTAAGGTGATTAACTAATCCTTCCATACATTTAATTTATGCAGATCCAGTTAAAAGGTATCTCTTAGATTGGAAAAGACGTGTTTTCATAATTGAAGGTGTTACTCAAGGGCTTCTATATCTACAAGAATACTCGAATTTCACAATAATTCATCGTGATATAAAAGCTAGCAACATTTTATTAGATGATGATATGAACCCAAAAATATCTGATTTTGGTGTGGCCAAATTATTCAGAAAGGATGAACTTGAAGCAAACACCAGCAGAATTGTTGGGACATTGTAAGTAAACCAGTGACTTTCAAATGATGAAATATCATATGTTTTTTCTTTCCTGCATTGCATCTATGTTATTGTTAGTTATTAATTCATTCAATGTAGTGGCTATGTTCCTCCAGAATATGTTAAGAAAGGAACCTACTCTATGAAATATGATGTTTATAGTTTTGGAGTTCTGCTTCTGCAAATTATAAGTGGCAAGAGAAATTCCAGCAGATATGGATGCAATGAAAACTTGAATCTTCTTGAATATGTGAGTTACTTCGGCACACCCCTTTTTCCCCTTTATTTGTCATACTGTAACATCTTTTGTTTTTTTAGCCAAAATGCATTAACATTGAACAATTCCAGGCATACGAATTGTGGAAACAAGGTCGAGGGGCAGAGTTCTTTGATGTATCACTGGATGATTCATCTTCAACGTGTAAGCTCGTGCGATGCATGCAAGTAGCACTGCTGTGCGTGCAGGAAAGCCCTGCAGATAGACCATCAATGGTCGAAGTTTTTTCGGGTCTCAAGAACGAAACTGTTGCAATCTCCACCCCTAAGCAGCCTGCCTTTTCGGTCATAAGAGATGGAAAAGAGGGAAGTAAAGACATTTCCAGGGACAAGGTGTTTTCAGTCAATGATGCCACTATAACCCAAGTGATACCTCGATGACAGTATGGGAGACCTAATGGAAAAGAATTATGGTTTACCAATCTTTAATCATGCAAATATAGATATTGATGATTGGAGCAAAGTGTTGAATCTGCTTATTTTTTCATTCTTTTGCTTACAAAAATTCAAAAAAGAAATTGATTACAATGGAATATAAGGCTAATTATAGGGATGCCAAATTTTCTAGTTTCTAGACTATGTAAAAACCAATCAGAGGTTGGTGGAAAATCTACGAAACTCCCAGCGTTAGATACAATGTAAGAATCCCCCTGATAATGTAAGAGAGAGTTTATTAGTCAAACATATGCAACGCCAAAGATAAAAGCCCAAAATCTTGTCGCTGTAGAGAAGAAGCTGATATTTTTCTGTAACAATTTTTTCTCAGAATATTAACAGAATCCAATTTCTGTAACAAAATCTTCAGAAGTCTTATTCATAGCACATCAACTTTGGTCAGGTTCTCTCTCCTTAGTCCTTACAAGCCCATTTTATGTTCTTTCTATTACTTGGCGCCAGCTCAAGTCGTAGACTTGGTCCCTGCTCCAGGAGTCTGACAAACCTCAGATTAGAGGAACCTGATAGCAATCTTATTTTGATGAATAAAAATGGCAAATTTTTTTGATAAACAACGTCATACAATAGCTACAACAAGTAATAAAACACCCAATTCCTAGCTACAACGCAGAATCAACAGAGAAAATACTTGCCAGTCCCCACTCGGGAAGTGTTGCATTATCGAGGAGTTCATGTCAACACGGGATGTACTGATGATGATAAATAATTCTTGTAGGTAGGCATCAATCTGAGGAAAATATCCGCAGTCCAATTTCAATGGCGTCCAAAACTATCTTCATCCTTCTTTTCAACTTCCTTTCTTCTCAATTATCGCACTTCTCTGAAGCAGAAACTTGGGTTAAAGCTTGCTACTGGTACGCTTATGGTGAATTTCCCGTACAGGACATAGATTCTGCGTTGTTCACTCATCTTTCGTGCGCTTTTGCTGAAGTAAACCCTTCAACTTATCAGGTCTTTATCCCCTCTGCCTCTGAACAAGACTTCTCAACCTTTACAAGTATCGTCAAGCGTAAAAACCCATCCGTTAAAACACTGTTGTCCATCTGGAATGGGATATCTGCAACAGGAAAATATTAACTGGTGAGCAAGTTAATGACTCAGTATTATCTTCAATGATCTCAGAATCTTCTAAAAGGAAGTCCTTCGTTGATTCCTCAATAAAAACAGCTAGGCGCTATGGTTTTCATGGAATAGACTTGAGCTGGGTTTGGCCTAACAGCACGGACTTGGCCAATATTGGCGTTTTATTAGATGAGTGGCGAGCTGCCATAAATTCTGAGCCAAGAAAGCCAAGTGAATCACAATTGATCTTAACGATAGCTGTTCGTTACTTGCCAGAAATTGAAATGGTAAGTTATCCAACCGACTCCATAAGTAGAAATGTCGACTGGGCGCATGTTGTGGCATATGACCACCATTTGCCTACGAGGGAGAATTTAACAGGTGTCCATGCTGCTTTGTACAATCCATCCAGTCATGTTAATACAGATTTTGGTATCAGAGAATGGTTAAAGAAGGGATTTCCACCAAGCAAACTGGTTTTGGGTTTGCCTTACCATGGATGGGCATAAAAATTGGTGAGCCCCCATGATAATGGTGTCGGTGCTCAAGCTTCAGGCCCATCAATTACCAATGATGGTTCTTTGGGCTACAAAGCTATCAAAGCATATATTCGAGATTATGGTTATGGAGCTGCTTCTATATACAATGCAACTTATGTAGTGAACTTGTTTGCCTCTGCAACAACTTGGATCAATTTTGATGGTGTAGAGACTGTCAAAGCAAAAATTGCGTATGCGAAGGAGAAAAGGCTTATTGGTTACAACGCGTTCCAGCTTTCCAATGATGAGAACTGGGCACTAACACGGGCAGGTAGGTGCTAAATTTCTTATATATGTTATCAGGCATGTGATAATTTCAGTTTGGGACCTCTGTCTAATCCCTTAAGGCATGAGGCTGACTTAAATGCTGTAAGATTTTTGTCCTAAGAAGTGTACAACAACAGGAGAGAGCAAATCATTTTTACGAACTAATTTTTGACCAGCAGGAATTTCATTTCTAAGACTGCTTTTTTGTGCTTCACTCGGTACTAAGAACTCATGCATCAAACAGAGAGCTAGGATATGGTTTATGTCATTTGCTTGCTATGTGCAGCTTAAGGTCTTTCGTAACTTTCTCAAATCAATCTTACAGAAATCAAACAAAGTAGGTACAGAAAAGTTTAACAATTTTGATGAAAGACTCTAATTTAGTTTAGCATATCAATTTTTTTTTGAAAGCTTTTTTCACCTTTCAAAAAAACAATAATATGCTAAACTAAATTGACAGCTCAAGAGGGAGAACTTCAAGAAAACAAGCAGCGGTTGTTGCTTGAAATCATCCTTCCAGTTTCTCTAGTTGTTATCCTGGCAGCTGCTATCATGTATTACTTGAGACGAAGAAAGGTCAAATCCGAAGGTAACTGCCTTCAACCATTGAGGATAGGAATTGAAACAAAAATTTAAATTGATATCAAGGCATGAAAGGAAACATTATTTTTGGTTTTTCCTGGCATTTCTTTTTACAGATGAAATGGTTTTAAGAGGCATTCCTACCCCAAGAATCTCTACATCAGCTGCTCAAAATTTTGCCAGCGATGCTCCTCATTTGCAAGTGTTCAGGTTTGCCAACATCAAAGCGGCTACAAATAATTTTTCAAGTGCAAACAAGCTTGGAGAAGGCGGATTCGGTCCTGTTTACAAGGTACTGTATGATTGAACTACTTCTGAAGGTGTTGAGATATGTAGCACATGATTAGAAGGAGCATGACATGTACTTTAAACCAGACTAAAAACTACTACTTCCCCTGGACTGTTTAGGGGCGAATTTTGCATTTTGCATGTAGAAGAGCGCACACAATTGTATTAGCTTTGTTAAGTGGTTGGAGTTCTATATTTATTTAATGGATTTTCGTTCAGCAGTAAAGCTAGCTAGGTAGCACACAATTCAAATTTATGAGTATCCCTTTTGAACTTTGATAGGGTAAACTACCAGGAGGCCAAGAAATAGCAGTAAAGAGACTTTCTGCATCCTCTTCTCAAGGGCTTGAGGAGTTTCAAAATGAGGTTGCATTGACGGCAAGACTTCAACATGTAAATTTAGTAAGAGTCTTGGGATATTGCACAGAGAAGGAGGAAAAGATGCTGATATACGAGTACATGCCAAATAAAAGCTTAGATCTCTACCTCTTTGGTATGCTAAGTTCTTTTTATGACTTCTATTACAGTTTTTTCAAGCACATTTTGGAAATAAATTTTGTATCTAATGATATCATCTGTGATTTTTTTATGACGTAAATGAAACTCAGCATTACATACCAGATGAACAAGCAATCATAAATGAGGACAAACAGAAAACAGAACAAATTAAGAAGATAAAACAGCAAGAGGAATACAGGCTTAATCAAGCCTGATATTCATTAACTTGGAAATATGTACATCATACAAGACTTAAAAGCAAAGTTTAAGCCTAACTTCTACACTGCAATACATTATCAGAGGCTAAACATGAGTTCAGCCATACATTAGGTGCATTTGACATAAGGCATGACAGTAAGTAACGGTCACATTACAAAACAGTGAAGCATGGACTCATGTCTGCTGTCTTGGCTTGAAAAAGTTCTTCAATGCAAGTCTTAATTCAACACTCCTTTTTAAAACTTGCTTTGCAGACCCCAAGCATAGCTCTCAAATCTTGCTTGGCAGAGCTTTGGTGAACATATCAGCTAACTACATATCAGAATTGCAGTGGTTGAATTTAACCTCTCTATTCTTCTCTGTTTCTCACAAATTATGATACTTTACACTTATATGTTTTGTTCTTCCATGATTCACTGGGTTCTTGGCAAGGGCAATTGTTGACCTGTTGTCTATAAACACTTCAGTAGCTTCCTTTTGATCAAATTTTATATCACAAAGTAGTTTCCTAAGCCAAACAGCCTGATTTTTGGCAGCTGTAGCAGGAATGTATTCTGTTTCTACTGTAGATTGAGCTATAACCTCCTACTTTCTTGAATTCCAACTGAATATAGCACTTCCTAGATGAAAAGCATAACTAGATGTGCTTTTGGAGTCTTCAACACTCCCTGCCTTCACTGTCACTATAGCCAGTGAGATTGACAGTATCAAAATGCTTGAAGTGCAAACCAAAGTCCAAGTGTCCTTTTAAGTATCTCAGAATTCTTTTAGTTGCTGTAAAGTGCAGCACGGTAGGACTTTGCATGAACCTGGATAGATAACTAAAAGAAAACATCATATCAGGTTTTGAACCACATATGTAAAGAAAGCAACCAATGAGGCTTCTATGTAGTGATGGTTCTGCTAAGTTAGAGGAGCTGGGGGCTGTAAGTTTTTCATTCACTACCATGGGATAACAAATTGGTTTGCATAGATCCATATTACCCTTAAAGACCTCAGTTGTATACCTTTTCTAAGACAAGAAAGTACCAGTAACACACTGATCTAACTGAAATCTCAAGAAGAACAACCAAAGCAACTAGTAGTCTAATTGTCTCAACTCTTGCAACTAGTGCAAAGGTCTCACCAAAGTCAACTATCACATTATATACTACAATATACTATCAGAGGCTAAACATCAGTTCACCCATACATTAGGTGCATCTAATAGAAGGCATGACAATAATTAACTATCACATTACAAAATAGTGAACCATGGACTCATGTCTGCTGTCCTGGCTTGAAAATTTTCAACGCAAGTCTTAATTCAACAATCAAAAGTGGTTCTCTTTTTTCCTCAATTGGCTTTTGGGATCTAAACTTTCCAACTGAGTTACTAAAATTTTTTGCAGACCCTATGAGGAGGAATATGCTGGATTGGGAAAAGCGTGTGCATATCATAGAAGGGGTCACTCAAGGGCTTTTATATCTCCAAGAATATGCAAATATTACAGTGATTCAACGGGATCTAAAAGCTAGTAACATATTACTGGATGGTGTGATGAACCGCAAGATATCAGATTTTGGGATCGCTAGATGTTTCAGAAAAGACGCATATGAAGCAAACACTGACAGAATTCTTGGAACATAGTAAGTGAACTTGGAAACAGAATTTGCTCTTTTTCGATGTACGCTCACTTGCTTAGCGTTTCAATCAACACATCAATGCAGCGGCTATGTTCCTCCTGAATATGTTACAAAAGGTATCTACTCCATGAAGTATGATGTTTACAGCTTCGGGGTTCTACTTCTGCAAATCATAAGTGGCAAGAGGAATACATGTTATTACGGCCCCCATGAGAACTTAAACCTTCTTGACTTTGTAAGTTTTATCAAACCAATGTTTTGAGATATTGTATAAGGGGCCTAAGGGGTTCAAAGATTGCAACCATTTTGGCCATGATTCCCATGAATTCATTGGTTTGATGCAGGCGTACGACTTGTGGAATGATAATAGAGGCACAGAGTTTATTGATCAATCACTGGATGACTCATCTTCACCTTGTAAAATCATGAGATGCATGCAAATCGCGTTGCTCTGTGTCCAAGAAAATCCAGGGGACAGATCATCCATGTTAGAAGTGTTCACCATGCTCAAAAATGATTCCATGGCGGCTTCTTCCCCTAAAAGGCCAGCTTTCTCTGTGAAAGCAGATAAAAAAACAGGGAGCACATCCGCATCGCAACAAGAAATATGCTTCTTCAATGATCCACAAATTTCCGAATTGGAACCCCGATGAGGGTGAAGGTCTTTTGGAAGATATCATAGCCATAAATTTCCTCTGAAATGTATTTTCTGGCAACGAGTTATAAGTTTTTAGATACAATAGTTGAAAATTTTTATTACCCATAGAAGCAAGCATAACCCAAGTGGTAGTTCTATCTGATTATGTTCGGGAAAATTTGGGCTGCCGGCAGATGGGCATCTATGCCCAGTTGACTTTGGGGACATTCTTAAACAGAATAACTGTATTTTTGTGACACATGACACACTCAGACACATTGCACGGACATGGCTGCCACATGAATTTAACCCAAGATCAAGTGGTCTTTACGTATACGACAGGTTGTGTTATGATGATTAATTTGAAGCTGAAAAGAAAAAAGAAAATTAATTAAGGTAAATTTTCTCTGCGTGAAGAAAGGCTGCTGCTGTTTTGCTTCATTAGTCCACTTTTAACATAATTGTGTCAAGTCAAAAGATGTAATGAATGCCAAAAATTGTTTTAGGACTGATCAGCCTCAGCGAAGGGACGGGAAAGCAGCCGTCTGAGAAAAGGGATGGTTCGACTGTTTAGACTTCTAGCGAGGCTTGACGGGAAGGAAAGCTAGGAGTTCCGAATCAAGGGAACAGTTTTAAACCGGATGAACAAGGCAACTAGACAAATAGGCTTTCGACCAAGTCAAAACCAATCAGAGGTTGATGGAAAATATGCGAAACTCCCAGCGTTAGAACCACTAATCAACTCTCAGGTTTACTTTAAGCAAACAGGAGCTGTCATTTACGTGGGTAATGTCTTTTTCTCATTTGTGTTCCTGTCTTTTTTATACAAGTGTCCATCAACAAAGACCCTCCTGATACGTTTAAGAGAGTTTATTAGTCAAGCATGTGACGCCAGTGACAAAAGCCCAAATTTTGCCGCCGTATGGAAGAAGTTGATATTTTTTGGTAACTTCTTCAGAATGTTTCCCTGAACCTCTTCATTACTACCCAACCGGGTAGTCTTAGTCATAGCACATCAACTTTGGTTGGGTTCTTTCTCCTCAGTCCATATATTGATATTTCCTGATTTTTAATACCCCAGTGTTATAAAACATTGAAGTCATGAAGAAAGTAGTTTTTTATTAGCCTCAAGAACAGAAACAACCAATAGCCTCGTGCTTTAATTGCAAGTAAAGGGTAGGGTGTGCTTTATTCTACCGAGAAGTACCTCCCAGTTCCCACTCTGGAACTGTTGCGTAACCGAGGAGTTACTGTCAACACGATGTTTTGATATTGTAAAGCTTAGTTTAGAACTGTGGTACTTTTAATATCATATATGTTTTGTTCGCTGGTGTTATGCACGTTCACACCTATTATATTCTAATCATAATATGAACAGTTAGTGTACTCTTCCTATTCTGGGCAGATTGTTAATAAAAATACCTTAGTAGCTGAGAAAAAAACCTATTCGCAGTCCAATTTCAATGGGGTCCCAAACAATCTTCATCCTTCTTTTCATCTTCCTTTCTTCTCAATTATGGCACTTCTCAGAAGAACAAACTTGGGTTAAAGCTGGCTACTGGTATGCTAATGGTGAATTTCCCATACAAGACATAGATTCTGCGTTGTTTAATCATCTTTCATGTGCTTTTGCTGAAGTGAACCCCTCAACTTATCAGCTGTTTATCCCCTCTGCCTCTGAACAATACTTCTCAAACTTTACAAGTATCGTCAAGCGTAAAAACCCGTCTGTTAAAGCGTTGTTGTCCGTCTGGAATGGGATATCTGCAACAGGAAAATCCATAACTGGTGAAAAGGTAAACGACTCAGTATTATCTTCAATGATCTCAGAATCTTCTAAAAGGAAGTCTTTCGTTGATTCCTCAATAAAAACAGCTAGGCGTTACGGTTTTCATGGAATAGACTTGTTCTGGCTTTGGCCTAGCAGCACGGACTTGGCCAATATCGGTGTTTTATTAGATGAGTGGCGAGCTGCCATAAATTCTGAGCCAAGAAAACCAAGTGAGTCACAATTGATCTTAACAATAGCTGTTCGTTACTTGCCAGAAATTGAAATGGTAAGTTATCCAATAGAGTCCATAAGTAGAAATGTTGATTGGGCGCATGTTGTGGCATATGACTACCATTTGCCTTCAAGGGAGAATTTCACAGGCGTCCATGCTGCTTTGTATAATCCATCGAGTCATGTTAATACAGATTTTGGTATCAGAGAATGGTTAAACAAAGGATTTCCACCAAGCAAGCTGGTTTTGGGTTTGCCTTACCATGGATGGGCATGGAAATTGGTGAGCCCCCAAGATAATGCTATTGGGGCACATGCTTCAGGTCCAGCCATCACCATTGATGGTTCTATGGGCTACAAATCTATCAAATCATATATTCGAGATTATGGTTATGGAGCTGCTTCTGTATACAATGCAACTTATGTAGTGAACTTGTTCACCTCTCCAACAATTTGGATCAACTTTGATGGTGTAGAGACTGTCAAAGCAAAGATTGCCTATGCAAAGGAGAAAAGGCTTACTGGTTACAATGCGTTTCAGCTTTCTAATGATGATAATTGGGCGCTATCACGGGCAGGTAGGTACTAAATTTCTTATTAATGTTATCAGGCATATGACGGTTTCAGTTTGGCACCCGTCTAATCCCTTAAGACATGAGGCTGACTCAAATGCTGTAAGATTTTGGTCTTAAGAAGAATACAACATCTGGAGAGAACAAATCACTTTTATGAACTAAATTAGACCAGCAGGAATTTCATTCCTCAGATTTGCTTTCAATCATCTCAGAAGATTTTGTGCTTCACTCGGTATTAAGAACTCTGCATCAAAGAGAGAGTTAGGATATGGCTTATGTCATTTGCTTGCCATGTGTAGCTTAAGATCTTTTAGAACTTTCTCAAATCAATCTTACAGAAATCAAACAAAGTAGGTACCGAAAAGTTTAACAATTTTGATGACAGACTCTAATTAATATGCTAAACTACATTGACAGCTCAAGAGGGAGAACTTCAAGAAAACAAGCAGCGGTTGTTGCTTAAAATCATCCTTCCAGTTTCTCTAGTTGTTGTCCTGGCAGCTGCTATCCTGTATTACTTGAGACGAAGAAAAGTCAAATCCGAAGGTAATTGCCTTCAACCATTGAGGATAGGAATTGAAGTAAAATTTTAAATTGATATCAAGGCATGAAAGGAAACATTTTTTTGGTTTTTCCTTGCAATTCATTTTACAGAGGAAATGGTTTTAAGAGGCATTCCTGGCCCAAGAATCACAACATCAGCTGCTGAAAATTTTGCCAGTGATGTTCCTCATTTGCAAGTGTTCAGGTTTGCCAACATCAAAGCGGCTACAAATAATTTTTCAACTGCAAACAAGCTTGGAGAAGGCGGATTCGGGCCCGTTTACAAGGTACTGTATGTGTGAACTGCTTCTGAAGGTGTTGAGATAGATAGCACATGAAAAGATAGAGCATGACATGTAATTCAAACCAGAACAAAAACTACAACTTCCACTGACTGTTGAAGGGCGAATTTTGCATTCTGCATGTAGAAGAGCACACACAATTCTATTAGCTTTGTTAAGTGGTTGGAGTTTTATATCTATTTAATGCACTTTCTTTGAGCAGTAATGCTAGCTAGGTAGACAATGCAAATTTATGAGTGTCCCTTGTGAACTTTTATAGGGTAAACTTCCAAGAGGCCAAGAAATAGCAGTAAAGAGGCTTTCTGCATCTTCTTCTCAAGGACTTGAGGAGTTCCAAAATGAGGTTACCTTGACGGCAAGACTTCAACATGTAAATCTAGTAAGAGTCTTGGGATATTGCACTGAGAAAGAGGAAAAGATGCTGATATATGAGTGCATGCCAAATAAAAGCTTAGATCTATACCTCTTTGGTACGCCAAGTTAATTTTATGTCTTCTATTACAGTTTAAAGCACATTATGGGCCTGAAATGGCTTTTTCTTTTCCTCTGTTGTCCTTTTGGGTTCTAAAATTTTCAACTGAGCTGCTAAAATTTTGTGCAGACCCTATCAGGAGGAGTACGCTGGATTGGGAAAAGCGGGTGCATATCATAGAAGGGGTCACTCAAGGGCTTTTGTATCTCCAAGAATATGCAAATATTACAGTGATTCATCGGGATATAAAAGCTAGTAACATACTACTGGATGATGAGATGAACCCCAAGATATCAGATTTTGGGATGGCTAGACTTTTCAGAAAAGATGCATATGAAGCAAACACTAGCAGAATTGTTGGAACATAGTAAGTGAACTTGGAAACAGAATTTGCTCTTTTTTGATGTATGCTTACTTGCTTAGCGTTTTAATCAACACATCAATGCAGCGGCTATCTTCCTCCTGAATATTTAACAAAAGGTACCTACTCCATCAAGTATGATGTTTACAGCTTCGGAGTTCTACTTCTGCAAATCATAAGTGGCAAGAGGAATACATGTTATTACGGCTACCATGAGAACTTGAACCTTCTTGAATTTGTAAGTTTTATCAAACCGATTTTTTGGGATATTGTATAAAGGGCCTAAGGGGTTCAAAGATTACAACCATTTTGGCCATGATTCCCATGAATTCATTGGTTTGATGCAGGCGTATGACTTGTGGAATGATAATAGAGGCACAGAGTTTATCGATCCATCACTGGATGACTCATCTTCACCCTGTAAAATCATGAGATGCATGCAAATCGCGTTGCTCTGTGTCCAAGAAAATCCAGGGGACAGACCATCCATGTTAGAAGTGTTCACCATGCTCAAAAACGATTCCATGGCGACTACTAGTCCTAGAAGGCCAGCTTTCTCCGTTAAAGCAGATAAAAGTACAGGGAGCACATCCACATCGCAACAAGGAATATACTCCTTCAATGATCCACAAATTTCGGAACTGGAACCCCGATGAGAGTGCAGGTTTTTTGCAAGCTATCTTAGCCATAAATTTCCTCAGAAATGTATTTTCTGGCAACAAGTATAATTTTTTAGATAATTGAAAATTTTTATTACCCAAAAAAGCAAACAAACCCCGCTACAAAGAAACAATAATATACAGCAGCGGTATGCAGGAGAAAAACCAAAGAGTACAGAACACAAGCCATTTCACTCCATTTAATTACTGTCAATCATGAAGCTTTAATTGAATTCTATCATCTACCAAAGTAGGTGTAGCAAATGCTATTGATTTTTATAAAATAATACAAAAACTATCCGTAAATAGTTGGACTTTCAAGGACAAAAGTCGGATGAGTCCAGTTCTGGTAGGGCTATAGAAGAGCAGTTCTGATTTTCTACAAAGTTGGCCATGGCTGGTTTTGCCCACTGTAAATTGGCTGAAGACAGCTTTACAGAACTAGTCATCAAGGACTAGTCCCTGGCTTTAGTCTCTCTAGACTATTTCGGATTTTGCTCTGAAACGAAAGGAAAGAATAGATGCTACTTAAATCGATACATGCCAAGAAAAACCTTGGATTTCGATATTTTTTGTCAACACACAATTTTTTTTTCAAATCATACAGTTGAACATAGGCTACATCATGTCAGATGATAACCAGATTACAAAGTATTAGGTTGAATATTTTGGGTTGACAAAATTTATTATGTTGAAAATTTTGTACTGGTAGATGGCCATCTAGGCGCAATCCACTCAAGGATTAATTCAAAGTTCTTTTTTTTGAAAATTAAATTTTATTAAGTCAAAGGCTAAAATGTCATATAAGTCTAGCACCTAACTGGTGGAAGACTTCTCTTAGCATAGCATAGAAAGCCAGATATGGAGAGGGTATTGCCCCTGTACAATTTGCAAAAGAATGTTATGCAAAAAACCTTTGGCAGCAAAAGACAAAAGAAAGGAGGAAAGGAGCCCCTGTCAACAGATAAATAACAGGCTACAAGGATCATAAAGAGGTTATGATAACACTAATCTTAACAAGAAAAACATGTTGGTGAAATCTGATAATAAAAAAACCTTAATTCAAGGTATTTACTTAATTTCAATTTAAAACATAATTAAAATTTAATTTATTATCGTTTTATGTTATATAATATTAATGTGAGATATTGATATATCATAATAAATGATGATGAAATGTATTTATATAATATAATTATAGAAAATGAAAGAAAATATCAAATCTTGAAAAATCAAAGGGTAACCATCATATTAAGAGTTTGAGAATGAAATACACCTGCATTTGGTAAATGATTGAAAGAGATTATATTAATTAAGACTTTACAAAAGCTGTAATAAGAGCCAAGTTGCTTGACTGTGACTTCCACTTGTCCCTTCACTTTCTCATCTGCAGGCCCTCTCCCACAATCAAACGAGAGTGCGAAACAACCACATAAGCCCATTATATGTAAGGTTCAAACACCACCATATATATTTATATCAGTGCAAAAACTTTGCTTTCCTATTTTATGTTTAGTGCTGTTTTGAACAGTTACCCAATACGCTCAATTTTAACCTTGATTCCAATCGGAATTGGACAACCCTTTTATCATTTTCAAATCCATGTTTGAATAGAGTAAGTCAATTTTTCTGTAGACGCCCACCCAACCCACCAATATATGAAAAGTCTAATCCCACATTTCTTATCTGAAGATATCATATGAAAAACGTAAGAATTGCAAGAAATATAAGTGAAAATTACCCAAATAAATGTCAGCGGCGGCCAAAATATATGCGATTTTAACTTCCCTATAATCTAGAAACTATGTTTAATGTATAAAGGCAAGGATCCAAAACTATAAACAAAGAAGTGTTCAAAGTTTCTTCTGGCTAGACTATTAGCTAGATGATTGCTATATATATCTCTTCTGGACTCGTGATGAAAATCATTAGTGATAAGCCTTCTTTGCAATAATGGCAGGCCTCACCAAGACATACTTTCAGCTCTTTTCCTTTCTCATTGTTTTCTTAATTGTGCCTACAAGACTTGTCATGGCGTTGCCACCGGCTGTCAAAGCAGCTTATTGGCCTTCATGGACGACAACTTTCCCGCCTTCGGCCATAGATACGTCCTTGTTTACTCATATTTACTATGCTTTTCTCATGCCAAGCAACGTCACCTATACATTCGAAATCCCAAGTTCAACAGCTCATCTGCTGTCAAATTTTACTACCACCCTCCATCACAAAAAGCCGCTGGTTAAAACCCTTTTCTCTATTGGTGGCGGAGGTGCTGATCCTCTTGTCTTCTCTCGCATGGCTTCAGAGGCAAAGACACGTAAAGCTTTTATAAATTCAGCCATAGAGGTGGCACGAAAGTTTGGTTTTGACGGGATGGACCTCGACTGGGAGTTCCCTAAAAACCCAAAGGATATGCAAGACTTGGGCATTTTGTTTACGGAATGGCGGCAAGCAATCAACTATGAAGCTAAGGCCAGCCACCGAGCTCCTCTGCTTCTCACGGCGGCGGTGTACTTCTCCGTTGACTTTTTCTTGGATGAAGTCTACCGAAAATACCCAGTGAGCTCTATGAATCAAAATCTGGATTGGGTTAGTGCAATGTGTTTCGATTATCATGGAGGATGGGACACTTCAAAGACAGGCGCTCATGCCGTGCTTTATGACCCAAACAGTAATGTGAGTACAAGTTATGGGCTTAGGTCATGGATCAAAGCTGGGGTGCCTAGGAGCAAGTTGGTTATGGGCCTGCCCCTTTATGGTAGGACTTGGCAGCTTAAGGACCCAAATTCACATGGGATTGGATCGGCCGCAGTTGCAGTCGGTCCAGGAGACAATGGGGTGTTGACGTTTGTCCAGGTGGAGAAGTTCAACAAGAAGAATGATGCCAAGGTAGTACATGACATGGAAACCGTATCCACATATTCTTACGTTGGGTCAACCTGGATTGGGTATGATGATGCTTTATCAACAACGTTGAAGATTGGGTTCGCTCAGGCCCTTGGAATTCGTGGCTATTTCTTCTGGGCTCTTAGCTTCGACAACGAGTGGAAAATCTCTAGACAAGGTAATACTGACATTATATCCTCCTTTATTGACATACAGTGACTAACCTGATGATTTTGTTACTCAACATTTTCTTGTGCTTGATCTGTTTTTGCAGCTTCAAGAGCGTGGGTTCTTGGTGAATGAAAACTGAAGCTCCTTTGGTCTGTATACTGTATTTGCCTAGTAGTAGTACCAGGAAAAGAGATACATAAATGCCAGTTGAACATTGATTTGAGTTATGCTGATACAATGGAAGAATCTTCGTTTATCCTTTTATGCCTTTATCCAGTAAATCATGATAAAAACAACGTTTAATTGATCAGTCGGAGTTGAACACATTAGTTCATTTCGTCGAACTTCTCATATCTTTTATTTCGATCAAGAAATTAACAATAAAGAAAATAATCTATTCATTTCTTCACGATATAGAAAAATTACAAACCAATGATAGTTGACATGAATAAAGGAAAAATGAAATTTATTTGTAACATGGTGAACTCGAGCTTATATATGGACGGAAAGAAAGAGAAACAGTTTCTGAGAGCTCCCAATGAATCATGCTCCATGAAAGCTCCAGGC
>NW_018397256.1:12396373-12435563 GCF_002168275.2 Theobroma umbraticum | reverse complement strand
GACTTCATCCGAATTCTGACTTCACAAGCTGCTAGTATATTCCTTCCCATGCATTTGATGCTGCCAGGCAAACACATAAATCATAAAAGACCTGGAAGTGTGTAAGCAACAAACCTATTTAACTACCCTTAATATGTTTTGCAGTATTGATCATTGGATTCTCTGTTTCTCTAACGTTAACTTGAATGAAAAATGTTAGTCTAGGCCAATATGCTTTGAATGATGATCTAGCAATGAAAGGTTAAGCTGAGATTCTGGGAATTAGTCGAAGGTTCAAGCTCTATCATCCCAATGATCAAGTTTATATTCAAATATTATGCCTTTTGTTGAGAACCTACCTGTTGCTGAAAGAGTCCAGTTCATGTCATATCCAAGGGCCCAGAAGAAATAACCACCAAGGTTATGAGCTTTAGCATACTCAACCTTCTTTGCAACTGATGTTGGCCCATCATAACCAATCCAATCGGTTCCTGAATATGAATATTCTGATACGGTGTCCCCGTCATACACAACATAAGCATGATGGTCAGCATTGTAGGTTACAATGTCCTTGTACAACAGTATGCCATTATCTCCAGGCCCAACCCCAGTAGCCGGATCTCCAATGTTATGTTTTTTTGGGTCCTCCAATTCCCATGTTCTTCCATAAAGTGGCATGCCCATAACCAGCTTCTTTGGAGGGACCCCAATCTCAATCCAGGATGATATACCATAGCTTGTGCTAATATTGCTGGATTTGTCGTACAGCAAAGCATGTTCACCGGTGACGGAAGTGTCCCAACTTCCATGATAATCAAAGCACATAGGATTCACAAAATCAACATATTTTGCAATGGCATCACCAGGGTATGTCCTAGGCAGATCAAATAAAAAGCTGGAAGCAAAATAAACAGCAGCGCTTAAAAGAAGGCGGGGCTTGCCCGAGTCTGAAGCCTCACTCTTAACAGCCTGACGCCACTCTTTAAACAGCACTGAGAGGTTTGACATGTCATCTGGATTACTAGGAAATTCCCAATCAATGTCAAGGCCATCAAAACCATATTTTCTGGCTGTAGCAATAGTAGATTTGATAAAGGCAGCACGATTATCAGGGTCACTAGCCATGCCGGAGAAAGCACCAGGGCCTGAATTCGCTCCTCCTATGGATAACAGGGCTTTTGCTGGGGGCTTTTTGGCATGAAGGGTAGCTGTAAAGTTTCCCATCCATTCATCATCAGGTTGAGTAATGGACAAGTTGTAAGTAGAGGCATCAATGCCAACAAAGGCATAAAACACATGTGTGAAGTACAAGGTAGGGATTGAGGAGGGAGGGAAACTATAAGCTAGCCATGAAGGCCAATAGCCACCTTTAATTCCATCATCAGAAAAGGGTGGAGGAGTAGGAGCCGGTTGGGGTGATGGAGACGGGGAAATATCTTCAGGGTCATCCCCCGGTGGCCACCCAATCAGTTTCGTTGGTCTAGAATTCTGCCAGAAATTACGAGTCAACAAAGTAGGAAATGAAGCAGCAGAGAATGAGATATTCGCACCAAGGATTAAGACAATAGCCAAGACGAACGATGCCATTTTTTGCTTGGCCATGGGTTAGGATATTGTGACGATCTTACGTACTTGAAATTTAATGACTTTTTTTCCAGTTGTCAGAACCCATGGAGTATATGCTGTTGTATATAGAGCATGTGGCAGTAGTATAACTAAGCTATGGTTTCATCGATTTACTCGATTTGTTGTGTCTGGAGTTTTCTGTTTGGATATGTCGGGCAAAAACTTAAATTCTTGTGAATCCTCACGTTGTTTCCTAAGTTTGCCATCGGCCAGCTTTCTTGTTAATTAAAAGATCATGTTTGAAAACGTCAAAAATATTGTAGTAACTGTTATTCTGGACGAGGCATTGGGCAGCGAAGCTTTTCCTTAATGATGGAGTACTTAATCGGTAACGAAGGTTAAGCAAGTTTCAATAGCATCAAGCTTTTTTCCTTCTTCCCTTCGTCCAAAAGCTACTTTCCAATCCAATTTTGTTTTGTTAATATCTTTCTTTGTTTCTTTAGCTCCTCAATAGAGGAGTAACTTGGTAACAAGTTCAATTTCTCTATAGCGTTCATTCTTAAGTATTTTATAGTTTGGATGAATCAATAAACCCATTCACATGGATACGAAATAGAGTCACAAACAGAAAAATACTCGTTGACAAGCAGAAATTCAGAAAACCAGCTGCGAACAGCTCATTTTGGTCATATGAAAGAAACAAATGCGACCCTTCCAACGGTCCAACATTAGTACATCACTCCATGAACTGACGTAATAAGCTCGACCATCAGGAGTTTGAGATTTGAGAGTCATCTTTGTCATTTGCGTAAAGCATAATGCATTGAACAAAGGCAAACCCAGGCTCAAATTTTAGTGAATTGCTTCTTTGTTTGCACGCTATATTGGTGCAGGTTGGATTTTGCCCCAGGGTCTCGATACATGGATCCATGAACAAACCCACAGCATTCCGCTAATTAAACTTGGATAGCATTGATGCAACCAACGATTGTTTTCCTAAAAAGCTATGGATTCAAATGTGATTTTGGTGTAAATTCATTGATACTTTTGGTAGCTTAGGCCTCATAGTGGCATTGACTTGCCAAGGAAGTCCTGAATTAGAGGTGGCAAGGATTGTGGCTTGGACTGTACAGGGACTCACGACCGCTAACGGTTAAATTTGATGTTTTAAGTCCTCATTTCGGCCAGCTCTTTTGTATGGTCTTGGTAGTTTGGATAGTTACGTTCTCGAAACCATCAAGAGTAAACTGGCCTTCGGAGAAAGACACCTTTGTATTTTCTTTTATAAGTTCTATTAGCTTCACAAATATTACTGGAAATAGGCCACCACCTTGCTGATATGCTAAGCTAGGAAATCGTCGCTGCACTCAAGCCACTGGATTTAACTAAAGCAGAAGCTCTTACTAATGGTTTTGCGGATGAGTAGATAATTAACATCACAATCCAGAATCAAACTGTACAGATGATGCTTTAACGCTATATTTATAGAATTATCCTTCATTTGGATAAGAGTAACACGAATTTTTTTGGCTTAAGATAGGTAAAATGAATGCAGAATGTGTAACCCATCTCCGGACAAAAAAATTGTAGTTTTAACCTGAGAAAAGGTCCGGTAAATTCAGTTCAATCGGTTATGATACGAGCCAGCTCCATGGTTACTGGTTAGGGTTTCCACAAGGTCCTGCAGACAGATGAATAAAACGAATTTGATCTTTCTTTAACTACTTTCAAGAGAATTAAAATTGGAGAAATCCACATAGATAGATAGACAGAAAGAGAGAGAGAGAGAGAGAGAGATCATTTACCTTATGAAATCAGCTATCAGTGAGACACACAAATGATGCTAAAGCGAGCTATGCTTTTCTCTCATCCAGTCAACAAAATTATCGAGGATCAAGGGCCAAGCTTGGGTTGCATCATAATTTTCAAGATCTGGAAAACTGATCTGCTGGCAAGGATTCAAATTATTATTGATGCCTTAGGTTGCTTGAGGGAAAAAACAAAGGCAAACTAATACTTTTTCATCAAAAATCATACATAGTTCAGTTTTATCAATGCAATATAAAATAAAAGCACATTCGTCAACCATCACCAAATGAATCTAGGATGCATTTTTGATCCCTTTGGATGCCATTTCTTATTTTCTTTGCTTTACCTCTTTCTTCCTTTTGGCAACTGACACTAAATTTCAATGCAAAGGGAAAGAAACAATTCATGCTAAAGAGTTTTCAAGGAAACTAACAGTAACAAATTTTACCATTTTTTTTTTCAAAAGGCTCACCTCCTGGCAAAAACGTAGAAAATTTATCCACTGGTCCAAATTTATTACTTTGTAATCACTCTGGACCTGCCAGAAAATCATGTGCAAGCATCACAAAACATGTCATGGAACATAAATTCTGATTATAAACAGTGCATCTTATCAGCATTTCTTTTGCTAAAGATTAAAGAATAACAGCATCATAAACAAAATTGGCTACCTACCTTTAGATACTCAATTAGTAAATCAACCTGAGGACGAAATTGGGGCCCTAGAACAAGATTCAACAATTCACAGATGCTTTCAATGTCCACACTCTTTTGCATCTCCTCTGAGACAATTGATCAATGTCAGCTTTATATTAGAAAACAAAAACAAATTCCAAGAAAAGAAAAGCCAGGAATGGTGAAAAAAAAGGGCTGATTTTATTCAATTAAAGGACAAACCTGTCAGGCAGTATCGAAATGCATAGGAATAGAAATTGTCATAATTTGATGGCTTCCCCACCTTTTTTCCAGATATAGAAAAGATAAAATTAGTACTACCACTCAATTGCTTCTTGTCAACCGGAAAATGACTATCCAATGATTGCAATAATTGTTCAAACAGATACAAGTACCTCCTTCTCCAGTTCAGGAAGTGCTTTTTTTAGTTTGCTAATTGAATCAACCCTCAACTCTTTCAGGCCAGTTCGCCACTCATCCTGATTCAGTGCAAGAGAAGAAATAAAGTGGTCATTCATCTACCACTGTTCACTTCTTCTACTGTGTTATCTATCAAATGCGGACATCATATAAGTAGTGCTTCTGCTTACCCAGGTAAAATAGCCCTGCTTTTGAGCTTTTAATTTCCTGAGATATGCAGAGCACATGATGTTAGAAGAAACCCAGACCAAAGTATGGCTCCAGTAATATATCCACAGAATATACTATACCAAGCAAGCATCAGGATCCTCACATCAGTGCAGTCCACTCCTAGATCTGAACAGAGTGCTTCAATACCATCTGGACTGGTCAAGCAAACAAAGAGTATTAGAAAAGGATATGCATGCAATCCTATAAAGAAAATCTCTCTTGCACGTCCAATGGGGCTTATGTTAACTTATACAGATCAAATAGATAAGGAAAAAATTGTAGCTCTTTTGTGTTTTTTGAGGGAACTCATCACTTTTTCACCCAATGGAAATGCAGCTAAAAAAATCCTTAACTGAAAGTTGTTCTTAATGGAAGCACTTTTCAATAAGGACATTGATATGAAATTTAAATCTACATATGATACAATAAAATGCTGAGACATTTTGTTCAAAACCACTAATTTAAGAAGGTTCATGAGCTTTTCATCAGCATTATGTTCCACATTTTAAAACAGAAAAGAGATGAATTCTACCATCTTTAAGAATCAATGCTGAGACATATCCTTGACCTTGAAAATGATCAGTATGATTTGGATAAATATAGTGAATTTATTTAACTTCTTCTTCTATAGTATTTCGATTGAAAGGACACCAATCACCATTGACAATAGCTAGTGTGAAACATAATACTATTCAGTAACTCCACAAATATAAAAAATGTAGACAGAATATACTTACTCAATCATGCCTAATGAACTATTAGCATATGAATCGAACATGCGATCTATTCTTACAAACCCTTTTGTTTTAGCTTTACTTGAGACTGAAAAAAGAAGATAAAAGAAATAACATTATCAAATTAGAATACCAGACAGTCCAAAAAAAATCCACAAAAGTTTAGTCGAATAACAACAAGCATATTTGGGGGGGTTGGAAACTCTTATAGCCTAATCAACTGAGGGTAACAGGCATTATAATTATTTTATCTATTTAACAAACATTTAATTCAAATTGCAGTATGATACAAAATGCCGATTCCAATAGTTTTCAGGCGCCAACATCAGGCAATTGGTTCTCTACCAAGATTACCATATTATAGGACTCAACATCCTCAGGATGCTACTTTACCGACAATATAACCTACAAGGTCACTGTGTCCTATTTAGAACTATCCTAAACAAAAGCAAGGTCCTTTTCAACAGGTCCAAGATTCAACCTGTCTTCCCTACTCCTTACCTAACTTAAAGTCTAATGTTAAGAACTCCATGTCAATCAGACCCTTCTCTTTGATGTAACATTCTCCAAGCACACAAAGAGTACCACTTTCCCTAACTTGCTGTGAAAAGGTTAAACCATAAACATCAATTTTAATAAAAATTCATTAAAGGGGATGTAACTAAATTTAAGTGGAGAGGTGGTAATGAGTTGCAATTACATTCAAGCCACAAAACCCAGCAACTATGAATAATAACCCAATGATGCCAAGATAATAATCAAGGAAAAGAAGAAAACAAGAGCCGAATCAGATTTGTTAGGTCATTAATCATTTCAGATTCTTTTCTTGGACTAGGACGTTTCTTTGCTGCCAAAAAAGCAATCTAAAAAAAAATAAAGACAAAAGAGTTAACCGAAGATCGTTAAAAAATATGGTTACCGTACGATTTTTCAATTTAACATATTCTCTTTTTCCCGCGGTTTCTGAGTAACCGATCAGAATAGAATAAATCGTCATTCAACATTCGAACAAAAGAAAACAAACCAACGCCGACGACAGTAAAGAACCTTTCATCATAACTAGCCATATCTCAATCCGGTTACTGTGATTCTCACTTAAATTCTTCTATTTTCTTTAATCTTTTTTCCCGCGCTTTCTCGCGTACCAAACATAGACAAATTCTTCTTCTTTTTTTTCTTTTCAAAAAAGAAGAAACAGAAAATAAAGAGGGGAGAAGGGGGGTGATACCAGAGCTACCGTCGGATGATGTGACGCATAAGGAGTTGGGTGGGGCCGACTTTCGCTTAGGTGCGCGAGGAGGCATTTCGTTAAAAGAGATACTGCGGAGGAGCAACCACAGCCACTCGATTTGCTGACCAAAGACTAAGTTAGAAAAACCCAGAACCCTAGATCCAATAATATTAGAGAGAGAGAGAAAGAGAGAGTAGACGAGTTTGGTTTGGTGGGGATTTTGGCTTTTATAGTGTTTATATATAGGAGATGAGAGAGACTGAAAAAAAAAAGAAGAAGCAAAAACTATCTGAATATTACACGGACGGAAGCTTCCTTACAAGGCCAGTTTCATTTAGGGGTAGGCGTTGTCCTTCGACCCGAGCATCTGCGCTCGGCGGGCGTGTGAGCTGCTACGATTTGGATGGATCACCAATTACGAATGGGCTCCAAATTTTTCTAACCCGTAGTGGAATCTCTTTTGGACTGTCATAGGCCCATTGGGTCAAAAATCCATTACATCAAAATCAACTAATCCATAGTATTAAATCCGATTACTAATATTTGTAGTTAACACGAATTTAAAGTTAAATTAGCAATAAAAAATTAATTTGAAATTATTTTATGCATATTATTAATAAAAAATTAAATTAATAAATGAAAATTGGTGGGTAAAAAAATTTAAAAATTTAATATGATTAATAAATTTTAATAAGTATTATATTAATTAAAGTAATTTATAAACAAAAATATAATATGTAAAATTAAAATTTAACAGTGAAAATTATTATTTATAATTAGGTTTGAGTGTTGGATACCCTATGACCATTAATTGAACCTAACCCGAATCAGTGGCAGATGATAATTTTATTATTTGGACTCCAATTATAAGATATCTTAATTATATTTAATTAAGTTGGATAGCATAAAGTATTTGATTATAAAATACCTACTGTCATCCCAATACAATACTTTATCAATGTTTTGATTTAAAAAAAACAATGTCTTCAATCTTTTGATTAAAAGATGTTTTGGTTTTATTTTTATGTAAAGATAAAAAGAGGTATTAGTAGATTCCAAGGAGCAAAAATTGAGATTTTAATTTAAAGGTTTTGAATATTAATTTCGATTCAAGCAAAATGAAATTTATCATTTTTGAAATGGGAAGGTTATTTTTCGTTTGTATAAATAATATCTCAAACATATTAAAAAAGAGAGAGTTAATAATAGGTCTAACAATCTTTTTAGAACATGCGACTAGCATTTGAATCAAAGTTAAAAGATGAAAGTATGATTTTTTAAAAATTAATCAATTACAATAGAAATCATAATAAGTTAGGATTATGAGGAATTTGTTCTTATTTTGAGATTGTTTTAAATACTAGGTTAAAAATATTGGAGAAGGCCCAAAAATATGGCCTTAAAAAATGCTTGATTTGGGCCCAAAATCACAGACAAGAGTCCATATAACGAAATTCAAAGTCCACTAAAAGGCCCAACAAGGAAAACCCTAAAATCCCACCCGCAGCACAAATTTATGTTCGAGCGCTTTCAGTCTTCAGAGCCTCGCACTCCGCAGCTTGAAGACCCTAGCGCCGCATCCCCTCCCAACCGCTAAAGATGGTAATCTCCCTCCTTCCTTCCTCTTCTACCTCATCTTAGTCCTTGGATAAGTGTATGAGCTAGTCGTTTTAAGCTTTGTATTGCTGTAGTGCTTCTTCATTTTCCTTGTGCAAATATGGTTGGTTATCTCTGTTTGTATGTGGGCAAAGTTGTAAACGGTATACCTTTCTGATGTTTTGAATGGTTTATTTGACATGGCAGCCTTCGCACAAGACTTTCATGATCAAGAAGAAGCTGGCCAAGAAAATGAGGCAGAACAGGCCTATCCCTTACTGGATCCGCATGCGCACTGACAACACCATCAGGTCAAACATGTTTTCTTCATTATTTGCATTAGGTTCTGTTTTGATTTCATTTTTAAGGTATTTTCAGAGCATGCATTGATGGGTTCTTTTCAATTTTTGTTTTTGGGTTGCAGGTACAATGCGAAGCGTAGGCACTGGCGCCGCACCAAGCTAGGGTTTTAAGCTCGATGGGCTTATTTGGATTCAAGCTCTCTTTTTTGTTTTTCCAAGTTTATTCGCAGACTTTTTGACGTGGCATTTAATATTGGGAGCTACTGAGGGGTTCTTTCATTGGATATTTTGATGAGATTGTTGGCAATACTTCAAGTTGTAGTTTCGACTTTGTTTTAGCTAATACTTGATTCTATATTCTGTTTTTAGTTCCTTATTATCTTTATCTTCATTTGAGTGCCCAATGTTGAATTTCCCTGTGCTGGTTGATTTAAATTAGCTTGATATGATAAGCTGTTCTGACCTGGATGATCTGTATGTGCTCGAGAGACTTTGTTGAGTTTATTTGAAACTGATTTGTTGCCTTGTTAAGAATAAGTTAACACTGTAAAGGCGTATGTTGCATTAATGAACTTGAAATTTTTAGGTAATAATGATATTGCTTAAGCCAGTATCCTTGAGTGACATGATTCATTAAGTTTCCTCAGAGCAGTGTTGCTCATCTGTTATTGAAAAAACTTGTGAGGTATGTTAGTTTGACTATTAGAGACAATAGGAAGAGTAGGAGTTTGGTTCAGAATAGGAAGAGGACTATGATTTGAAGAGTAGATGACTGGCTTTTCCATTTAAGATTGTCATGAAGGTTGTTTGATAGGGGCAATTGCTTTGTATATTTATAGAGTAGGAGAGCATTTCGGTAGTTTGAAATGGAATAGTAGGGAAGTTCACAGTTAATAAGGTCATAGAAGTAAGTTGTGCAAATGAATACTTTGGTTGAGTGACTTTAGGTAGCTGGATTAATAGAGGGAAGTTCACAGTTAATAAGGTCATAGAAGTAAGTTGTGCAAATGAATACTTTGGTTGAGTGACTTTAGGTAGCTGGATTAATAGAGGAATATAGTGGTGCTATTTGCATTGGATTGGGAATGGAGAGTTTGTAAAATTTAGATATAAGAAATCAATGGGAACTAGGGAGATAAGTGACATTGCAAGTAATGCTCTTGGTTCCATGATGGGTGTGATAGGCAATTGGTCATGGTTGATTGATAGCTGTTAAGTTGAAGATCAGAGAACTTGTTCAAGTGTGTGTTAGTACTCGATGTTTTAGAGGAATAGAGGAGACTTATAGAGTGTTGAATGAAAAAGTTTTGAAGTTGAGAGTCCGTTTGCTAGAAAATTGTTTGGTAGAAATTTTTTTTTTGTTGTTTGAATAAATTATAAAAAATATTTTTAATTGTGAAAAAATGCTATTTAAAAAATAAAAGTAAGATCAAGTCCCCTGATCTCAGGATAAATTCATTGTAATTATTTGGCATTGAACCATGCAATTATTTGTTAAACCAAGATGGATAAAGAACAGTTCCATCAAGCTCATTGTTAATAATCTGGATTTGGTAGAAGACTGGTGTGAGAAAACTAAGTCATGCTAGACAATCTCATGGCAAGACGGGGCAGCCGATCAAACATCCTAGATGCAGTACCAACAATAAAAAACCAATCTGAAATTTTCAGATGGGAAGGAGGGCAGATATGGGGATCAAAGAAGCAACAACAAAAGTCCCATCAGGGGCTCTTTCAAATCCAAGGGAGGAAGGAGAGCAAAGCATATCTGGCTAATGGAGGAGAGATTTGCCGCCAGAGGAAGCGCAAATCGCGCTGATGGAGGAAGCCGAGGGTGGAGGTGGAAGGAAGGAAGGAGGGTGTGACGGTAGAGAAGCACGAAGGACACAGTCCTTTTTGGCCCTCTCTGAAAATTGGCTTACACTCCCCATGGGTGTTCCGTAAAATATTTTTCTCTTGGATTTCATTTTCAGTCATCCAAACACCACTATCTTTTTCGAAAAAATTTTTCCTTCAAAACGAACGGACTCTGTGATGGTGTTGGTTGTGGGTGTGATAGGTAATACCTTGGTATAATATACATGCATGACTGTACTTACGTTGCATTAGAGTTTTGACATTTTGATAAAATACACATGCATCAAATTTGTGCAGATTCTTCAGAATCGTATTTTCACATTTAAATGCTACGTCAGTGTGTTTGTAATTTGCGTACGAGGGGTAGAAAAGACGTAGAGCTTCCCCATTGAGTTTTGCTTCTGTGCTACATGTCAGCCCTTTTGCCTGTTGTCTTAGTTGTAGTGTCGCTTTTCACGAGAGCATCTTTACATTTGCTAAGCAGCTTCCGTGGACTATGAAGGATTTGTGTCATGTGAAGATGGTCCTTTATGGCCTAATGGCCTGTTGGAAGCAAATGATTTTAAAGAAATAATCATGATTTTTCTTATTTCTCATTAGATTATTGTCAATTCATCGTAGTGCGATTAACAGAATTTAACATGTAGCCAAAAGAAAATGACTGCTAATGTTGAGATATCCCAATTTCCTAAGATATATGATTATCAAGAGACAGGGACAAGGTACTTCAATGATCCAACCCTTTTCGTTATGTTAATGGTTGTATTTCTGCAAAAATTCCTCTTTCGTTACCATTTGATGCCAGCATCAGCTACCCCTTTTCAGCTTGTTTTGGTTGGCTGATGTTTTGACGCCCAAAAATGAAATGTCAACCCTTCAGTAGAAAAAGAAGAATGTGGGGTGACACTTGTTTTCGACACAAACCATAGAAAGCTTCATTCAAAGCTCTTTACGGACAGTTAAGTTCTGTAATATAAAAGGCTGTCAGATGCTCTAATAAAACAGTTAACCGCAACTAAAAGACCGGGACTTCTGGCTAGCCGCAGATCAAATATAGGACCAGCCCGAATTCAATGTCGTTACTTTCTTCCTCTCGTTTTCTTTCAAAAGTTGGTTATAAAACCATTACACTTCATGCCAAAGACTGCTGTCTCCTTCAAGAACAACTAATCTCCTATTCTCATTTTCCTCTCGGCACCGCTCCAGTGTTATGGAGGACGGGAAAGCCTGACCAGGGGCAGCTACCACAACAACCTGAAGAAAGAAGGAACTCAAAGATCAGTTCCTGTGATCAAGAGCTTTCTTCTTTCTTCTCTTAAACAAGGTCCTGGTTTGTTATTTTGTTTTCTGGATTGTCCGTAGCCATGGCTTCCGATGGCGACACCTCTTTGGAGCAGATCAAGAACGAGACTGTTGACCTTGTAAGCATTTGAAACCATTGTTTTTTTCCTGTTAGCTTCCGTTTGTATGGTTTCTGTTGGTTTTTGTTTCTAAATATGTGGATAAAATGGTGTTTATGTAGGAGCGCATCCCCGTGGAGGAGGTTTTTGAGCAGCTGAAATGTACGAGAGAGGGTTTGACAACAGCAGAAGGAGAGAAAAGGCTCGAAATCTTTGGCCCCAACAAGCTTGAAGAGAAGAAAGAAAGCAAATTTCTCAAGTTCTTGGGCTTCATGTGGAATCCTCTGTCGTGGGTGATGGAGGCTGCTGCTATCATGGCCATTGTTTTGGCCAATGGAGGAGGCAAGCCTCCAGACTGGCAAGACTTCGTTGGTATTGTTGCTTTGCTTTTTATCAACTCAACCATCAGTTTCATTGAGGAAAACAACGCTGGCAACGCGGCAGCTGCTTTGATGGCTGGTCTTGCGCCCAAAACCAAGGTAACTCTTGTTTGTTCGTTTTTATACGAGTCTCACTGCTTCTTGGGATTCTCTTTTCCTGGTTCTATCAACATCATGTTTCACTTTTGAAGGTGTTGAGAGATGGAAAATGGGATGAGCAAGATGCAGCAATTCTAGTACCAGGAGATGTAATTAGTGTCAAATTGGGAGATATCATCCCAGCGGATGCTCGTCTCTTGGAGGGTGATGCACTCAAGATTGATCAATCTGCCCTCACTGGTGAGTCCCTACCTGTTACCAAGAATCCAGGTGATGAGGTCTTCTCTGGATCCACCTGCAAACAAGGTGAGATTGAGGCTGTTGTCATTGCCACCGGTGTCCATACCTTCTTTGGCAAGGCTGCTCACCTTGTTGACAGCACCAACAATGTTGGTCACTTCCAAAAGGTACTATCGATGTGGTTGTTTCGTTATGATGGCTCAATTTGATAATGTTTACATTATGTAATAACCCATTGCTTCATGTTCCTTAATGGTGCAGGTGTTGACTGCCATTGGTAACTTCTGTATCTGCTCGATTGCTGTGGGAATGCTCATTGAGATCATAGTGATGTACCCAATCCAGCACAGGAGGTACAGAGATGGTATTGACAACCTGTTGGTGCTTCTCATTGGAGGAATCCCGATCGCCATGCCTACAGTCTTGTCTGTGACAATGGCTATTGGGTCTCATCGCTTGTCAGAGCAAGGTGCCATCACCAAGAGGATGACTGCCATTGAAGAAATGGCAGGAATGGATGTCCTGTGCAGTGATAAGACCGGGACCCTCACCCTCAACAAGCTAACAGTAGACAAGAGTCTCATTGAGGTTGGTTATTAGCAGTTTTGCTATCTTTCTAACAAGGTTTCACGTGCATGAACTTGGTTTTTATTTATGAGTATATTTATATCTCCAGGTGTTCGCAAGTGGAATTGACAAGGACACCCTTATGCTGCTTGCTGCAAGGGCTTCCAGGGTTGAAAACCAGGATGCCATTGACGCTTCAATTGTAGGGATGTTGGGCGACCCCAAAGAGGTATCTGATACAGCCCCTATTTCATTCAAACAGGCTGAAATAGCGGAGCTATTGCATTAAGTTACTAATGTTTTGTTCTTATGAATCTACAGGCAAGGGCTGGAATCACTGAGTTACACTTCTTTCCCTTTAACCCTGTGGATAAGCGTACTGCTATTACCTACATCGACAGTGATGGTGAGTGGCATCGTTGCAGCAAGGGCGCTCCTGAGCAGGTAAGATACTACACCAATTGAACCACAGTGATAGTTCATTTCTGATGTCTAAACTATCAGTGGTTGTACAAGTGTGGCTTTTCAATCCAAAATTTAATGTTATTTGGTACCAGATCATTGACCTTTGTGGGCTAACTGGAGAGTTGAGGAAGAAGGCGCTTGGTGTCATTGACAACTTTGCTGACCGTGGCCTTCGCTCCTTGGCAGTTGCTAGACAGGTGGATGACCCTAAATCTAATATGCGCATACATGATTCTATACGAGTGTCTATTAAGATTGACCACTTCTCTAACCAATTTTTTCTGCCTTTTCACAGACAATTCCAGAGAAAACAAAGGAGAGCGCTGGAGGACCTTGGGAGTTTGTGGGTCTTTTGCCTCTCTTTGATCCTCCAAGGCATGACAGTGCTGAGACTATTCGACGGGCCCTTGACCTTGGCGTTAATGTTAAGATGATCACTGGTGACCAGCTGGCCATTGGCAAAGAGACTGGTCGCCGACTTGGCATGGGCACTAACATGTATCCTTCTTCCTCCCTCCTTGGCCAGAGTAAGGATGAGGCTATTGCCGCCATTCCTGTTGATGAGCTCATTGAGAAGGCTGATGGATTTGCGGGAGTCTTCCCTGGTAATTGGATTATCATCTCAAGTTCTCAAATTACTAAAAACAGCAATGAAATGTGTTAGGAAGGTAGTTTATTTAATTACTGAAAATAAACTTGTTGTATGCAGAGCACAAGTACGAGATTGTTAAAAGGCTCCAAGATCGCAAGCACATCTGTGGCATGACAGGAGATGGTGTCAATGATGCCCCAGCACTTAAGAAGGCAGATATTGGTATTGCGGTGGCTGATGCAACTGATGCTGCCAGGAGCGCTTCAGACATAGTCTTAACCGAGCCAGGATTGAGTGTTATTGTGAGCGCAGTGTTGACAAGCAGAGCCATCTTCCAGAGGATGAAGAACTACACAATTTATGCTGTTTCCATCACAATTCGTATTGTGATGGGATTCATGCTTGTTGCTCTCATCTGGAAGTTTGACTTCTCACCATTCATGGTCTTGATCATTGCCATCCTCAATGATGGAACCATCATGACTATCTCCAAAGACAGGGTCAAGCCATCTCCTCTGCCCGACTCATGGAAGCTGAATGAAATCTTCGCCACAGGGATTGTCCTTGGGGCCTACATGGCTATCATCACCGTGCTCTTTTTCTGGCTCGCTCATGACACTGACTTCTTCACTGTGAGTGAATCACACTGACAACAAATTAACCAAATTAATTATACTATATCAAAGATGATAAAAATTAATATCGTTTTCCATTTTTGCAGGAGAAGTTTGGCGTGAGGCCAATCCATGATAACATAGATGAGCTTACTTCAGCTCTCTACCTTCAAGTGAGTATCATCAGTCAAGCACTCATCTTTGTGACAAGGTCAAGGAGCTGGTCCTTTGTTGAGCGCCCCGGTCTCTTGCTTGTTGGAGCCTTCATTGCAGCACAGCTGGTGACTACATTTATATTTTTAAAGTTTCACTTCTATGCATTGATTATAGTTTTATTAAAATTTATAACTCTTTTGCTTTGTCCAACAAGGTTGCTACTCTCATAGCCGTGTATGCAAGCTGGGGCTTCGCCAGGATCCAAGGCATTGGATGGGGATGGGCAGGAGTTATCTGGCTCTTCAGCTTGATTACCTACATCCCTCTTGATATCCTCAAGTTCATCATCCGCTACTCCTTGAGTGGCAAAGCCTGGGATAACCTGCTTCAGAACAAGGTCAAAAATATTCTTGTTAGACATATTTGTGCGTCCTCTGTATACATCTGAGCTTAATTTCATTTTGTTCTTTCCGATTATCAATTTAGACCGCATTCACGACAAAGAAGGACTACGGAAAGGGAGAGAGGGAGGCACAATGGGCAGCAGCTCAACGTACCCTTCACGGCCTTTCACCCCCAGAAGCCATTTTGAGCGATAAGAGCTACCACGAGTTGTCAGAAATAGCTGAGCAGGCCAAGAAGCGTGCTGAGGTTGCAAGGTAAAGTCCAAAGGGCCCTGAGCCAGCCAGCCACCATTATAAGGAACATTGCTTTTTATTATACGTTTCTAACTATACATGACTCACAAATCACAACTTAACTGAAAACATCATTTTGGCAGGCTGAGGGAGCTCCACACTCTCAAGGGTCACGTTGAGTCAGTGGTCAAGTTGAAGGGGCTCGACATTGATACCATCCAGCAGCACTACACGGTATAATTCAAGGGGTGGAACAAATTCAAGGATGGAGCACAGGGAAAGCTGAGAGACTAAACGATTTTAATATTTCTCTCCTCCCTGCTTTGTTGTTGCCCTGATTTTTTTTTTCTTTGGAGAGGGACAAAAAATCGTGGGATTAGTTGTTATTGATTTTGACAACCCTATTAGAATGGAATGACAGAAAAGATTAAAGAAATTGTTACACCCAAGTATAGTTATTATATTTTTATCTTATGTATATGTCACTTTCTTTCTTCCCATACAAGCTCTTCTATTATAGTTGACTATCAAACATAAATTCACCCCTCGCCCATCAAAGTATCATCATTAATCTTTGTAAAATATCACCTCTTGAAATATAAGTTATGTTTTTCTAAATTTTATCTCTTTGATTACTCTCTCTTTATATTAGTAGTATAGTATAAATCACTATTCCTATTAGATTTAATAAGCAGTAATATGAGGTATGTTCTGGGATTGTAATTGATAAGTGAAAATTTTATGAAATTGATTATAAATCATAATATTGTCAAAGAAAAAGTACTGTAACACGATGTAATTTCATAAAAGTCATAGCCTTTGCTTGATTGTGAGTACCAAAGAAGACGTTTAATGGCTGGAGTCCTAAAATCTACACTTGAGTCTACGGCAGCGCCCAAATAGTCAGCTGTCCAAGCACAAAGCCCTGAAGACCAATCTTAAGGGTAAAGCCCTGTCTTCTAGTTCTTAGGCTTATGGCCCATTTATGTTCCAAAACGTGGGCCAATTTCCCCACATTCCAGATGATCCGAAGTCCATTTCCCCTACTTTAGAAAGCCCGGAAGATTAAACGGCTGGTGACTTGCCACGTAAGTAGTACAATATTCTTTTGCCGTCAAGATTATTTCCCGCCCAAAACCAGCCAATAATCTTATGCCTAAGCAGCTATATAAATGAAAAACCACGGAATAGAATTAGCCAATAAGAATTACCAAACAAAGGAAAAAACCCTCTGGTTTTCGTCTCTTCGTTTCTCATTTCTGTTATCAAATCTTTGTCTCCCATGGCGCCTCAGAATCTAACAGAGTATGAACGTAAAAGACTCGAAAACATAAAGAGAAACGATGAAATGATGGCCGCCCTCAAAATCCACTCCAAAGCTGCCACTCTCTCTGCCACTGCCAAACGCCAAAGGTAAATCCATCTGCATTTTCATCTATCTTTGTTACTATGGTTTGATGCAACATTTTATTTTTATTTTTTAAAAAAATATGTTTGCAGGGCTAAAACTTATAAAGTGAGTCCAGTGAAGAAACCCAAGGCTGAGATCCCTATTGTAATCCGACGATCGTTGAGAACAAGAGGTATGCCGCCAGATTCAAAGGGTTTGGCTGATGATTTTTGTGACAATTTTGATAAAAACCCAAAATCTTTTAGCCCGTTAAAGCCGCATTCGCCTCGTGTTTTGGGTCCTATCAGTATGAGTGATGCTTTTAGTGGAGATGAAATGGAGTCTAATAAAATGCTGATTGAGACAATTTTGAGTATTTCAAAGAAAACCCAAGTTGGTGTTTCAGTTTTGGAAGAGTTTGATGATGTTAAGGATGTTCAAGAGGAGATTTTGAGTGATATTGATGAAAAAGGAAAATCGGGTTCCTGCAAAACTGAGGTTTCGGAATGCCCAGTGAAGGTGGAGAAAGTTAAAGAAGAGTTTGAAGGTGGAAAAAGCGAGTCGGTTTCTTGTGGTTTGGTTAAGGGTATGGTTAAAAATGAGTATTTTGATGGTTCAGTTAATATTGAGAAGAGTGATCCCTGGCTGGAATCATTGGATTTGAAACCAGAGAATGTAGCACGGCTTTTGCCTGGAAGGATTATGGTGGTTAAGTTTTTCCCTTGCAGCAGTATGAGGATGATTGCAGCGGGGAACAAGTTTGGGAATGTTGCATTTTGGAATGTGGATTGCGAGGATGAAAACGAAGATGGGATATATCTGTATCGCCCGCATACAGGTCCTATTTCTGGGATTTTGATTCCGCAATATTCAATGTCAAAGGTACTTTTGGTTTCAGAGGGTTCACTTTCATGAATTTTGAAGATGCAGAGTTATTACTTCAGTGTTAACAATTTGTTAAATATAATGTTTTCTCTATTGCATTTAAGTGCAGATCTTTACCAGCTGCTATGATGGTTTTCTTCGAATGATGGATGCTGAGAAGGAAGTATTTGATCTTGTGCATTACTGCGATGATATATTTTCACTCTCTCAACAGCCTGATAATTTTACAAGCTTGTATTTTGGTGAGGCCCGGGGAGGGCTGAACATCTGGGATATTCGGACAGGGAAGTCCAGCAAAAATTGGATGTTGCATGAAGACAGGATCAACACCATAGACTTCAACTCACAGAACCCCAACATTATGGCAACCAGTTCCACCGATGGAACCGCTTGCATATGGGATTTAAGGAGTATGAGTGCACATAAAGCCAAAACCTTGAAGACTGTGAGCCATAGTAGGGCTGTTCATTCTGCTTATTTCTCACCCTCTGGAAGCTCTCTCGCAACAACTAGGTATTGAGTTTTGTCGGAACCTAAACCCCTTTTGGTGATTTTCAGGATAAATATATTGATGCTTAAATTTCGTTCTACTTTTGAGTATTCAGTATTAGCACTTTGCCAATAGTGAGTCTTTATTTGTTAACTGATACTTTTTGTTTCAAATTTACTTGTAGAATTTATCTTCTACACTGATTAAGCACCCTGCTTTGCAGGAGAAACTTATTATACGTCAAATAAAGATAACTTGAATGGATGCCCCTCCGTGTTGAGACATAGCTTCCATTCCTTTGGGCATGTCTTTTGTTGTAGGTTGTTCTGAAATGTTTACTTATTTATGAATTGATGTCATACTTTTGGCTTATACATGTAAATGGAATTCATTGCTTAAAATTGGTGATTTTATCTGGATAACTGGAGAACTTGTTCTGGTTGCATAGTATTTTCTACAATTACCTTAAGGCAAGTAGTATTTAATATGATCCTGGACTTTGTTAGACTAATATTTTTTCTTTTCATGTAGTTTGGATGACAAGGTTGGTATAATAAGTGGACTCAATTTTGAGGACATTTCCATGATATACCATAATAATCATACAGGAAGGTGGCTTTCTTCTTTCAGGTAGGCTTTTGCAAGTGTGTCATGTGCTAATATATATTTTCTTCTGAAATAATCTGCTTGATGTTCTCTGTTGAATCTGACAATTCTGATGGTCGATAATAACATTGTCATCTTATATTTTTTTGTAAGCAGAGCAATATGGGGGTGGGATGATTCATACATCTTCATTGGCAACATGAAAAGAGGTGTTGATGTCATCTCTCCAGCTCAAAGAAGAGTAGTTATGACTTTACAGAGTCCGCACATGTCTGCAATTCCCTGCAGATTTCATTCGCACCCTTCTGAAGTTGGGATGCTAGCAGGAGCCACGAGTGGGGGTCAAGTTTATATATGGACGCCAAGATAGAAATTCTGATTTCTGAGGAATGAGTGCTTACACTTGTTAGCTAGTGTTAACATGTATGATTTTGTATCTTATAGGTAATGACAATTCTATAAAGCAGGGAATCAATGTACTCTACTTCAGGGTATGGACTGTATTCTGTGGAATTATTCTGATTGTTCAGACGTTTGTTCTCATGTTGCCATGGGGAAATGGGGGTGATAATTATTCCGTGCCGAAATATTAGGAAATAGCAGACTAATTGAACAATTTTGGATTCAATATCACATAGACAAGTAATTAAATGTGCCATAAATCACAATGATCAGAGTCAGAATATTGGCACAATGCTATATTTGGAAGCAGTAGTTGTTTCATCCTCCCGTTCTCCTGTTCAATGGGGAGTTTGGGAGGAATCCATAATTATCAAACAAGTTGTTTCATAACACTGTCATAGTGCAATAAAATAGCTAAAACCTTGAAAGGTGCTATATGCGGAAAGATGCAAATATACAAGTCAATTATGCAAAATTGACCTTACATCATCAGTAGTAAGTTGGTAATACATCTGCTGCTCCCTTTTGACATTTGAGTTTGATCAAATTATGTCAGATCTTCAAATGCCATGGTGGTTCATTTTTGATGATCAACTAATGTTTGAAACGGCAGTCCATGCAAAAATTTTATAAAAAATTATGTTCAATTATCTTTTATTCTTCCATGAGGTTAGTTCAGAAGGGATTATTTGTTCATTACAAGAGATCACAGCCTCTGCCGTCAACTTACCTAGCCAACCATGATAAAACAAACCCCTTGAACCAAGGCCTCCGAGTAACCAATATTTACATTTAAGATTTTCACTTAAAAGATTGTTGGCACAACCTAAAAGGGGAAGTGATCCATGAGGAGTGAGAGGCGGCATTGCCCTCAAACCCGCTCTTGCTCCAGCAAAAGTCCAGCCCATTATCCCGGGATAAACAGCAGATGCCTTTGGTAGAAGCTCTTGAAGAGCATTCGAAGCTTCATCAGATGAGACATTTGGTGAGGAATTTCTTGACTTCCATTCCCATGTTGAACCTACATACAAACTATGGTTCCCCTGGACAGCAAGCCATGCATCTGAGAGTATCGAGGGCCCATGGTCTGGATAATCTTCCCTGAAGAACATTATGCTAGATTTATGTGAATGAACCCAAACAGAGAGAGAAAAGCATAGGCCATCTGGAGACCAGATGACTTGAAAACATTTGGTTGTATTCAATTTTCTCCTATGGGATATGATTAGACCGGCTTGGGGAGGTTTACGAAAGCAAAAGGAAACTAGAGTTATCATTTGTTATGCCATTTTTAGGTCCTCTACATAGCACTTAATTAAATTAATTTATTGTCAAACTTTCTAAACTCAGAGAAATTGCTTTATGTGAAGACTTCATTCTACATTTCAGATCTGGAACTTAATTAAATTAATTTATTGTCAAACTTTCTAAACTCAGAGAAATTGCTTTATGTGAAGACTTCATTCTCCATTTCAGATCTGGAATTATTGCCTGATCAGTCTTCTAGTTTTGTAGTGCAAGAGAGAAGTTTTACCCCATATTATCAGGCAGTTGCAGGTGCAAAATAACACCTCTACATGTCCTCAAAGGAAGCCTCCCAGCAAGCTCCGGAAGCAAGTCTGCTTTGGCACCTAGGCATATTACCACAGCATCATATTCCCCTAATAGACAAACAGAAGCATAAATTAATTAATTAAGAAAGAAACATAACCATTCCACAAATCAACATATAATCACTCTCCTGTCAAGCCTACAAAAAGCTTCCGCAGCTTTTTCTTCCCAATCTCCCTCCCACATATTTTTGGCCAAGTGCAGAATTTTTTAAATATAAAAGAAAGTCCACTCAGAGGATGAACTTGTTTTCAACATGTTTTGACCGCCATTTCACATAAGCACAAGCTACTGGGGAAAAAAGTTCATAACAATGTTATAGGAGGTTACCTTCTAATTCACGGAGCTCACAAACAGATTTCTTCAGCAAACAAAGCTTTTTCCCTCCAAAGCCAGAAGCAGATAATTCTTTCACTAAATTTTGACATGCTAGGAAGAGTGCCTGGTAGAATAACCCAAAAAGGAGATTACAAAAATGGAATAGATAGATCATAGATGTCCATTGAAGCAACATCTGGCCTAATTCCTCTGACCTCGATATAACGCTGAGAATTAACATTTACAGCTTCAGGCATATAAAAAGCCAAGTTGAAAGGCACATGTAGATGGGGCACAAGCTTTTGGGCAGCATCCTTATCAATGATCTCTATCTTGCAACTGGCAAGGCAGCTCTGAGCATTCTGATTACATCAAGCAAAAAGGGGGCAACATTAAACTTGAAAATTGATGTCATATATTAAGCAATTAGGGCTGCAATTAAAAGTATTGAAGAAATTACATCATTTAACGCATTCAAAGTCTTCATGTTTGTGGCTGGTCTCAAAATGCCCCTATGAACACAGATTCCATCAGAAGCATACACAAATATATAAAATTAAATTCAGACTGCGCCAGCAGTGACGCGCTTAGGCTATTGATGAAGATGAAATGCCTTTGACAAGGTAAAGATATTAAAAAAGGACGGTGAAAATGAGACATTTGCATGTGCAATGAGCGAAAGGAAACATATTTAAACAGAGAACAAAAACAAACCTTCTCCGGACTACAAAACCACCAAAATCATGACCAAATTGTCCAGTTTCAGAATCTAATTCCTCCGAACTAACGGCTTGTTCTGCAATGCTTAAGAGCTTTAGACATTCTTTCCAACACTGGGCACCTTTCCATAGAAGCTTAACTGCCGGCATATTCACTGATAAGCTTAACAGGGACAGAACCAAAAAAGGCCAATTTGAAGGAAAAAAAGTGTCTTTTTTTTAGCATAAAGGATTCGCATACATTGAAAGGAGTTGAAGGAAAACCTTTAGGAGAATAGGGATGAAGGAGTCCTCCAGAGACTCCTGAAGCACCTCCTCCAATGCCCACTTCATCATACAAATCAATGTGCAGATGCATATCCAGAGGACTTTGCTGCAAAAGCAATTCCATAACAATCAGAAAACTTGAAGAAAACCCACTAATTATGGTGACAATGATTTTCAATTTCGAAGAAAAAACAGTCTACCTTGAGCAAATGCCAAGCAACAGAGAGGCCAGCAAAACCAGCACCAAGAACTGCACATCTGCATCCATAAACAACATTGAAGTTTGAACTTAAACTGTAAGTATGGATTGAAAGAAAAACGTGAAAGAGGTTAAAGGAACCTGAGGGGACGTTGGGAGAGAGAAGAGAGAAGCACTGGGGAAGTGAGTTTTCCTGAGTGGGTCAAGGGAGATATTGAATCAAAGAGAAGCATTGGACGCTGTGGGGTTACCAGAATTTGCCCAAGGTGTAAACTTTAAAAGGATAATGATTGTAATATGAGGCTTTTCAGAGGAGAATAGGCCTCTCCTTTTACGGTCTTTGAATTTGATAATGGAGGTTCGCGTTCAACGTTCTAGAATGGAGATAAGAAATGGAAGAACAAATTTAGGAGTGCGAGGGAGAGGCTTGAGGCTCATGTTCACATTAGTTAACTAAATAAATAAATAAATAAATACTTAGAAACGTTAAAATACGTAATTATTAATGTTATTAAGTTTAAAGCATAGCATAATTTAGATTCTAGTCCTGAAGGTTAATTTGACTTCGAAATGGAAAAACTTTTTCCACAATCTCTTTTCTACATATTGAGGCCTAGAAATTGATTGCAAATTTGTAATTGCACAATTTCTTAACAGGTTTTCTTGTGATTAACTCAAGATTTTTGGTTTAAATAGAAAAAAAAAACAAAATTTAATATATGATCAATTCTTCAATTATTTGTGTAATCTTTTCTCGTACTCAAACAAATTCTTGTTTTCTAATTTATATCTAGTTTATTTTGACGGAATATAATGTAAATCCTTGGGATTTCAATATTATTGACGGAATTAACAACTTCAATTTCTGTATAAAATTTGCATACGAAGTGGAGTGGTTTGGCAAACAAGCAAAGGCTTTTAATCACTTAAAAGGTGGCACCAATAGAGAGTTGGATTGGAATTGTAAGGTTTTAATGTCACTATAAGGCTAATTGTCGAGTGACTTGGGTTGGGCTTCCACATTTAAGAGTCTCCTTACGTAGGTGTTGCACCTTGTACTCTTGCAAAGAAAAAAAAAAAAATCAAACACTTGAAAATACCAAAGTAGTTTCTCCAGTCAAGTCTTCAGATAATTTACATGCTTAACATACAGTCAGATATGCCAAGAATACTTGATACCATCCTTAGAATACATTAAATGTAAAGCTTGAAATAACACATTAAGACCCTCCATTAGAAAGGCTACCGTTGGGCAAGGATTGGAAGCCAAACCTCAGTTGCGGTATAAGATAGCTTTTTGTTAGTATGACCATTCCAGATTGAGAAACTGGTTACTTCATGTAACCAGGATTACAATTGGAGCTTGTGGTAGAAACAAAGCCCTGGCTCAACTCAGGCTCAGGAACAGCAGGTTATACTTTTCGAACAATAATATGCCTCTCTCGTTGATATTCGACTTCACCTCTCTGATGCATAATTAAGATGGCTCTTCTTACCTGCCGAAAATAACAATACTTATAAAATACAAAACTCTGAAGAAACTCAGCTGTATCAATTGATGGGATATTGAACAAATACACAACAAGGCCGATTTAACCAAAGAAATTATCATATTCTTAAGTAATATTTCCATCTGTGTGTACTGACAGACGAAAAAATATCCCACCCAAAATTTGGGGTACTCCTAAAGCATGCTATTGAAGTCAAGATTAAGCATGGCTAATAGTCAGAACATCTGGCATAGTAAAGAAAAGGTCAATGACTCAGCATTTAAGTAAACTACTTACCATTGATTCATTCATCCCCATTCTAGTAAGATCATCGATCAGCCTTCTTTCTGATATGCGATTGCCAATCCCCAATCTTCTCTTTATCTGGTTTTCTGCTTGCTGTTCATGTTAAATTTTGTTAACAAATTGAGAAAGGGCACAACACTATAAGAAAAAACTCTGCAATAATGTAGAAGGAATGGTACTAATGTCTACAAACCTTTATGTCATTGGCCATATCAGGAGTGATATTTATTTGTTGGTTAATTCCAGAACGTGCTGCATCCATTGTGGAAACTTTGAACAGTCTTAATGCTTCAGCTACATCACCTTCAGTGGCAACATGTGACCTGAAATACATTTCCAGTTAACCAATAAAAAAGGCAACATTTAATCTATTTATATCAAAAAAGGCCACTAGATATTAATCTACTTATAACGTCACAAACTCACAGAATGAGTTAACTTCCAGTTGGATTTTTAGTTTTAAACAATCATAACTCAACTTGATTTGCTAGCACCAATACTTACAATTTCATCTTTGCAAGAGCCTCACTTAACCTTATGATGGCTTCCAGCTGCCTCACAGTAATGGGGATTGCAGCAGCCTCTCCGGTCTCATTCGATTGCTGCCTCATTGCCTACAAGAATTACCCATGTTGATGGCTAATGTTAATTAGCACATGAAAATAATCTTTAGATAGATTTAAATCTATTTTTAACAACTTCTGGTGGTAATGGGCAGCAAGGGCTCCTTTTGCTAGTTTAATTTGGGCTCAAACTCATGAAGAATATTCTCATTTATGGTTTAAGTTTGAGAGTACCCTTCTGATATCAACATAATCACTCTGAAGTTTAGCACATGCAGCTTCTGACAGGCGGGGATGGCATTCTGCACGACAATATTGTATATACCTATAAAATTTGTGACTCAGTTTAGCAGCACATACAAGGTAGCATCAATGTTGGATATGGTCAGCTTTAATTACCAAAAATAAAAAGTGAATTCACTTTAAAAATACCTTTTCAGCCAATTCTCTTCTTTAGAAGCTCTACTATCACTGGAAGCTGTCTCAGCAGATGCATGAACTTTTATGATATGACTTGCTATAATCTGTAAGAAAAGGAGAATGGAAGTTCAAAGCCCTTGGTAGGGGCATTAGGAAGTCATGTTAAAACAGTAAACAAGTGCTTTTGTTTTGTTGTTATAGCATTAAAACAGAAGAATTACTGTTTAATGATCTAGAAATAGGCTGACCAATTCTTAGTTAACTGAATAATGCCAATTAAAAAGTTGGTGGTAGTTGGGGAAAATCTAAGGTGAGCAAAATAACCATAGACTACCTTGTCTTGTTCATACATCCTGATATCTTTGACGATGAAGATTAAGTCAAATCTTGAAAGAATTGTAGTCTGCAAATCAATATTATCCTGTGCCGTCTGCAAGGTGATTATACTTCTTTCAGTTGCTTCACATGAATAGCAAGCATAAATTGGAGAAATTGATAAAATATGGAACAGGAAGTATAGCTGCAGACCTTAAGATCATCATAACGCCCTGAAGGAGGGTTAGCAGCTGCAAGCACTGAAGTTCTGGAATTGAGAACAGTTGTTATTCCTGCTTTGGCTATAGATATTGTCTGTTGCTCCATAGCTTCATGAATAGCAACCCTATGCAATATAAAATCAGTAAAACTCCATAAGCATCATACATGGTAAGGCATACCAAGTTTTAACATTCATTTAACTTACCTATCCTCTGGTCTCATCTTATCAAACTCATCAATGCACACTACACCTCCATCTGCCAAAACCATGGCTCCTCCTTCAAGATAAAACTCTCGCTGGAATTGCATAAATAATTGAATCAATGTGAGAAACGTTTTCATAAGGAAGGGTAGAGGGAAATAAAAATTCAGAAGGAAACTTTTCTCAAAAAGAAAAGCAACCAGTCAAACAAAATTATCAGCACAGAAGCCAAAGCATATCAAGAACTCACAGAGCTGCTGTCTCGAATAACTGAAGCTGTAAGACCAGCAGCTGATGAGCCTTTTCCAGAAGTATAAACAGCTATAGGAGCCGTCTTCTCGACAAACTTGAGAAACTTTACAAGGTAACGATAGAATTAGCATCAACTTGTGTGGCAAGCAATAGAAATTATAGCATGAAATAGCTTAATTTAAAGAATCCCAGAGACCCTAAAACTAATTGGGAGAACAACAGAGACAGGGCTAAAGGAGACAGCAAAGCAAACAACACTTGATTTCAGCAACCTCAACCAATCAAGAAACATGTAACTAACCTGGGACTTGGCAGTAGATGGATCACCCAGAAGCAACACATTGATATCACCTCTCAACTTCACCCCATCTGGCAAATTCTACACATTCGTGAAAGCCAGTTATGATGACTGTAGATTGTAGGAATATCACAGGATAGAGGTTAAGGATATGGAAACTTACCTTCCTGGCTCCTCCAAAGAGAAGACAAGCAACAGCCTTCTTGACATCATCATGCCCAAATATGGAGGGAGCAATCTTGGAGCATATGACTTCATACATATCTTGATTTGAGGCAAATTTTTTGAATTCTTCTACCTGCACATAATCAATGACATAATAACCATGATTTAAGAAAAGGGAATACATTGTAATTTTATTTAAGTGCTAGTGCAGAGATCTCCCAGACATCCAACTTAAAATAATCAACTCAATTCAAAAATAAACTGGCTAAGGAACATGAGAATGGCACTGTCATGCATCCAGTTGATACAAATACACAGAGCATTACGCCATGGGAAAAGATGCAGTGATGTTTACCTCTTCTTGCGTAAAAGTGGCAGGCCCTCGGGAACTGGCTTCATTTGTCTCTTCCATTCCCACTACCCTGATATAAGGCTGTCTAATTGCAACTGCTCCTTTATGGCTGCATAAAATTAATATCAGATCAAATTAGAAGACAAAGATGAGAATCAAGATACATTAAACATTCAACTCCAGGCATAATAACTTACTTAGTCAATGAATTGGCAGCTTGAAAGATACTATATATCCCCATTATTGTCAGTCTCGTACCAGGCACAATCGTTTGAACCAAATGCCTATCCACTGAAAGCAACATATTTCTAGGAAGCTCCCCAGTAGGTACATCCTTCAGATTTAACATGAACTCATCATAAAAAAAAATAAAAAACTTCATCGCTCGTTTCATTTACTATTTCTCCTAAAATCAAGGTCTGTACCTCTGGGTTCTCTTGCAGTTTCAAGGTTTGTTGATCAACATACTTGCTCCTATCAGGAACCACAAGCCAGGGATCAATGGGGCAAGGTTCTTCTCCAGGCTACATACATTTCATAACTTCTATCAGAGCTTTGATTTGAAAATACTAATATATCGAAAAGCAACAACTGTAATAAAGAATAAACCTGGGGAACATGGTCACATGATCGTGGAACAATTGCCCCACCAAGACCTGGACGGCAGGGAACTGTCCTTGGACTTTTACAGTTCTTACAAATTAATTGCACGTAAGTTGCCTTTGCCTTAACCCTTGAAGCAGCAATGGTAATTCCCGATATCTTAACTAATTTTGATATATATTGAGCCTAAAAAATAAAATCGGTTAAAACTGCAAATAACCATTCCTTGCATACTAATGGATCAAACAAATTCCAAAACAATTACCCCAAGTGAACGCATAGAAACTGGATCCTCCTTTGATGTAAGCAAAATCTGAACCTCGCCCGTCTGTGGCTCCACCATTTCCCCTGAATCCCCTGCTACTTTCATCTTCAAACCCGCTAAAACCTCCGCAGCCGCCGTCTCAAACTGCACCAATTGTTAAAAACCAAAAATATTAAGCTCATTCGATCTATTTTGATAATATTGATGATAAAATTTGTAAGTGTTTTTTCACCAGAGGTAGGTAATCTGAGGGAGAGGAGCGGAGGAGGGAAGGGAGATCGGAATCGAAGGAGAGAAGGTCTTCCAGATGGACCACTAGGAATTTAGGGTTATTGACGAGGCTTTCTCTGTACGGGAACACGTTCTTCTCCTTCTCGAAGTTTCTGATGAACTCCTTGAATTTAAGGAGGACGGAGTGGCGGCTCGAGGTGGAAGATGCGGCGGCGGCTTCCGCTTCCGAGGAGGCCTCCGTGAACTGCGCCTGGTTGCTGTAGTACACCGCTCCTTCGTCCCATCCTGACATTTTCTTTTTCTGCGATTATTTTTGCCCTCTCTCTAGGAAATGAAGAAGCAAAATCGTTCTTTCTGAGGCGATTTTTTTCCTCTATGTTAATATCCAGCGGGATCTTTTTTGGCGGGAAGGTGATGGAGTTTTGGCGGGCAAATGCTCTCACATGTTCAGCAAAGCCGATCGGATTAAGTGAGTAATGGGCTTCTTGTACCACGCTACGAGGCCCAACTAGATAAGGCCCAAGATAACAAAGACATCCCGGCATTCCCATTACCCAGCCTGTAAATAGCCTTAATGACTATGCAAATGACACGTGTTGAGAGATTACTTAGATTAAAATTTATAGTTTTCTCTTTAAGATTTTAAAAATTATGTTATGGATGATGAAATTTTTTAAAATTCGCTTATTTAATTAACAGGTATTCATTGAATTATAAATAAATAAATAAATTATTTTTTATTAATTAAAATGATTTAAAATGTAACATATATTCCGATCATTAACAGAAAATATCCATAACTTGAAAAGTCACACTTTATAACATATTATTTCAAATAATGCATTTTCTTAATTTATATCCAACTATAAATAAATAATTAAATTTTTACTAATTAAAAATTACTTTCAATGTAAATTTCGATCATGAAAATAAAAATAAAAACAAACACGTATTTTCCTAATAAAATTAATAAGATATTATTAACTAGAATTGCAAGTTATTTATTCTTGGTCATGTTAGTAAATGGAACACTTTGGTTGTGGTTAAATTTACCCCACATCATTAACTAAATTAGGATAATGTACATTTGAGCAGCCACCGGAATAGAGTAGCATTTTAATTTGAACATTTTAGTCCTTCAATCTAGATTTTAATAAATTTAATCTTTAAAATTGTATTAAAAGTCGATTTCAAAGATAATTAAAAACAATATTAAAACTTTATAATTAAATTCAATCACACAACTATTTTGTTAATGACAAGACATGTCAACCGGATTTCTTTTAATCATGTGACACTAGTTAGCAAAAAAAGTAACTTTAATATTCATTAAAAAATACTAAAAATTATTTTATATACATGTTTTAATTATTATTTAACTTAAATATAATCAAATTTGTTTAGACTGATACATGTCACATGATCAAAAAACTAATCCATTTAACATGTCACGTCATCCAACTTAAAAGGGCAAAATTTTAACACTATTATCAATCATCTTTAAATCAATTTTAATGAAATTGCTGAGATTAAATTCATTAAAATTAAATTAAGATGATACAAAGACCCAAAAATTGTTGTCCATGTAAAGAACTGCAAAATGTGGAGCAGTGAGGTAAAAGCCTGTCAAGTTGATCTAATGCAAGTAACCTTCATGCTTCAAGTACCAGAGTGCACCTTCGGCTGCATGCTCTGCTGCAGCTTTCTTTTTGGTCTTAGGACTGCCAAAGCACTCCAGGATCATATCTGGGCCTTCTTCTATTACAAGCATCACCTTGAAAGTGAATCTGCAAAAGTTTTCAAGTAGAATTTGAGAAATAATATGAAGGTTTCCCAGTTTTCATTCTATCCTAAATGAGACCTTTGAGTTCTAAGGATCAAATTTTTTATATAGGTCATGCACTTACAATCTCAAATGGCTAGGTCCTTCCTCTTCACAACATTCAAACAAAGGGGGTTTCCAACAATTGATAGCGCAGATTTCATGTAATCGTGTTCTAGCAGTTTTTTGAAGTGATTCACCTGAGAAATGAAGAGACAAATAAGAGAACTGCTCCACCCTAACTCACAAATAGTATTAACTATCACAGACCTCTGGATGGCGTGTCAATCCCACAATCAGGATCAACATTGGAGGAACAGGGGAGTGCTCCTTTGACTTCAATAGGTGATGGCGTGTATCCTTCTTTGACTTCAAAAGACGGCATAGGGCCGTTAACAGGAGAGTTGCAGGGTTGACAGAGATTAATTGCCTTATTGATAAAATGGATTCTGGGGTTGAAATCATTCTCAACAGATTGTTGCAATTTCATGTTTTCTAATCCATTAGTGTCAGGATCAGCAACATCAACAGGTGTTTCATCAAATCCAATCAGCTTGGCTTCCATCTTGCGGCTTTTTTTCAAAACTTCCTCCAAGGACTTTGACTTGGGTGCATAACCTAGAGCCTGCACATCAAAGACAAGGGGCTACCAGGATTAAGCTGCAGGTCATTTTGTCAACAAGATAAAGGAAACTTTGCAAGTTTGGAGTGTACCTCCACTAATTTTGAAGATTGGGCTACAAACAATATTTACTTCTAAAAGGAATTAAAAACAAGTAAACATCCAAAAGAATTATATATTGGTGTCAAGAAACAGGGAATAGAAAAGCATGCAGGACTCTTTTTACCTTTAACTTCGCATATATTTGTTGCGCAGCAGTTCTGATAGCATCTTTTCTGTTGGGGTTGATTGCAGAAACAGCTAGAGGAACATCTCCTGCATTTACTTTTGCATCAACTGAAAAATTTCTGCCACTTTTAGATGCTAGAAACCTCAGATCCCAGTTGCGAGACTGGCAAAGTTCCTGTAATTCCCTAATAGGATTAAGCTGCACCGTTGAAAGGCTCTTGATTGGATCCAAAATGGATAGCATTATCTTCCAAACAAGGTTCAAGTTGAACCCTGTATCAAGGAGAATAGCACCAAACGAAGACTCGACCAAGTCACCAAGAACCTGCATCAATACATTAAAGCTATTAAATTAAATAGCTTTCTTAAAGTGTATGATTTAGTAGCATTGTCCATTTATTTTAAAGATTTGCTTTAATCAGAATATTGAATTAAAAAAAATCAAAATCTTCTTCCACAAATGAGACAATAGGCATGATGAAATAAATCAGTGAAGATGATTTGCTTTAATCAAAATCTAGAATTCCACCGAACGCTCATAAATTAAATTTAAAAAAAGAAATCAAAATCCACCATCCATATATCTTGTTCCACAAATGAGACAAAAGGCATAAAAATAAACTAGTTTCAAAGGGAAGCATATGATCTTGAAAAATGAATCAGGACATTACACCGTTTGACTTTTATATGCAAGGGGTGAAGCTTAGCATTTGTAAAATTCATTATTTCAAGGGTGTTTAAAATAGAATCTTGCATGTTATAAAGCGGAAGAAATGTGTGCATGAGCGCAAACCATAATAGTTAATAATTTCTACCTTTGGACATTTTGGCCCTTCAAACAATCCCCTTTCTGGTGATGATGTAATGAAGTCAACATATTTTTCTATGGCCTCAGAGAGGGGACAAGAATCTCTGATAAGAAATTTGTGTAAGGATCTATCTACTGCAACATTGGCAAAGGACTTGTTGTTCACTGACACTGATCTCAAATCAGTCAACTGACCAGGCTTCAACTTTGGATAGACTGAAAACAGATATGATGTGATCAAATAATCCAAGACAGCATCTCCAAGAAACTCCAATCTCTGAGAAAATGATTAAAGTATTACTACTTGTAGCATCAGAAAACATAAAGCTAATAAAACTGACGAGTCAGGTGAAAGATATGAGAAATAAAGAACAAACCAGTCTAATTCTTTTAAGTAGGAAAGAAGAAATGGTGTATACCTGGTAGCAGCCTCCCCCATGCTTATTGTGAGAAGGATGCACAAATGCCTGAAGGAGTAGACCCTTGTGAAGAAACTGATATCCCAACAAATTTTCAAGAGCTCCAGTATCCACTTTAGAGCAGAGTGGCATGAACCTCTTGCTTGCAACCCAAACATTATTAACTTGAGAGTGTTGGAAGTCCACTCGTATGCCAATCCATCTAAGAAATGCAGTTGCAGCTTTGAAGCCTCTATCAACTATAAATGCTCCTACAAGAGCCTCAACCACATCAGCAATTGTTTTCTTATGTAGCCAGTGGTGATTTCTACTGCATCTGACTTCACTATTTGCATGATCTACTTGATAATTATATTGTGAATGAGTAGTTCCTTCAGTTTCTTTGGTACAAATTATTTGGCAGGGATGGCCCAAAGCATAGAATTGGCAAGGATCAAACGGTTGATCGCGTATGTAAACCTGAAAATTAGTGGAAACACTGCATCATAAAGATTTATTGATTATCTTAAAACACCAAATATACATCAAACAAATTAAATCTTCTTAGTGGAATTATCCTTTCCAAATGGCATTAACATGAGGCATTTGACTATGCCCAAAACTTCTCAAACAAAAGATGTAAACAATTCCAAAATGGGCGAAACATCTAGCCTGAACCAGCAGGGAGGGAGAAGGGAGCAAGGCAGGCAGACAAGGGATCTAGCCAAACACATTGTGTTTGAGTTTAATCATTTCTGTAAATACCACATTTTTTCTATAATTTTTTATGTCCATAGGTCTAAAGATCATTTACCGATATTGGACAAGTGACATGACCATGCACTTCAGCATTTAACGTAACCGGTTCACATTTGTTAGCAGTGAACAATCACAGATCACAATCCCAAAAATGTTTTATGTTTGAAAAAGTATGTTGAACAACTACTACAATTCATCCAAAATAGAACTATTATGCTAACCAGAATAAGATTAACAACTTTTGCATAATGAAGATACATTCTAAGACAATCAAACCTGTAAATTTCTCCTTGTTGCTAGCTTGAACAAATTAGAATTATTTACAGCATTAGACCTTCTCCTAGTCAGTCCCCCTTCATCAAGAATATCATGTAAAAGAAAAAGATGGCGGCCTACAGCAAACTTGAGGAAAGCATCACCAAGTGATTCAAGCCTTTCAAGAGAAAAACGCTCTTGGCACTTCTCTGTAGTGAGTGCTTCTAGGACCTAACATCACTTCAAACTGTTAGCAGTAGATAAGATTCATGCATATCTTGACATTTCATGCAAAGAGGGCCTTACCCTATTGGCTGTAACTTCAGCTCCCTCTGGGAATGAAGCAGAAAAAACATGCTTCAGTTCAATTGCCACAAGCAAGTTCTCCAGGCGGTGCATAATTGATGGTAACAAAGAAAGTGAACTCCCAATATCTTTGGAGAAGCCTATTATTTTCAACTGACAAAGCTCAGGAGGCAAATCAATGAAGTACTCATCCAATTCATTTGATTCTGTTATTGGCAACGAAACAGCCATAAGTGATCAGAGAGACCAAGAGAGAGTCAATTAGAAAACAACTTTTTCATTCATCCAATTTGGTGATAACGAAATGAGAGACTGGATGGAGGGGAGGGGGGACCCAGAGTGTCCAACAGCAAGAAAACCATAGTTTTCTAGATTGTAGAGTGGTTGATATTACAGATTAACATTTTAGTTACTATTCTGCCAAATGTAACTAAAAAACTCAATAAGTCGAACTACTGAAGCAGGTTATGAACGGCCAGCAAAGCAGCTTATATTGTGTTTTATTGTTGCAATAGCCTGATTCTGCTTACTAGCTAGTAATCCTGAAGTCTAGGATTAGAATGCTCACCAACATGTGAGAACCCATTGTCTCATTCCATTGACTCCAACTTGAGCATTTCTCATTTCCAAAAAATATTCAGTTCATGATATCTCTTTTACATCAAATAACCTACATGGTTCTAATGTAATTCCTTGCTCTATCAACATGGATAGTAAGCCACTCCAAATCTGGTAGATTTCTTGTTTTCTAGAGCTTTCTTGATGAAGATGCTGATAGATCAAAGAGATAAGGACAATGACTAGGACCAAATAAAGTTTAGTTTACACAAACATCAAATTTCTACTCAAGCATTACATGCCCATAACAGGCAATTTAGCACAAATTAATAATAAACTATTAATCTTGTAAACCCACTAAAGAATTCTAGACGGCATAAAATAATAATACAATCTGAAGAAAACAAATAGCAATATACCCATGAAGATAGTTGCAAGGCCCATACTATCATATTTAGAACGAAGATAAATCCAGTACAACAAACAATTTACTTAGGAAAAAGAGAACAGTAAAAGGAAATGAAAACCAAAGCAAACAAAAAGCTACCTGAGTCCTCCGGCTTTCGATTGTGTAGCAAATTTCGCAATTTAAAAAGTGGCTTTGCACGCAAAAGAGGTTGTTCAGGATGCTTAAGATGAATGTCAGACCTAATTGGCAACATTAATATTAAAACTCCCTTAATTGAATACTAGATAAACACCTAATCTAGAACAACTTGGTGTACATCAAACTAATTTCTGATAATGCTAACAGTAGTGAATCAAGAAGTTGAGATACCAACATTTTTAAGTGCTCCACATGGCTTAAAGTGCCTGAATCTCTGTATGGGCTGTAACCATTTTTTTCACCAACGATGTTTGTGATAAAGTAAAATGCCATCTTGTGTGGAGCATACACAAAGCTATTCTTAACATCTCTTACATCCCTGCAACCATTTGCAAGTTCCAAGCAAACACCTGAAGGGAAATTTTCATTCTCTACAGCTTCTGCTGGAGTCTTAAAAAGTGGAGATGACAAACATCTTTTAATAATCTTCCAGTCCACCATCACTTTATTCCCACAATTGCGCAAAAAAACAGGGAGCAACAGATAGAATGTTGAGGAGCTTGATGCAAAAATTTCCTTGTTTCCTAAGGGAACATATTCAGAAAGGAGTCTTGATCTATCAAGGATGACCTTGAAGATCATTTCTTGAAAATGCTGTGCTTGCATGATCTGCATATGTAGGTATAGACAGTGAGTTTTGGAAAGTAAGTTTATTAGAACAAACTTCACAGCACAAAATACTATTACCTCTTCTCCGTTGAATTCTGCAACCCCTGATGGGACAAGCTTTGTCATCACAGATCTACGGCGAGCTAGGTGAAGATCCAGCTCCATTCTCTCAGCCTCTTTGGGGAGAGGAGACTTGACAAAGAGACCAAATTCCTTATAGCTCCTATCCTCAGGATCCGGAATAAATTTTATATAGTAAGAATTTAGGAGAACATAATCTTCCAAGTTTGTCCATGGTTCTTTAAGTGCAGCAGGAACAAGCATCTCATGTAGTTCCCCTCGTGAATCCTCATCTGCTGACAAACAAAATCAAATTTTGTTGAGATCAAAGACAACCAAAAGTATCTTATCCTGTCCCCTCCCCCCCCCCCCCCCCTTTAAAAAAAAAAAAAAGACAAAAAAGGCTGCTCCGCATCAACCTTCAGAGCTACCAGAATCAGAAGACTCCAGCACTGTCTCCTCCTCAAAAACGTTGTTTTGCAATGGCAAGAGATAGTCATCCAAGGCCCCCAATTTATGCAATTCTTCAACTGCTTTTAGACAAGCATCTTTTTTAGCAGCATCCACTGAAGATTGAGGTGTACTGGCAATTTGATTTATCGGAGCATTGGAAGGTAAAACTATATTGCAGATTGTTCCTCCTATATCATCAAAATAAAAAAACCTTGGCCTGGGGTCAAAGTACCTGAAGAATAGATGAGTAAAACTCACATATGTAATCTAAAAAAGTAAAAGATTTTCCACACAGAAACATATGTAGTGGAGCTCAAAAGTTTAAAAGTAGGTAATAAAAAGTTTAGAAGGGCATACTCATCATGGGGTAGTTTTGAGCAGTACTGATGAAGTAGAGAGATGCTATATCCTGAACTGATGGAAGCACCAGAAGAATCAACTTTATACATTCTTTCCTCAAGACCGGTAAATACTTCAGTAGATGTTCTGAAAGAAATCTCCATATTCATACGATCTTCATCGTTCTTAAAATTTTTAATCAAATTCAGTTCCCTCTCATTCCCACTGCAAAATTAAGAGAAAGAACTTACTTTTCTTTTCCCAATAACAGAAAGAGAACCAAATGAAAAGACCTTCAAATAGTATATGCATTTACGAAAAGCACCTGTTCACCAGAAATGCATACTCAGACAGAGGCATTCTTGCACGGCCTCTCGATTGGATAAAACTTGCAACAGTTTCTGGAAGGTCAAAACGTATCACAAGGCAGCATGTCTGAATGTCAAGTCCTTCTTCACCCACTTTAGTTGCGACCAAAAGATTCAACTGCGAATTCAGTATGCAGAGAATCAAGAATTAATAACTGACCTCAACCTGCTGAGAACCAATAGCAATACATACACAAGGTTTTCCCATGCAGATAACAGCCATCCTCTCAAAAGCTACTGTAAGGCAACTTAACGTGCAAACAACATCAAAGTCTCAGCTGTTTGACGCACCACATTATTTTAAAGACACATTGGCGCTGGTGGTAATCCAAGTTCAAGATGCATCTTTTCGTTCCTTTTCAAAAGATCTTTTTATATATAGACATCCTTTTCAGTCTGCTTCTATGGGCAACAGTTGGTATAAACTGCTAAGGCATACAGACTTTCTGTTAGATATGAATGGAAAAGCTTTCAGCTTATAATCAAATGTCATATCATTTTGTTACATTATAGGATCTAATACACTCATACATGTTTGTAAGTAGGGATAGATGGAGCATGCTCCAGATAAAAGAGGACAGAACAGACAAAACATTTATTAGATGCCCAACCATCTACTACTGGTAAGAATAAATCCACCTGGTAAGAAAAAAAGTCTAATCTATGAGAGTATTTCCATAGCTTCAATTAGTTTTCCATTTCAAATCTTTCCCTAATCAATTCAGTTTATACAATAGAAAAGAAGCCATTTCGGTGGGCCACACCAATTTCTACCCTTCTGTTTCTTCCCTAATGTCTACAACAGATTATGACTACGGGTTCAACCTACAAGAATAATGACGAAATGTAGGAGCTTCTGTCTCATAAAAACCTTGAAAGATTAGGAAATTTCACTTCCTTTAGCATTTAGCAACATTAACAATAATGATAAGTACATTTTCAAAAATAACAATTTCTGCTGTACATTGTGCCCAAAGCATTGAATTAGCAAGTCAGCTACGAAACGAAATTACAAACAACAATTCAATGGTGTACAGGGGGCAGGGTTGGGGGGCGGAATCTTAATACTAGCAGAAAAGGATTACCTCTCCAGTTCTGAACTTCTCAAGAATTTTCTTCATTGTCTTCCGTGACATACTTTTAAGACCAGAGTGGACTCCCACAAGAAAATGGCACTTCAAAGATAATAGGAACTTAAGGTTTTGCAGTATGTATGACAATGATCTAGCAGTAACAATCCTATTCACAAAAATTATACATTTCATATTTGGCTGTAACCTGCAAAAGGTGTTATGAAAGTCTGTAAGAGAAATAGTTTGTTAACAAAATATATTACTTGTTAACAAAATAATGAGAAAACAAAAAGCTTAAAGGCATTGAAAAACACAATGGTAGAGTCTGTTTGTAAGTAACCAGACAGAAAGAAAATGAGACATGGTGTGAACACAAAGTTAATACGAAGAGCTATAATTGCATTTATGTTGGCCACAAATGACTGCTCCCCTCCAAATATAAATAAATTACCATCATACTTCAAGCATTAAGTCCCTTCTCTTGCCTCCAAGGGTTGCAAGAACGGCATCCGTTATTATATGCAAATAAACAGTTTATTTACTATGAAATAAAACTATTGAATTGGGATTGACAGAATTTATATGCAATATGTCTAACAAATAACCGAAAACCGCTTTACATTCTTGAATACCAACCTGAAGGTGGAAAGAATTCCAATAAGGCGTAAAAGCTTTTTCGAGAAAAATGGTTCCTTCAAAATCTCTACGTCAGATATTTCATGTGCAGTCCCATCTACAATATTAGCAACAAAGACTTATGGCTGAGTTTATACTCGAGTTTGCTCAAACAATTTTGCTCAAACAATACTGACAAAACTAATCCACATATTATTAGAAGTTTAATGCATACAATGAAGTAGTAAATAGTATGTAACCATCAAGAAACAGAGACAACAGGTATAATTAAGTTAAAGTTACAATCAAAAAGTCCCTGAACACATTACCATATCTCTCCTATATAACTTCAACTTTGGAGCACACAATATGATTATATATGTTGACCGGTGTTTCATAGAGATCTTTTAGACATAATTTTAGGAATTATTGTATTTTTGTGTCTGATTATTAGGGCCTAATATTATGCCTTTTATATTTGTGATAACTTCCTGTTTTAGGGCTGTTTTAGGGTTGACATGGATATATATATATATATATATATATATATAGGCTGCTGTAAATAACTTTTTTATGACAGAGAATAAAAAACTCTCTCGTTTTTCCTCCCAACAATGTACACAACCACTAAGAAACTAGACGGCAGCTAAATGAAGTTGAAGCTAAAATTTAAAATGCCTGAACAGATTAAATACCTCTCCTACAATCAGAAGCAAAAATATCAGCAGCCTGAGCAAGATATCGATCACATACAAAGTCATCGCTTAAACTTCCTTCATCTTCTACCAATTCGTTCCTCTCAGAGTTATCACCAGTCAAAAGAAGTCGGCAAGCCTACAAAATGCAGATGAAAGAGAAGAATAAATCAGAATTTAAGGGAAGAATTGCCCTACAAACAAAATATTTCCACTTTCTCATCAAGAACACCATTAAGGAGATAAGCCAAAAAAAATGCTTAGTGCCCTGGTTTATATTTAGCTTATCTACTGCTTAAAAGTTGAAGCTGGGTCAAATAGAATTTCATAAAAAGCTCTTAAAAAAAGTACCTTTTTTTAAAAAAATAAAATCTAAAAAAAAAAGAGCTTAAAAAAATGCTCCAATTAGGAGCTTTTCTTCTTTTTTTAAAAAAAAAAAATCACGCCAACTTATTAAGAGAGTTATTTTTTCTCAAAAAGATCCTCTCTCTCAAAAAATACTCCCCCTTTTCTC
>NW_018397256.1:12396166-12396363 GCF_002168275.2 Theobroma umbraticum | reverse complement strand
TCCCTCTCCTCTCTCTTTTTCTGCAAATCAGGGTTTTTTTTGTTCTTACAAAAATAAAAAGAAATAAAAACCAAAAAATCAAAATTACATTAAGGTATTATTTCTTCATTTTTTAGTTTTGTTTTTCATTTTATTTTTTATCATTCTTTTTTTTTTGGGGTTTTGGAAACTCTCTTTATTATTTGATATTTCTCAAT
>NW_018397256.1:12395314-12396156 GCF_002168275.2 Theobroma umbraticum | reverse complement strand
ATATGACAATTATGTGATATTTATTTGTTCTTAACCTTTTTTTTATGTATACAATATTTATTGATTATGATTGAAATAAGTCAAATAGGTTTATTCATATTAATGATTTGTTCGTGTCAAATAGGTCTGATAATAGTACTTTTTCTAGGGCACATAAGACTTGGTCATCTTTATCTTCAGCCATTATATATGTAATGATTTGTTCATGTTAAAAACCTGATTTCCTTGTTAACAAAATTGATTTAGAAGGGTGGGAAAATTTTCAAATTGCTAATTATGTTGATCTTATACATTAGTCCACTTGTTAATTATTAATTTGACTGCACTAATCATATAAATTGATTAGCTTAGATGGCATTTTGTGCTAATTTAAATAAATTAATTAATTATGGGTTCTAAGCCATCCTTAATTATTGATCTTGCTTAGATGTTTGGAAGAACTATATGGGCTTCGTGGAAATTGGTCCATGATCGATATCACAATGTGGAAAAAGTGATACGATTGTTAGAGAACATGCTTAATCATGAACCCTGGCTATTATTGTTTAATATTCTTACTACACAAACACACCAAAAAAAAAATCACTAATTTCCAGAGTATATAATGTCAAAAGGAATTTACCCCTTGATACTTATGATTGATGCTGGTGGAGACACCATTTACATCAATCTTGGATCTTAAGAACAAAACCTTTGTTGAGCTAGAGGCTTTGCGAATAGGATTAGCGTTATATATATTCAACTTCTCTTCATTTTATTCCCTCTCGATCCAAATATATGGTTGAAAATTGATTGTTCTTAATTAAAAATTTACAGCCATAATTCTTCAATTTTCAAGCCAC
>NW_018397256.1:12394985-12395304 GCF_002168275.2 Theobroma umbraticum | reverse complement strand
CAAGCCAACCCCTAACACACCCTAACCTTTGCTAAATTGCAAGTGAAGTGCACCAATTCAAGACAGTTCTTGAGGAATAGGAAACATTTACAAACCATGATATAATATGAATTAGACATTATTATTCTAAGTTTATCCAAACAGTAAGCTAAAAATAGCAACCTTCATTTTCTAAATTCTGTTGATTACATCATAAATTTGCGTGTCTTATCGTTTGAGTGATGACACAATATTTATTGCTTTATATGTTGTGTTGCAGTTTACGACAAGTCAATAAATGCCTCCACTTAATTTTGAAATTTCAAATAAACCAAAACAT
>NW_018397256.1:12394668-12394975 GCF_002168275.2 Theobroma umbraticum | reverse complement strand
GGGATTTGGTCACTACTAAAATCTTACTTCAAGTTTGTACAGATAAGATTTGTAAGTGTGGAAAACCAGGAATTTCATTTAGAACTAAAAGATGGAAAGTTGTAGTACAAAAATATAATAGTCGTACTAATAAAAATTATACCCAAAAACAATTGAAAAATAGACTAGATAGTCTAAGGAATGAGTGGACTTTGTGAAAATAATTGAAAGGCAAAGAAACAGGTTTGGGTTGGGACCATGAGCCAAGAACCATTGAAGCTAATGCCACATGGTGGGAAGCCAAAATAAAAGTAAGTATTTTAAATTT
>NW_018397256.1:12394112-12394658 GCF_002168275.2 Theobroma umbraticum | reverse complement strand
ATCTACTATAAATTATTTTACATATGTACCTCGTTTAAAAGTTTCTTTCTCTTCGATGTTTGTGTAGGTCAATCCAAAATATGTCAAATTTCGGTATCAAGAGTTGGAACATGATGATGAATTGGAATTTATATTTGAGGATACAGTAGCCACTAGTCAAAATGCATGGACACCAGTTGAAGATAATGTCAGATCTACAAATCTAACTTCGTTACAAGATAATGTTGAATTTGATGCTAAAGAATTCAATTGTGATGAAGATGACGGCCATATAGTAAACACTCAAATCAAAAGGAAAAAAATGATGCCAGAAGAAATGGGAAAAAAGATGGCAAAGGGTAAAGCAAAAACTGAGATTGCAGCAAGCTTGCAAAGAACATTAGAACGATTGTGCGAGGTAACAGAAAGAGATAACGCAGCTGAAAGTGCTGAAATTTCAATGTCATCACAAGCCACAGGACAATATAGTATTCCAGAGTGCGTTCGAGCAATAAAATCTCTACAAAATGAGGGGAGATTGAGTGCAGATGAATTTAATTTTGCACT
>NW_018397256.1:12393845-12394102 GCF_002168275.2 Theobroma umbraticum | reverse complement strand
AAAAAGGAAGAAAATAGACTTATTTTTATTTTTTTTGCTAGATTTAAGTGATAAGTTAAACTGGATTCAATATGAGCATAATCTATCAGAAATTATGGTGGGACTAGTTGATTAGTTTCGGATTTAATTTGTTTATTTTAGGTTGATGTTGAAGTTTAAACTACTTTTTTTTTGTATTTGTGCTACTTGTTATGTTTTATTAAATTGGTGTTTGAAAGAATTTGCCATTATCCACGTTATATTTATTTGAATTGTTA
>NW_018397256.1:12393716-12393835 GCF_002168275.2 Theobroma umbraticum | reverse complement strand
TTGATTTATTTCAAATAATATTTGTTTTTTAATTGATATACTTGGATTTCCACTTATGTATTTTGATATTGTTAAACATATGTCTTCTAATGAAATCAAAGCATCAATACAAGTTGTAA
>NW_018397256.1:12393166-12393706 GCF_002168275.2 Theobroma umbraticum | reverse complement strand
ATGTGCAAGGTTTTATCAAAACATTTATGGAGGAGCTACTGTTGCAATTGTTTATCACATGAAATACTTAATGAAACAAAGAAACAGATTCAATTATTCTGATGAATGGAATTAAGTACATGAAACTTTACAAACTCCAGGTGAAAATTATAAAATGTTTAGAATGTAACCACATGTGGTATTGCAACTTCCAGATACATTGATAAATAAGAGATAGTTACATCCATCTAAAGACATGACAACATTGGAGGCGGTAGCTAGGTTTCTTTGGACTTGTGCACACAATGAAACAAATCGTAATGTCCAAAATAAATTTGAAAGATCAAGAGAAACTGTAAGTAGAAAGTTCGGTGAAGTGTTACATAGTTTATATTTACTGACCAATGAGATTGTCAAGGCTTCAGATTTTCAATTTGCAGAAGTTCCATCCAAAATTAAAAATGATCGTAGATATTGGCTTTATTTTCAAGGGTGCATTGGTGCTATAGATGGATCACATGTTCTTGCTATTTCTCCTGCAAATGATCAAATTCGTTTTAT
>NW_018397256.1:12392436-12393156 GCF_002168275.2 Theobroma umbraticum | reverse complement strand
GGATATCCAACACACAATGTCATGTTAGAGTGTACTTTGGACATGCTATTCACTTTTGTAGTTGTTGGTTGGCCTGGCATTACACATGACACCCGTATCTTTTCAACTGTGCTTGAAAAAACCAAAAACATGTTCCCTCACCCTCCAGAAGGTACAACTTATATAAAGTTTGACATTCTATATATTTATCTATTCAATTTTTATAATGAACTAATACTTAAAGCTTTAACGTTTTCCTTAGGTAAATATTATGTAGTGGATGCTGGTTATCCTAATATGAAAGGGTATCTAGCACCTTATAAAGGTAAAAGATATCACATTCCTGATTTTAGAGGTTGTAGTCAGCCAAAAGGTAGAAAAAACATTCAACCATGCACATTCTTCGTTAAGAAATGTCATTGAACGAACAATTGGAGTTTGGAAGAATAGGTGACATATTCTACGTGATATGAAGCCATTTTCATTGATAAAACAAGAAAAGATTATTGTTGCAAAAACGACACTTCATAATTACATTAGATAGTGTGGTGTTATAGATGAAGAGTTTGACAAATGTGATCATAATCCCAATTATATTCTTGAAAGTCCAAGAAGAAAGAAGTAATGATGAAGAAATGTGTTCATATACTTCTAGAAGAGCATTGGATGATAGTTATATGGATAGAGTTCGCAACCAAATAGCTATTGCATTGATGGAAATAGAAATCGTTAATTTATGAG
>NW_018397256.1:12373998-12392426 GCF_002168275.2 Theobroma umbraticum | reverse complement strand
ATTATGTGTTACCTATGAATTATTTATGAAACTCTTTTTTAATGATTTATTATTAATTATAAACTTTATGTTATATAAAAATACTTTTTATATTTTCAAAAATTTATTTTAAATAAATAAAAAACAAAGTTAATTTTTTCTATTTTGAACAAAGAAATTCGTGATTAATAGAAAGTTATTTATTAAATACCTTTTATGGTAATTTTAACTAAAATTAGAGTTTATATAAATTATTTTGCCAAACAGCTTATCTATAAAAAAAAGTTTATAAAAAGTAAATTTACCAAACAGCTTTAACTTAATTTTAAAAGCTATTAGTTTTTATAAGAGATTTATATTAGCTTTTAAACTAAAAAAAGCTAGACCAAACATGCTCTTAGTGCTCACACACAAAAAAAGCAAGTCATAAATAATAACCTATAGATTAAATACACCATGTAAAAACAAAACTCTAGTGAATAGCATATGAGATAAGCAGAAAATTTACTAAAAACAGAATTAAAAATTTAAAGAAGGGCTGTCAAATGCCAATTAAAAGAAACAAAAAATTCAGTTATTTTTGCAATATCTTACTTGTAATGCTCCCCAAAGGCCAAGATTTTCCAAACAAAAGACTATATTATCATGCATTCTTCTAAGTAGCTTTTTTGTGTTCCTGGCACATTGAGAATCGCCATTCTTCCGGCCAAGTGTTGATATGCACTGCTCTTGCCACAATGAAACAGAAAATTTAAAGCTTATTTCAAGATAATGAAGTTAAAGCAAGAGCAACACGTCACTTCAATATACCTGGCGCTTCATCTCCTCGAGTTTACTACAACAAAGCATGTAGGAACTAGAAGGACCCAAATCAACAGGGCCATAATTATATACTCTAACGACAGGAGATGCTACGAAGCTTTCCAATTCCTCCTTATCTCCAACTGAATAGACCTACAAATAATGGAGAGAGAAATATTACAAAATCAACTACTGTGAGCATCTAGATCAGTCCAACAATGGTGTTTAAGAAAAAATTCCCCCCCCCCACTTTTATTATAACCAAAAAGTCTTTTCTTCAAAGGCATTCCTCATTACAAGGCAACTACTGTTTTCCACGTCTCCAAAGATCCATGGTAAAACAGTCACACAGAGCAAGGGATAGAGAAATAGAGTGATGATGAAGACAATGACAACAATAAATGGTGATTAACATTACCCTCCTCAGCCAAAATTATGGTGGTTGCGTGAATCTTTGGAACTGTCATAGTAGAAATATCAACCACAATAGACTCAAAATAAGATATTTATTTACTTATTCAGCTCTCAGTACATCCATCCACATGCAGCAGAAAATAAAAAGCTTCAGGATTGATGCATCTACCTCACTATCAAGGTTGCACCAAAAATGTTAACTCATACCAATTAAGTCTCATCAATACTTGAAAATATTCTTTATGTATTATACAATGAACTAAGAACTTAGATCATTCAACCTATGCAGTTCTACTAGAGGAGTGAGTGTTTTCAAATGTGAAGAGGGCCAGCGTGAGCGTTTTCAATTGTGAAGAGGGCCAAACACATGTTTCATCCACTGCATAGAAAAAAACAGATGGTTCTCCGATAGCTATATATGCATAAGTCCATATCAAGTACGTTGGGATTGGTTAGACACCAGTTGAGGAAAGCCCAATATATCTTCTGGTCCTCCTCAGCTCACTAAACCAAGATGGACTATGACCAGCCATTACTCCAGCTTATAAAAGTTTGGAAAGGGTTGACGAAACCAAAGTCCTCAATTCAGGCTAACAGGACTACCACTTCACAAGCTATAGAAGGCCACAGCATCTATAATTAGCATTACAAAAACCTGACTACATAAACTAAGAACAGTATCTTCATAAAGGCATGCACTCACCCATGCTCCATGTATACTAACAAAACAAGGAAACTTTTAGGCACCCAACAACTTACTATGAACTACATAAACTATTCATTAGGTGTTTCCTTCATCATGCAAGATTTATGATTGAACGTGAGAACAGCTAGTTAGATCCCAATCTTCAACCATAATTAGTTTTAGAAAGGAAAACAAAAGATTGCAAAAAACCATATTATATCTCAAAGTAATGTTTTGAAGACTCACCTTAGCATCAAGTAAATTTTCGAGGCTGTTGATGCTTTTCGGTAAATTCATTTGACTAGAAGCATCTGAAAGCGTAAATTATATGCTCCAAGATTTAAGGATATCATGGTAGTAGCTATTAACAGATCACAGATATCAGCTATAAAACTAGAACAGCCAGTCAGTCAAGTGAAGATATATCATTGGAAAGCACTACACGATGCATTGTTATCCAAACTATTTGTCTCATATAAGCTAAAGGATAACTTGTAGGAAGTTGAAACCTTAGCTTTTCAAATTCATTTTCTTCCACCTTTACACATAACACATCCTCAAAACAACTTTCACTGGTCACATTTCACATAAGAATAAAATATTTGTATGACAAAAGGATTGAAAAAGTCAGGTACGAACTCAATGATCTTGATTCAATAGAAATGAAATTCTAAATTACCTTTACCAACAATGGGAGATGCTGTCATGCCAAATATACGAGGAAGCATTGATGCAGTAGCTTTATCATAGAAAGCCTACATGATTGTCAAAGTAATCTACAGAAATCAAAATACATCAACTGAAAGAAACTAATGTGATTCTATCATTGAGAGCACAATGATAAATATTTTTAGCACATTACTCTCATGATTTCTGCATAAGGATGATTGCTTTTAATTTGAGCATGATGACACTCATCAAATATCAGAAGAGCAATTAAATCCATCCTGATGAAGCAGTGATATAAGCTACGAAGTAGTATTTGAGGCGTCATAACAAGCACCTGCACCAAAACAATCAGCATGAATAGAAATATAAGCCAAGGGTGATGCACAGCCTCAAAGATCCATAATACCTACTAAAACGCAACATCCTCTATAGGGGAAAAAGCAAAGAAAAATAAAGTGGAATAAACTTAATTTGGTAAACTTCATAAGACAAGTCTTAAGTTCAATAAAAAATATTTCATCTTTCCATATTCAATAGAGTCCATCATAGGATATTGAACAAAATGTGGATAAATATGAATATTGCGTCAACCAAAGAACATAATCACCTCATATTGTTCAATCTCTTTTTCCCAGTCCTGATGATTCTTCAAGTGCCTGCAGTTCCCACAATAAGTCCCAACCTTGAAATCAAGAGAATCTTCTATAACCCTGCCTTGCTACAAAACAGTAACAGATTTGATTCAAAACCATGCATGACCCACTGCTATTTCAAATCTAAGATGATAAGGTTGGCAACCCACACTGGTTCTTAAATCCCAAACTCAGCCAAAACAATATTATAAACCTAATCATTACTAAGTCAGAAAATCATAGAAAGTAGCCCACCTGCTGAACCAGAGCCACCGTGGGAGCAAGAAAAATGCAAATCTTTTCCTGGGGTTTCCTTATCAAATGAGCAAGCTCGTAAATAAGCAGCACAGCAATATGGGTCTTCCCACAACCAGTCTCCAAATATACAATTATGTTCTCTTCCATGGCTTTCTTGCACAACTCCAATTGGTACCTTAAACAAAAGCATAAATCACAATGCAACTTTGAAATATAAATAATAATAATAAATAAAACCAACTAAACAAAAAGGTTGAGCCTCCAAAAGCTTGATGGAAACAGCACCTCAATAAATAGTTAAAAAGGCCAATATTGGTTCTTTTTCTTGGCTTTCAACATTTTTTGAGACATAATCAACAAAAAAGGTTTCGTATTTCTCGAGTTTTCACTCAAATTTCTCCCCAGACAAACAGAGAGTTCTCTGTTTCTTCGACTAAACTCACACGAAGCAATCAGAAAGAAAGAAACCAAAGCAAAACCACATTTCAAAAAAAAAACGAAACAAATAAACATAAATATTTACAAACACAAAACAACAAAACAAGACTCACTTTCTAGCTATCTTTCTCGGGTCCTTCTCTTTCTTTTCCACTTTCGCTCCATTTTCTTCACCAACTTCAGCGATTGGCGAGGGGGTAGCATAGGCTTTAGGTTTAGCGGTAACGGGCGGTTCGACCCCGCCGGCGGACAACTCGCCGTCCGGCATCGATGGGGGAATTCTTGCTTCACCGCTACCAAAAAGTGTTTTTTCCAGCGTTAGTAGAAGACTTAAAAAAGAAGAAAATATTGAAACAAAGACACCGTGCTTTGATGCATGGATGACGAAATTCTTTTCGGATATTTAAGGCGGTGTGGTGTTGTTGGATTTTTTCTCTACCCTTTTTTCTCTTGCTTTAATGCTCATGAATGAATCGTGGGAACCAGCAAGTCAATGGAAAGTCAAATCTCAAAACTCTAAAAGTCTATTTTTTATTTTATAAAAAATTAAAAATATTAAGTGAATTATTTTCTAAGTTATGTATGAAAATATTAAAGAAAATCCAAAATAAAAAATATTAATTGAAGATATTACTGCTAAATTATTTTGTCCCACGTAAATTGAAGTGAAGAACCAATCAACGTGATCTTTGTCAGATTCTGTCTTTACTTGTCCACGTGAACCGCTGTTGTTTCTCTCCGTCATTAAATATTTATTTTTTTTATTTTTATAAAATTATATTGAATTTTTTAATATATTTATTATTAAATTTTAAAAAATTATATTAAACATATTATAATATAAAAATTTATTTTTAGATATTTTAAAAAATAAAAAGAAAAATATGAGTAATTTTTTATTTCCATTTTATTTGACTTTTTGGTTAAAAGAAAAAAACAAATAGTTTGTTGTTTGATAAGTAGATTGACATGTGAATTCATTAAAATTAAAATAGCTTATATCCAATGCAATTTTACTATGTATATTCTGAAAGTAGAAAGTTTCTTGACTCACTAAAAAATAATTTATTTTTTAATAAATAAATAAATTTGGATTTATAAAATTGAAAATTTTTATTAGATAGTGTCTAAAGTATTAAGGTACACATTCATATAGTAGTTTTAAATTTTAATTAAATATTTATAAAATTTAGTTACCTTAACAATTAATAAGATTTGAGATAAGATATTTAAAAAATAACTAGTAACTTACTATTGATATCCTTAGTAAAAACAGGTAATTTGAAAGTATAAAATTTTTATCTTTTTTATTTTAGTTTTGGATTCTAAGCTTAGGGTTTGAGTTCAAAGTAATTAATTAAGTACTCATGAATAAATAAAAAAATTTAGACTTATAAAATCAAGTATGTATTTAATGAGTAATGTCTAAAATATAGAAATACAAATTTTGATGAATATTTATAAATTTTAATTAGATATTTAATTTGTAAAATTGAGTATGTATTTAATGAGTAGTGTCTAAAATATTAAAAAACAAATTTTGATAAATTTTTTAAAATTTTAATTAGATATTTATTTTGTAAAATAAAGTATGTATTTAATGAGTTATGTCTCAAATATTAAAATATGAATTTCAATAAATATTTTTAAATTTTAATTAGATATTTATAAAATTTAATTATTTTATCAATTAATAAAATTTGAAATAACTTTATCTTATCAATTATCCCCAGAACAAACAAAAGCCTTGGCTTGCAAAAATTTTAATCGCCGTTGCCGGGGATCGAACCCGGGTCGCCCGCGTGACAGGCGGGAATACTCACCACTATACTACAACGACTTTGCGCTGTATCACTGACCAAAAGAATATAAATTGTTTTAGATGCTTTTTTCGCCCGCCCGGAGGCAAAGGTTGAACATTAACATCCGCTGCATAGGACGAACAGGTTACTTGATAAAACCAAGCACCAACGCAGCAAAGAGCAAACCTCCATGGCAATGCCGATCCCCAACCTCACCCCTCTTTCCAGCCGCACCGTGAAGCCGACCGTCATCTTCACCACGCCACCGAACTACGCTGCCAGACTCTCCAACCTCCTCATTCTGAAAGGCCACACTCCTCTCTGGTGCCCGACCATCACCACTCATCCAACTCCCCACTCTCTCTCCACCCACCTTTCCCCACACTTCCTCTCTCTCCTATCCGCTATCACCTTCCCTTCTCGCGCCTCTATCACCTCCTTTTCCCTTGCCGCCCTCTCTCTCCCTAAACCCCTTCTCCCCTCTCATGGCCCCACATTCATTCTCGCTGCCTTAGGCAAAGATTCAGAGTTAATCAACACCCCTTTTATCTCTCAAATTTGTTCCAATTTACAACGGATTAAAGTTTTGGTCCCTCCAATCGCTACTCCCAACAGCTTAGCCTTGTCTCTCAGGAAAGGATATGGTCGGAGAGTGTTGTGTCCGGTTCCGAAAGTTGTCGGACTAAACGAGCCGCCAGTTGTTCCCGATTTCCTCAAGGATTTGGAGAGTGGTGGGTGGGTCCCGATTCGTGTTGACGCGTACGAGACGAGGTGGGTGGGGCCAAGTTGTGCGGAGGAAGTGGTTAGGAAGGGGGAGGAGCACGAGGAGGAAGTGAACGCCGTTGTTTTCACGAGTAGTGGGGAAGTGGAGGGGTTTTTGAAGAGTTTAAGGGAGTTTGGATGGGATTGGGGGATGGTCAGAAGGAGGTGGCCGCGGTTAGTGGTTGCGGCTCATGGCCCGGTCACCGCGGCGGGGGCGAAGAGGTTGGGAGTGGATGTTGACGTCGTGGGTTCCAATTTTGATAGTTTTCAGGGTGTCGTTGACGCGCTCGATGTCTGTTTGAAGGCTTGGGGACAGGAACAGGATTGCATGTAACTTGTTTGAGATTAGTCACAGGATTCTTGATAATCATCATATGTCTGTGGCTAATGATGAGGACTTTGGGAATGTTAGAACCAAAGGGAACACCGAACAAGGACATGTATCTGTCATTGTCATTGGTTCCATGTAAAGATCAAAGAATGCCCATGGCAAATTTTCTTACTTGAAGCAAAGCTCCTGTGGGTACAGATTGGCTTGAAAAGTTAAATTTAGATTAGCATTTCTGCAACTTAGATAACACTTAAAGCTTCTCTGAAGAAGAATTTCACAGCATTGATTGATCCAAATTACCAAGGCTTTGCACCAAAACATTAAAGAGATTAAAACTGTCAAATTGAAATAATATATGATCAAATTCAAACTTCCAACATTTTACATTGTATAAGGAACGAGATGATAGCAGTTGCTCTGTCCCTATCATAAGAATTTTAAGTAGAAAAACACTATAGAGATTATATAAACAAGCTAACAACCAAATCAAAATACATATATTTTCATTAAAAACTATTTACTGCTATATATGTATCTGTTGTGGGCCTTCCGCTGTAATGGTGAAAGCTAATGTCACAACTTTCCTGCTTCAATAGTGCTATTATTTACCTTGCGGCTTCAATCCGGATAGAAGTTTCAATGCTTCTTCCATGGATGGTCGATCAGCTGGCCTGCTGCTAGTGCAGAGCATAGCAACATCGAGAACCAGTTTTACTTCCTCTTGCAGTGAATTTGTGGAACCAGCTTCACTGTCATTGTATACTTCTCTCAAAAGAACGTCCTTCGGTTTACTCTGTATGCTTGCTCCAGCATTTGTCAGCCTACCATTAGTTAATATTTCCAGAATTATCTCCCCAAAGTTGTATATGTCCATGTATAGTTCCTCCTTGATTGCATCGTTTGATTGACCTGTTTCAGGTTTCAAGAAAGAATTTCAAGAACTGATTCGAGAAAGGAAAGATTCGAAGACAAAAGAATGAACAGAAATTGAGCCACTGCTTCAAATCAGGTTCTTAATCAGGATGATGTATTTTCAAGTAAGAATGTATTTCCCTCAACTCTGTAGAAAATAGACTCGTTTTGCTATTCCTTTAGGAACATTGAAGCAGTTGCTGGTTGTTTGTATTGTAGGCAATGCTCACAAGGGAATAAAAACTGTTAATGGTCTACTCGTACTTTGAAAGCAAATGCTATGTCATAGACCCAAAAAAATATGGTCCAGTTTGTTCAGGCATTCTCTCAGGTTTGAATATCTAAGGAACTTTTGCTCAAAAGTTAATTTTGTTTGTTTGAAATGCAAAGTTTTGAATAAAAGGAATCCATGTAAAGGGAATAGTCAAGTTTACCTGTTCCCATTCTGGAAGTTGTAGCTGGAACAGTACCTTTGATCAACTGTATCAGACACTTGAACCCAAAATCAGCTAGGCGGGGTTCGAAATTATCATCAAAGACAACATTACTTGACTTCAAATCTCCATGAGAAATTGCAGGATTACAATCATGGTGAAGGAAGCAAAGTCCCTTTGCGATACCAATTATAATTCTGTACTTGGCCGCCCAATCTCTTCGCATTCTCACCTTCTCGGTCAAATTTCCGTTAGGCAAGTAATCATACAGCAGATAAGCCAAATGCTTGTTGTAGCAGAAACCAAGTAATCTGATCAAATTCTTGTGCCTTGCATTTCCCATTTGTGTTATAAATTCTGAGGCACCCTTCATTCTCTTTGCATCCCATTCAATCTTTTTCACCAAAACTGTTATTCCAGTGGGCAGCACTGCTTTGCAAACTGCAGCTGATAGCGGTGGCAATTCCTCCATGGAATCAGTGGAATTGAAGCTCCTCAAAACGTCATTTGCTGTAAACTGTGGGAGTCCAATGAACGAGTCCATTTTCCATTGGCCTTTGCTTCCTTTGCGGAGATAACTTAGCCAGAAAACTGATGCTGCAATGAATATGACTGCTCCTGCACAGAGCAAAAGAACTAATCTGAGCTTTCCCCTGCCTTTGCTTCCCAAGATTGACATTGAACCTGAACATGATTTAAGAGGTGCTCCACAGAGCCGAGGATTTCCAACATATGCACTTCGACCCATTGATTGCAACCTCTTTTCTGAGGGAATGGCACCGGAGATATCATTGAATGATACATTTAGAAGTACTAGGCTTGAAGACTTGCCAAACTCTGCAGGTATTGAACCGCTGAAATTGTTACGTGACAAATCCACAACACCTAGAGCAGGAAGACTAGCAAGTTCCTGAGGTATATGACCAATTAACTTATTCCTAGCTAAATTAATTATCGCAAGCTCCTGGCAATTGGAAATAATTTTTGGGACAGCTCCCGACATATTGTTCATCTGCAATTCAACAACAAGAAGGGATTTACACGATCTGAATGGAGGTAGGTTCCCTGAGATGTTACAAGATGATGCAGAGAAATTTTGAAGAAGTGGCAAGGACCATGTTTGTGCTGGGATCGTTCCCCCTAGTTCTGGATTATTAGAGATATTGAAATACTGAAGCTCTGAAGCTTGAGAAATATCTGAGGGAATTCCGCCAGTAAACCTGTTCCTGGAAAGGTCTATATATGTGATATCAGGAAGATGATTAAACTTGAAAGGGATTTCACCCGAGAATGAATTATCCTCAAGTCGAATGCGAACAAGCGAAGAACAATTGGATAGAGGTGAAAGAGTGCCTGTAAACTCGTTCGAAAACATGATTAATTTAAATAGCTCACCACCTGCACAAATATCAGATGGAATGGTGCCAATGAAACTGTTGGTTGAAACATCTAACCATCTAAGCTTTGAGTTCCTGCCCAAGTTTCGTGGAAGTGACCCAGTGAAGTAATTGTTCCATATAAACAGAGTATCCAGTGATGGAAGATCTGCTATGTCTTCTGGGACAGTGCCATTCATTTCATTGTACATAAGACTGAGCAGTCTTAGATTCTTCAATTCTGAAAAGCTCTCAGGAATAGGCCCAGAAATTAAGTTATCGGAGAGATCCAAGTTGGTGAGTGGCACGATTCTGCTAAACTCCCATGGAATCAATCCAGTGAGCTGGTTCATGAAGAGAAAAAGTGACTGAAGCTTGGTAAGATTGGAGAGATGCTTGGGTATTGAGCCAGAGAGATTTGCTCCGGCAATATCAAGGTACTGAAGCTCACTCATGTTGCCCAACTGCCATGGGATATTTCCTTCATAAGAGTTGTAGCCAATCTCCATATGTGTCACTGTTTTGAGATTACCCAGTTCAGGTGGTATGTTTCCAGTGAGGAAATTTCCTGCCAAGTGAAGAAATTCCAGGCTCTTGAAAGACCCATACGTTGAAGGGATTGGTCCATTGAAGTAACTGCCAGCTAAATTGAGAACCTTGAGAAATTCAAGCTCGGAAAGCTCAACAGGCAATGGCCCTGAGAAACTGTTGCTAAAAGCATCAAGAACAACCAGGTTCCTAAGACCGGAGATTCCTCCTGGGAAGTGGCCAGAAAAATTGTTTCTGCTGATATCTAAGCTTCTTAGATTGGTGAGATTGAAGATTTCAACAGCGAGTTCTCCGGAGAATGAGTTTTGACTGATGTTGAGATCAACAAGCTCGGTGAAGACACTGAATTGCTTTCCAGGTAATTCACCGGCAAGATTCTTCATACTAAGATTTAAACCAATAACAATGGTTGAATTCTTGTTGCATTCGACACCAGACCAAGAACAGGCATACACTTTCCCTGAAGGATTTCCTCCAGGGGGAACTAACCAATCATCCAGACTGTTATAATCGTCAATCTCTGATTTTAAGCTCAATAGAGCATCTGAATAAGGATCAGCAGCTATTACCACTGCAATTAACATGGAAGAGAAGAGAAGATTGAAGTAAATCCATTGAGAAATCTCCATTGGAACTCGCAGTGAAGAAGGAATAGAGACAAACTACAAACACAACCAATAAAAAAAAAAAGGTAAGTCAGCTCACTGCAATCTGCGTTCCTGTGTTTTTGTTGGATGAATTGATACATGGGAAATAGGGAAAGGATGCATAAAAGGAGGAAATGACGCATAGTGATTAGTTGATATGAGAATATTATCAGGCTGCTTTTGGGGCAAGATGGGGCCTTGCGGTCTTAAGTTTATTTGGATGGTGTTTGCCATTACGGAATAAAGCTTTCATATCTTTAAGCCATCTTTTTCCTCCCTTTTCCACTGGAGAGAATCCTATACATTATCAGCAGTGTCTCAATTTGAATTAGTATATGAAACACTGTGGGACACCATCGAAATCATCAACTTTCATTGTTTAGTTACAGAAATAAGAAAAGGGTTTTTGTGGTTGAAGCCAAATTGCTTACTCATATATAAAGCTATATCATATTCAGTTAGGCACTTATTAGGCAATTAACACGACAGCTGCTATGAACCATTCTTTGGACCGTTAATGATTATACCTTGTGTAAATTATTGTATCACACCCGTGGTGCCACATTGTATCTGGATGAAAGTTGAGAAAGCAAAAATTATCAATCATTATAGCTAGATACAGAATATATGGATGGAAAATGGAAATGATTTGTTGTTCATGAGGGTAAAAGAAAGGGTGCATGGAAATCTATATTCAATTGGTGGTTCAGGTGTGAGGAAGATGCAGAATGAGCAACATCCTCACTGTTTTATTTCAGCCACAAAAGCAGCAACCTGGTGGTGGTCAACTTCTCTCAAACCGAAGAAAAGGAAAGAGGAAAAGAAAATGTCCTTGACATCTGCTCCGGAGGAAAAATGAAGGCTGTTCCTGCCGACTTGAGCTGTTACCAGAATTTTGACCAAGGATAGAATTCTTTACTTTTTCTACTTTATTCTTTTCACCAGCATGTCTAGAATCTCCACCTGTTGTAAAAGCTCCATGCGAGATAATAAGATCTGATTATACCCCAAAGACAATTACAGTTTGTAACTGAAAATAGATTATGTACTAAGTGTATTAGTGGATTAATTTCAACATGTATGCAATGGCAGTATAGGCAGGGACAAGATAAAGATCTTTGCCAGGATTTTCATTTGATCATGTTGTTGACATGACAGCAGCAGGTGCGGAGAAGGTAAAGAGTAAAGACAAGGGTTGTGATAAAAGCAGCAGCATTTCCCTTAATTTATGATGAGCTTAGCCTTTTGTGTCTTTGAAGGAAATAAAAAAGGTAAGCCCCCTACTTGACATGTGTGTTCCTTGGCAGTCACTGCTCGGGGTTTCCTGGTCCACATGCGATCCAATGATTATACAACGAAAGAAAGGAAAAAAAAAAAGGGAATCTCTCCGGGGAAGTAGCCATGGAACTCTTTTATGAGTAACAAGCTGAGAGTATGAGTGGCTCTAAACCTCATCAAATCCAGTAAACCAGCAAAATTGTCCGCACCCAACAAGGCAACAACTCAATCTGATAGCAGTAAAACGTTTTCTTTGTTCATCGAACTCTAAACTTACAATCAGGGTAGGTGGCTTGCATGATTTTGACTGCATAATCTTTGTTCTCCATTGGCAGTTTTGCTTCTTTAATCACTACATTTCTTCCCTATCCAGGAAAGTGGGGCAGATGAATAAATATGCGAGTTGGCAAACACTTAGAAAAGCCTCCAGTATTTAAGAGCCATGGGGGTTATTATTCTCTGGGTTTCTTTTTCAACTTCATAGACATCAAATTGTTAGTAAAAAACAAGAGTACAGACTCAGTAGTAAGAGATTTTGGACACAATGGGGAAGTTTGTCCTTTTTGCCTATCATTACTTTCAAAAAAAATTTGGTTTCATGTTTCCATCACTGAAATTTTCGGAGCTCACGTCCATATTCATCATGGAAGACAGTGCAAGGCCTTAAATACTCGGTACCCAACGGCCCACTTCACGAGAGGCAGTAAGCCTGTATGAATTTCACAGTGGCCCCGTGAAGAACCAACCTGTTGCGTGTTATAATTAGGTTTCAATTAATGGGGTGTGATAAAAATCTGCCATTGTCAGGTGTATTCTGAACTCTGCAAAGCCAAATGCAATACCCCCGACCCAGAGGCAGACAGAGCTTTAATGTGCCATTAAAAGCCTACACTGTGTTATCACTTCCTTCTTGTTGCAGCTGCTAGTGCTACGGTTTAAGGGCGCATGCTTCCCCAACTAGTAGAAATAAAGAAACTAGTTGAACTAATCTTTCAACCAAAGCATTGTCACAGACTCACAGCTTCCATTCAGGTTAAACTTGATATGTATAATTCGAATCGAAGGCCAATGTACCGTCATTATGTTGTTTCTGAAAGGGGTTTCTCTTTACTTCAGTTGTCCTTGAGGGAGGATTAACTTTGAGCAAAGCACAAGCAAAAGAACCCCAAAAGTTAATTTCGTAAAGATTACGTTAACTCACACGAGGGGGTGGATCAAGATTGATCAACTACTGTGATTGAATAGCTACACCCCTGTTCAGCAGTCAGAGTTGGATGTAAAGAGTTCCAAAGAGTTTACCCCTGACAGGATTGAAAAAGACCCTGCACCGACTGCATGGCCGTTTGCTGTGGGAGGAACACATCTTTTTAGGGGAAAATTACCCCTTTTTTTTTTTGGGTTTTTGAACTTGAATTGGATTCCCACTCATCTAGTCAAAAGAGAAGGAGCTTAATTAGATCATATCTGATTTGATGTATAAATCTTGATAAAATGAGAAAAAGTATAACCAAATCTGTTTACCAACTAAGTTGGTAGGCTTTAATTGTGTCAGAAATGACCATTGCTAACCTTGAATTGGGGGTTATGCCTATGGGTTCAGTTGAAGGGTAAGTTTGAGTTTTTCCAGGTAGCTGTAGTGAAAAGCTGGGGAACATTTAGTCAAAGATAGGTGGTGCTGAAACTAATGAGCCAAGCACAACGGATAAACATTCAAAGGATGAAGAAAAACATCAATAAATAAAATGTGAAAAGAGAAAGTAGCTGTAGCAAAAGAGAGTAAGTGGAGTTAGTAAAGTGATTGAAGAAAGGGACACATCGTTTAAATTTCTACTACCTTTAACCAGAATTCTCTAATAAATTTGTTCGTTTGTTGTAGGACCCAAAACCATGCAATTTGCAAATGCTATAAGAAATACCTATGACCCCAAATCGGCTTTATTCCACAGAGAACCTATGCTTTAGTGTCACACCAAGCGTTTCAATCTTGGATGGGACAAGTATGAAAATCTTGAAAAGCTTTAAGCAAGTTAACCTTTTGAAGAGAGGATACCTTATGCCAGCTATGAACTGAATCAGAGAGAGAGTAGTAACAGTAGCATTAAATGGTAAAATATCAATGCAACTTCATAAAAGGAAAAGTATGCAGAGTCATTGTCGATTTATATACAAGTGCCAGTGATTTCTAGTTTCATATATGGTGGCAAAAGGACAGGGTTGAACCCAGACGTTAACAATAATCTCTTCCGCCCGGGATCGTATGCTAGCCGAAAGGTGGAAACTCATTTCTATAACTTGTCTGTAACCAGGCTTTTATCCAAGCAAATGTGAATATAATACAACCATCATAGAATCCTCAACTGGAAACAAACATGGGAAAACGGAAGAAAAAGAGATTGCACATGGCCAAGTGCCAACTTAGCCGAAACCTGATAATGAGAACTGAAAGATCATTTGTCAAACTTAATTGGAAAGATCCAAGGAAAAATGGCTAACTCACAAACAAAATATTGTAACAAATGTGTTTAGATAAAAGGATTACAATAAATTCCAAAGGCTCTTCCAAGTAAGTCTCAAGTGACAATGTGGAATGTATACCGGAGGGTGTTCCAAATTCAGTAATGTAAAGTTTATGTACAAAATATTCCATTGTTCTTCACCAAATATGATATTGGTCAAGGATGAATACAGCCAACTTTTTAGCCACTGAATCTACCAAGCACAACATAACTCAGCAACAGGTAAAGTATGAACCCAACGGTTATCCCCTCAAATCAAGTAAACTGAATACTGAAAAGATATAAAATCTGGAACAACCCATTTGATAGTCTTACCCTACACATAGTGACAGTAACCTAGGAGCACAAGATGATTAAAGATTGTTAATGTAGCAAAACCTCAAAACTCCAGTGGTATAGCAGATTCAAGCCTCACACGATTTAGTCGAACAGTGCCCAGAATGTACTCAGGCAATTCTGCCTCTTCTTTTGCCTGCAGATGGAGAAAGTATGAATATCTAGGCTTCGACATATGTATTTTTAAGGTAAAAATTAGAAACAATTCAATCTTTCATAGCACTTTAGATATCTAGGGTTTATTCTAGAGTGCTTTCATCATTATGTTACTAAACTTGATAACGAATTTCAAATCCCAACAAGGATATTGCTCAAAGAATTTTTTTTATTTTTGAAAGTTCAATATATTGAGGAAATGAGAGAACAAAATTCTCCCCAAGAGAGAGCAGAAGGCTCAAAGAATACTTAAATATCAAGAAACATGGTGCAATTTTGTCTCGAATGAAAAATTAAGGATTTTCTAATCAGCAGCCAAAATTTTGGGAGTTTTTAACTGCTTGTTACCAAAGCTACTATGAGTAGAAAAACCAAGAGAAGACTAAAATTATGGACTACTAACATTGTGCATTTCATCCCTATTGCAGCTGCTACAAGACCCAAGCAGAAAAAGAAAAACCAAGAGAAGACTAAAATTATGGACTACTAACATTGTGCATTTCATCCCTATTGCAGCTGCTACAAGACCCAAGCAGAAAAAGAAAATCCAAAGAAGGGTTTTCAGCAATTTGAAACAGTAACTACAAAAGCGACAAATTGTTTGAATAATATGATTGCAAGAAGCAATACGATAAACCACACAACCCAGAGCTAAAATGCTTGAGGAAACTCCTGCAATCTCAAGGTAGACAAACAAAAAGTACATAAGAAAGAGCTAGTTAGAGTTGCTTTTGTTTTCTGTTTTTGTACCCAAAACACTTAGTAAAAACTTCCTTTAGTCTGAAGCCCACACTAGAAGACAGTACTTTCACAGATTAACAGCAGAAAGGCACGAACCTCTATTAAAATTGCAAGATCTACTACTAAGCTTGTGACATATCCAAGGACGAGGCCGATAACACTTCTTGCTACTGATGATGACCCAATATCCACATCAATCTGCATATTATAAGATTCAGCAGCAATATCATCAAGATCAGAAAGTCCCCCATCTAACTAGTCAATAAAATTCGATAATAATGTAGCATTGCAAGTCAACTTTGGAATTGCAAGAGTAGGCATTAACTTCCCAATAAAGAAATATGTCAAAGATAACTTGCAGTGTATATCAGTGCAGTGGAACTTCTAAAATTGTAGAGATATCTCAAGACTTTAGATTCTGATACTACCTAGGCTTTCAAGATCATAATAACATCTGAAGACATATAAGGCAGAAAATATGAGATTCCACATTCCCACTTGACCACATGCAGTTAATGCATGCTTCATATAAACCATGAAATAATCTAATTTTCATATGATTGAAGTTTCAGAGATGAAGTGCATCTATTTCATATCTAAAATAAAATGCAGATGCAGCAAACATTAGCTTCCCTGATGAGGCAAGAAAATTAAAAAAAAAAAAAAACCAAGGCTGTATTACCTCCAGAAAGTTGTCCTGTCTGAAATATTTGCAGGTAACAGCTTTCCCAAGTAGGCAAGCTTTTGTTCCAACCGCACGCTTAACCATCCAATACCCCTGTACATTTGAAAACAAATGAGCCTTTCTATGGTGCTAGAACGAATTAATAAAAGCCACTTGAGATGTTTACGATGTAGCATTTCATACCTCAACAATGCTTGGAATCAGTTTAAATCTTGCATCACGAAACATATCCGTTCCATCCACAAACTTTCCCAATAAAGAATTTTTATTCACAGGCCTTTCAGCAGCATAATAGAGGACCAAACTATAGTTTGGTTTTGCAGGAACCTGAAAGAGAGAAATTAAAACATATATCCTTTTTTTGAAAGACCAAAATGAGACTTGTTGCAACCAAAAAAAGAAATCCATTATTTGAAATTCTCCTTATGCTGCTATAACTCCCATTGTCAACCTCCAAAATCAGTATTCTTGGGAGAAAAGAGGAAACTAGAAGCAAGTCTAAAGGCCAAAGAGTGATCTTAGTTGACCATCTACAACCCACTCTAGCCTTATTATTTACTACACACATGCCTATTTCTGCATTAACATTACTTTAAATGAATTCGTCATATTGTGTCTAAAAACTATGGCCTAAGCGTCATTACCAATAATGATCCTACCACAGCGGGGTAGTAAAGGTCAGAAACTCAAACCTATATGTCCCAAACAAACAACTTTCAGCTTTTAATAGTTAAATTTCCACAAGAGTAACCCTTTAACATAGGAAAATGTTCATACCTATCTAATGCCGTCATAGGAAAGAGTCTAATCAAAATTCCCAGTATATAACAGGTATCGTGCTCAAAAACATGTACTAAATAAAGGAGGTTGAACTGCATCCACGTGCGTACCTCAAGATTAATCACAAGGATAAATGGAAGCTTTTTTCCAGCATCTGACTGAAAATGAAAAATAGCAGTTAGGTCATAACTCATAAAGCTGATTTTAAATTATGCAAAATCATGCATGATAATATTCTTAGCTTGTTCCATCTGAAAAGGAACTTTAACTGTTCAGTGCAACAAAAAATATATCAGAGCATTATTTATCTGTAAAACAGAAATGCCCAACACATTGGGAATACAAAGATGCAAGAATAGGTAATTTGACAGTCACAAAACAAATTATATGGTCCCTAAGAGCTTGTGGGAGTATAAACCATATGCTAATGGATGTCATCCTAAATATGAAAGAAGTATAGACAGTAAGCTTAATCATTCTCAAATTAGAAATTTTCCAAACTGAAACAAAAATCTTACATCACCAAAAATCTTACATAGAAGGTGAGTGCAATTGAGATGAGGATGCTGCAATGGCAGTGTGGTTATACAAGAAAAGATAAGACAAGAAACCAATGATTTGGGAAAACATGGGGTTAGTGAAATTTAGGACAGAATGAGGGAGATACGTTGAAAGTGCAAAAGGGCTTTGATTTTATTGTTAGACATAGAAATATAAAATGTTCAATTAAATATAAGTTGAAAGAAGAAACTATACAATATACTGATTGCCCGAAAAACTGAAAATTTTAAAGATTTCCATTGTCAGTTCAAAGATTGTGTCATCCAGTCGAAAAGGATACTCAAGTTTGGGAAAAATTAAGAAAAACCCAACTGAAGACACCTTCTCCTCTTTATTTCAGCTCAGAATTGTCATCAAGCAAATATAACTAAGAGTAACAAGCATACCAAATTGACTCTCTGCATGAATCCTGGTTCATTCATTAAATTTATCATACAAAATCAAGGTTAGAGATGACTTTCAAGGAACAATAATATATTTCTAAGCCAAACCTACAAAAATATAAAATTTTGCTTAAAACAAAAACAAATTCCTTTAGCACAGGAATGCTGTAGCATTTATAATTGTGCAACACAGAAAGCTACAGGTTACTATTATTTAGCACTCAAAATTTTTTAGAATGTAAAACACACAGATCAAGAAGGATTCCATAAAATTATATCAGTATGACTTTTCCACACAAGGAT
>NW_018397256.1:12355358-12373988 GCF_002168275.2 Theobroma umbraticum | reverse complement strand
AAAAAAAAAAAAAAAAACTAAAAGCATCAATTATTGCAGCAAATTCCTAAGAAATGAAGCAAACTTCAGACGATGTTAACACACACATGCATAGAAAGGGGAGCAAAGTATGAAACCTAGTATAATACCTGAACCAGACACCTCGGGTGCAATGCAATTTTATCTGTGGCTATATCAACTTTGAACCAGTCAACAGCTATGAGCTTGAGAAGGGGATCTGCACCCATTACCTGTGAAAAGGTTTATATCATTACTTAATTGTTCTCTCCAGAATGCACAATATCTCAGCAAGAATAAAGAATGTAACGCACACATCACAAGCATACTAAAACCAACAGGAGGAAGGCTGTCAGATATGACATAGAAAGAAAGTAGCTTATTCAACAAAGAAATAAAAAGAAAGTTCTATTTATAAGGACAAGCTGCAATTTCTAAATTGTATTTAAAGCTGCAGGTGTGTGCAACAGAAAACTCATTAAGCCAAGATAATTACAGTTAAAAGCAACCAAAGACCTCATACAATAAGAAAGGTAAAACTAATAAAAGGCTCAATGTAATAATAACTCAAACAAAGCACATGAAACTGCAGAACTAAACAAGAGGTTCTCAACTTTGAAAGCAAATAAACAACACAACAGTAAGACAGCAAATTCTGCTAATGTATACCCATGTATAGCCATTTGCAGTCAATTATTCAATTTTAGAAACCAGACCAGCCAAGATTAGATAAAAGGACCTGAAATTCATTCCCACCTCGAATTAATGAGAACTGGCAAGTAGAAGCATGGATATCAACTGAGGATGAGAACAGATATGCACCAAGCAGAGACCAACTATCATTTCAATTTGTATCTCATTTTGCCATAATAACATACCAGAAAATCTTATTTTAAGCTTTGATGATAGAAGATAATGAGATAGAATGCACTCAAAACAAACAAAACAACAAGGACAATATATGTCAAATGATTTTGAAGAAAAGAAAAACTCACCTTGGCATTATCTTTTAAGTAAGTCTTTCCTCTGATCATAAATCCCCTACCACTAGGAGAAGTCCAACAATTTGTGTCAGCCTCATCCTTTCCTTTGTGGAGGGAACCATTGAATTGACTTGCATCAATATGGACAGGAGGTACACTAGGATCTAATTCCTTATTTGCATCTGGAGCTGCATCCATAGTAACCTAATATTTAGTATACTTAATAGCTCATGATGAAATTAAGGATAAGACATTGTTTAAGCCATTAAGCTATATTCTTTGTTACTGACACAACACCAAAAAAGAAAACAGAATGCATGACTCAATAGCAAAAGATTTCCTAGATAAAATCTTCCTTTTCAAATATAAAGTTAAATGTACAGCTAGAAAGTCTTTCCCAAATCCCAATACAAATTTTAAGAAAAGAAAGAACCTGAAGCTCGCTTCAAAGCTAAGCTTGAGATGGCCCAAGATACATTCTTCAGCTTAATTTTCCTTTCCTGATAACGTTGAGAGCAAACTATCAATAATAGAGGTTTTCAAGAAAACAATTAATAATTGGGTTACACCAATCCAACTAATAGTGCAACCAATTTTAACTCTTATTTTCGAAGGAGAAGGAGACACTTTTGTATTCCAATGTGGCAAAGCAAAAAGGGATTACCTTGCCTGCACCACCCTCGCTGTCTTCATCCTCTGATGATGATGAAGAATCACCAGCAATTGCATCATAAAATTCATCCTGCAATTCTACATCCTCAAACTCACCACTGGAAATTGAAACATCAGAAAGTTTTGATTGGACAATGGTGGAAGATTCCCACTTGAGTGATGGATTTGCTCCAATATATTCCTTTAAACCTGAAATAAGATTTACAGAAAACATAACTGACACTAAGTGAGCATGGCATAAATGATACCAGTGACAAAATCCAGCAGGTTTTGAGAATTAGCTTCCAATATTGTTCTTTACAATAATTCTTGAAATTTGTCATCTATGTTCTAGCTGTTGCTTGCAACCTTGTCTGTGTGAAATGTGAGGAAATAAAAGTACTCCTTTCTAGTCATACTGACAGAAAGTCACGCCAATGTACTCTCATAATAACCCCATAAAGTGGTTGACACAAACATTAATGTTGTCCAATAGAATCTATCGTTGCAGAGATAAATGAAAGTGGTCCTTCCTGCCCTATATCACAGAGGTCCTAGGAATAGGAAAAACAGTTGCACGCAGCGGAGATGAATGAAGTTAGGTTGTCTTAACTGATCAAGTCTCCAAAAATGCACAAAAAATTTTGTAAGTCCACCTGTCTAACAGGGATCTCAGACCTGATTTGCTGAGACAACATAATTCTAGATGTCTCTACGCCATTAATTGTTAGTATCAGATCATAAGTCAGATAATAAAGACTTGGTTAGATAACTCAACCTGCAACTTGGGATAATAAAGCATATGGGATGGTCTTTTCAAACTTTGAGCAGCTATTTTTCTTCCATCGACACCAACCGGCACTATGAATCTCCAACATCTGCGTCACAAGGCATTTTGCAGTGTTTGAACCCATGGGTGCATTTAAACTTCTAATCTCCCAAGTAGACGCTGCCATTCATATATATATACATATATATTACAAACAGAAATAAACAAGATTTATAACAAGCACAAGGTCTCCTTCCTAATGAAATCTATGAAAGAGTCATCCCGCAATGCTCCACAGCCATAAGCACCACCTTTTGAATAATCAAGTTGCCACAGAACATATTTAACCTCTAAAAGCAGAATTTGGTGCTACCAATAGAATTTATAATAAAAGTAATCACATTCATGGATCAATCAATCCCTTCAAAATTTGAAGTACCTAGAGAGACTACAAAGATCCAAAGAAGAAAATAGCATTTCCTCTTCTGTTAAATGCACAAAGCAATCAAGCGATAGAGATCAACAAATGCTTCAGACATAAAATACTTAACCAACTAAGAATACAAATCCTTACGATTAATTGTTGTACGTCGGTATCCAGATCTTGGAGGCTGCTTCTTATGTACAGCTGGAAATTGCAAAATTGCTGCCATAGAAATTATATCATACGTGAGCCAAGTAGAGGCAAGAAACATTTTGATTTTCATATAAATAGACTAAATATTATTAGCATATTCTCTTACTGTATGCTCCGTCTTGCCCTCGAAACCATTGCCTAGAGAAGACAAAATCTCTCTTGGATTGCCATCTAGAAATCACGTAGTAGGACAAATAAATGCCAGCCGATGACAAAAGAGACGATAGACTCATGCTAATTTGATTAACCGAGGAACCTAATATTGTTTGGCCTTCAAGAATCCTTTTTAATGAGTAAAATAAATGCTGAGAATACATCAAACCTATCAGAAGTACAAACTTTGGACATGCTTGATAAAAACTAATTGATATCTTAACTGCATATGCACGACACATTGTTGGCAAACAGTTTTGCAAAGAGAACAATAAGTAGTACATTCTGCAAAAATTACCGGGTAAGATATTTTGGATCATATGTTCCATGGACAACATCATAGTGTCCATCATAAGAATCTATCAGCTCCAAGTCACCTGTCAACATATCCCACCTGTGAAGATAGTTAGTAGAGCAAACTTGACTCACTGGGAAATATGAAATCAACAAATATAGGTGGAACAACTTACTCATATCTTTTATGGCGATCCAGATTTAAGATTACTTCAAAAACAGTATCTGCACTTGCATCTACCAGAGCAACAGCCTTCACAAGAGCACCTTTTCCACTCTACAAATAATCCAAAGAACATTTAAAGAGCTTGAGTCATTCATCTGATGAAGACAAATTGTGAAACTTTGATATTGTTAGGGAACATAAGGAAAATTGTGCTCAATGATAACTTTAAGGTGAAAGAAACCTGCTGCAACAAACACAGGCACTGAGATATTTTAGATCTATAAGTTCAATGCACAATACCTGTAAACTGCATGTTTTGCATTGACCTAAACAAATCAACATTTAAGTATTTGATGATACAGGAGGAAACTGGATTAAGTTTTTGACTGCTATACCAGTTCATCTAAAGTTGTATTATATCTGAAATGTTCCTGTACACATTTTCTTTGACAAAGTGAACGGGATAAGGCTAAATTTCTAATAAGTATGTGGGAGAATCTATCAAGATGCTTTTGCTAAAGGAAAAAAAAAAAAAGAAATAATAAGTATGATCGTATTGATACCTTCGAATCAGCCACATCCTCAAAGATTCTAACACCTGAAACCAAACAGAAAGCAAATGATTAGATGGTGATAAATAAATTATTTCTCCATTAGGACCATTCCATATTCTTAGCATATTGAGAGACTCAAAATAACATATCTTTTATAAGTAGTGAAATCTTTCATTTTTCACATCTTAAAGAGAAGAAATTTTCAAATCTTATTTCAACATGCTCAGAACCAGCCTGATCACATGATAAAGCTACAGCATGTCTCAGAAATAGAATGATTAAAGGTCATGAATAGATTGCAGTAAACTATTAATAGTGAGAGTATGAGGCTTACACCATTATAGTTTTTCTAGTTCTGTATGGATTAATGTCTGCATTGCTTTTATATACATATATCATTGCTCCAATCCAAAAGGTTCAATTTTATTGGTACCCTTACACTTTCTTATCTTGCCATTTTTCTTTTGGATTAATGGAATTTCATTTACCAAAAAAAAAAAGGTATAAGAAGTATACCATTGATTGTACGAACACATTTCCATTCATGTGCTTCAATTGCATCTCCAAACTCCCCTTCAAAGTATCCATCTGATGTACCATTACCACCCAAGTTGGAAGTTTGCCGCAAAAGCATCTCCGGACCTATGAACAGCCAAAATAAAAGAAAACTAAAAACTCAACTCAGCACTAAAATTATTATCTTGAGTTGAAAATTTTTAACATATACTCATTAGAAATATCAAAAGTTATCATATTGAAATGCCAGATAATACAATTAGAATTACAATTGCATAGTCTTTGTTAAAGGTTTATTTATATTTCAAAAATAAATAGAAAAGAGCCTCAAGGAGGAAAACCTTTTTGGACAGAAAAGGTCCTTCGTATAAATAAATTCCAAAATTTAGCTGTCAATTTCCTAGCACATTTTCTGGCTTGAATATGACACAATAATCTTTTTCCAATTTCACAAATCATCAATTTTCATAATAAATTTTGTTCAAGGTTCTTCTATGTCCTTCACATGACAACAATGATTAATATGCCACCTCTGAATGTCCTAATACCAAGGTATCTTCAAATTTAAGAAATCATTATCTTGATTTACAACATGTCACAAAGCTTAATTTCTCAAAAGTCTCCAATTGAACTAACTTGAGATGCACACTTAATTTTTTTATTACCTTCATTTAAGGTGCAAAAATCTGCCAAGACTCAAGCTAAAATACACCAAACATGCAATAGTGCCTATGTGATGCAGCATACTCTTTATTGAAGACTTAAGGATGAAGCATTTAGCTTACAATGATGTTGACCGCAAATTTATTGATAATACCTAAAAGGTGCACTTAATAAACTGCATTTGAAACAATTTCACATAACAATTTATGTGAGGAAACATGCTAACTATGATGCATTAAGAGGTTATTTTATACCACAAAGTGGATACTAAGAAATCTTCTTTAACAATTAAAAGTTTTATAAGAAAATGACAAACCAAAATTCTCTTTTTGAACCTTAAAAAATGCAATGGCCAAAAATCAAAATGATGGCATATACCAACTCACCTTGTCCAATTCTTATAAGCTTTTTTAGCCCATGCGCATACCGCCTTACTCGAGGTCGATGGCCTTCTAAATCAATACTTCAGAATAAAACAGGCAGAGTAATTTATTTTTCTTTTAGAAAAAAAGATGTGGGAAAAACTAAAGTATGATACATAGAAGCATGTAGGATTTCATAGTTATACTGCATTTAATTTTCTCACAGATAAGTATACTTCCATCTTCTCTTCTCAACCTATCAAATGGTATCTATTAATGGAATTTTCCCTCAATCTTCATAAATGCAATCAGTTACCCACAAAATTTATCTAACATCAGTCTTTAATCATTAAGAAATTCAAGTAAGACTACCATAGCAAGATAGATAGGAAAAATGGCTTACTCAGCCTCCATGTATAATTTGTTTCTGGTACTACCTCCTGTTGAAAGTTCATACTCAGCCTGTCCAAATAGGTAGCAAGTTATGTCAATACATAAGAAAAAATCATGAGGGCCAAAAAAATTCTTATCTTCTAAGAAGCAACCACATATATGAACTAAGCCGTTTTAACTGACTCCCTAGTACCTGTTGCTTGGCATGATCAAATGCCTCCATCCATTTTCGAGCTTCTCCAACTGTGGAGCACGCAATCTTGGAGCAGAAAAAATATAAGTTAGTCATGAGCCACTTCAGCGCACAAGAAAAGAATATCTAACTTTAATAAGAAAGAAAAGTGACTCCAAGAGCTAATCATCAGCAGAGATAAGTGGAAAGTTCCCACTGCCCTATTCTATGGAGTAGACATTATTGGAAAACCAACAAAATGCTTCATTAATTTACTATATGACATGGTTTTACAGCTATGATTTTAAGAAACAAATAAAATATGGTTTTTGATTACTGAAACAATGACAATTCTGGGAACAAGGTAATCAGGATTCTAGAGCAAATTATAGTCACAAAGACAGATAAAGGAGGTTTTCGTTTTGACTGTTGTAGGAGAATGGGGGGCCATTATCTCTTCCTTGGCACCATGGTTCAAAGATGGCTTGTTGTCACACCCAATGGCAGTTTGAATTTGAAAAGAACAAAGTGATTCTGCCCGTTAGTTTTAACCAGTAACAGATAGCTTTCCAAAGTGATTCAGTTGCACTTTAAGAATAAACATCAAGCAAGGAGAAAGGAAAAAAAAAAGGAAAAGATAAGTCAATTAGGTATTATTTTACTAGGATGCCTGTAGAAATTGTAGACTCTCCTCAAGGTCCCTCGAAGCATCACACGTGGTTCTCAAGGTTCAAGAGTTCTGGACAACCCTCAATTGTAGTATTATACAACGCTAGCATTACTTAGATTAGACTCCCAAGTTATCAAAACTTTGGAACTGGACATATTACATGCAAAATGAGGGGCTTTGATATCTAATTGGCTTATAAAACACAAATTTTATTTCTACCCCAAGATTATTTTCTCACCAATCAGTAAGCACACCAGATTACCAGGCTGACATTTGTCCTACAGAATAATCCTAAAACTTTCTCAGTGAATTTCGTGCTACTCAACCTTACACCCATCAGCTTTTTGCAAATAAGTTTACTTATCTAACCCCCTCATTATGTTCTTTCAAAAGAGCTACTGTCATAATCACATCTTTCCCTTCAACATTACATACTAGGCCAGAGGAAGTACTTATAAACCCTCATGCAGTCACAGAACCAAGTTACAGCATTTGATATCTTAACATGTTTCAAAATTCATTGTAGGGGGTGAAGGAAAAAGTGAGCCAAGACAGACATGCTATCACCCAAAACATTTCTATAACCTGTAACCCACAATTTCCAGCTCAACAAACTCAAAGATTATACATACGAACAGAATGTCATATGTCATATACAATGAAAGCCAATATCGAGCAAGTATTATCAGTACAATTATGCGAAACAAACTTACTTCTCCTTTCTTGGACTCATCCAATCGATTGTAGAACTGTATAACATATAGATCCTACAAATGTTTAACAAAAGAAAACCATAAAGCACAGCATTGAGCTTCATTATTGATTGACCATAAAACATTAAAAAAACCAATAGAGAAGAAAACCATGAAGTGGACCAACTTCACAAAACAGTTTAGACAATCAAAGACCCAAAAGAAAAAGGGGAAAAGAGAACTGGAAAAGAAGAAGGAGAACCACAATGTACCACCTGAGAGCAAAGTAAAAGAAAAAAAAGTTGTCAAATAATAACAATAAATAAATCAAATGACAACTAATACAGAAGTACCCCATTATTGACTGGGCGACGCCCTAACTCCACCATCAGTGTAGGTCCTATCACACCCTTCCTGATTGGTCTCTGGACAAGGTAACATATTAGCAACCAAGACTAGAATACATAAACAATTAAATTTGAAGAGTTCTCTGACACACATAAATTAAGCAGTTGTTCCTTCATGCACATTGGCAATGGATGCCATCATAGCTATGAAAAACATGCAACAGAATAAAATAGAAATTTTCCATATATAATATTGAATTTGAAGATCTCTCATACAGAACGATTATAATAAACATATAAATAAATAAAGAATCTCCTTTAAAGGCAGTTAGAAACAAAACAACCTTGAAATTGAACTTTGTAACTGTAGATCTAAGTGAGTTGTGACTTACAAATAACAGATGACAGTCCTACTGTCAAAGGCCCCAACATTGCAACCCATAAATTGGGTAAGAGATCTTTAAAAGCCAAATTTCATAACATTATAACAAGAAGTTAAATTCTATTAAAACTGAAAAGGGAACTTCTAAAGAATACAACAGTGAAGCAATGTTAGTTAAATTATGTGATCATTAAAAAGATCACATATTATCTAGCACGATAATATATGTCATTTAGTTTCACTTTTGATAGCCTCACTGTATCTTGTTGAACATTGCTTTATGAACTTTAATCAGCTTCCTACAAACAAAAATGCATCTAGCATTCTAAGAATTGCACTCTCTTTGAAGGATGCCCTGGAAGCAAGTATGTCAATTCCACACAAAAAGTTATACGTTCTCCTTCCTCCTTCATTTTTATGTTTAATTTAGTACATGATTTTCTCATCCAAGAAAACAAAAAGCCGCATGTACGGGAATCAGTACGACTCATGAAGGTTATATAGACTTCACAATCAGAAATGTGTTTAACCTTCTTTCTCTTCCTATGCTTACGATAAATTAGCTAAAGGCAGCCATGTATACCAGCTCAGTTTACTAATTCAGCAAAATTTAGGAGATATATCAAATATTTGGACCCCAAACTCAACAACCTCAAATCTTCATCTCCCTAATTAATCTTAATCCGTTCACTAAACCACCGTAATTAGAAATAAAACTTATTTCCAAGTCAATAAACTTTCAGCTGTCAATAATTAATATCCTGCAACAGCTCAAGAATCCATAACGAAATAAATCAAAATTTCACCATACTTTAGATTAAAAAACCCCCTGGAAAATAAGCATATCTACATTGCCTCGACTAGACAACAATCACAAGCTGCAATATATTCAAAACAAAAGAGGGAAAAAAAAAAGGATGACGTAACGTACAATGCCGGGGTTCTCGTGAGGATCTCTTTTATACATTTCAACGTATTTGCCCTTTATAAAGAGGAAGCGAAGATGGCAATACTCGTGGCCGATCGAGTTGACTCCTATATGATACACCCACCCGAAATATTCAAAAATCCCCCTCTCATCCCCGCCATAGCTGATGCTTCTGCTATGCCTATGTTTATGACCGCCGCTATTGTTTCTGTTATTGTTGTCGTTGCTGCTGCTTCCGGTGCTGCCATCCGACCCTTCTTTCTCATGTCTTCCCTCGCCTCCCGCCTTCTTCAACGCCGTCGTTGTTTCCATATTCCAAATTGTCCGTTCCAATGAAAGGGGAAAAAAATATTAATTCGTGTTTAATTTATTAAATCAGAAGCTTTTTTTCCTTGAATCATAAAAATAGTTTTGTTTTTATTTGATTGAGAGCGGATCTGAGGAAGGGAAAGATAAGCAGAGACTGGTCAGGAGGACGGAGGAAGCAAGATGAATATTGCTGTTGTCACCATTTTTTATTTTTTATTTTTTCCCCCGTTTTCGAACCTAGTTGGCAATGTGGGGTCCATTCTGCTGGTTTCTGCCTCAATTGACTAAACTTGTAGAGGGGCGAATTTGGTAAAAACCCCAAAGAAGTCAACGTCGCTGAGAAAAATTTGTCTCTTTCGAACATTGGTCTTGCCACGTGGTCAGATATTCGTTCACGATCTTGCCGCATCACTAGTGTTTGGTCTTTTATATGGCGTGGCAAGATCGGGTTGGATGATTTGGGACTGTCGGTAATAGGCGAAGACCCACTCCCATGAGACGGAGAGTGACTTTTACATCTCAAATTTTCAACGACCGCTTCATCCCCTATTTATTGTTCATTACGAAATGGGGGAAATTACAAAATTGGGCCGGTAGAACGGAAATAATAATTGGTTACTACGATGGCAAAACATATTTATTTATTATGAAGGAAAAATGTCGAGTTGCAAAATTAATGAAGAAATTGCTTTTACTTTATATTTAAAAAAATTTCAAAATTATATATGACTGTTTAAATTAAATTTTTATTTTAAATTAAATAAATTTTTAAAATTAACAAAAATATAACTTATTTTTTAAATTTAATAATTATTATTATTTTTTACTCATGTGACATGTTGATTATTTTGACAATAAGTAAGATTATTAATAGCTTGAATGTCAAAATCATAATAAAATTTCAATTCCTCTCGTAAGATTATTGATAGCTTGAATGTCAAAATCATAATAAAATTTCAATTCCTCTCTTTTTCTTTTAATTGAAATAATTTTTAAAAATTCCCTTTTTTCCAAATTTAAAAGAAAGGGATATGTAAACTATCGTGCGGCATGCACACCCGTTAGTCATGAGGGTCAAAATAGTAAAAGCAATTCCCTATGTACCAATTTCGTAATTTGGCATTTCCTTGATAATAAGTATTATTGGCCATGGTAGTATAACCAATGCATTGTTATAACTCCACCGTCCCAATTTGTAAATCCCCCAATAATGAAAAAGCTTGGGTCTTTACGTATCATTGTTAATGTTTTTTTGGTTGGTAACCCTTTGATCGAGTCTCCTTAATTTATAAGGGAAAAGAAAGCTCTGTTGATTTATTTTCCTTACATGAAAAGTGTTCTTGCATTAAGTACTCCTTCGTCAAAGACCTGCAACAACTTTCCCTGGAAGCTTTTTCCTGTCGTGAGTCAATTTTGTACAGTCACCAAGTAAGAGTGGAAAAAAATAATAAAATAGCAGTGCTGATTAATACTCTAATACGATAATATCAGACATTGTCAGTTCGGAAATTATCTCTTAAAAACTTCCAAAATTCAGGACATGTAATAATTCCTAACCTTGTTGATTTGTGCTTTGTGTATTCAATCTTCTGACCTTTCAAATCCAACTGTTTGGTCTAGAAGGATGATCTGTCTTTTCTTCATTTGGTGAAGAACTAGGATGCCGACACATCCCCAACTTTGATTTAATTCGTTTTTCCGTTTCCAACACTATTTTGTGTGGTTGTTGGTTGGGCATCGTAGCCAAGGACCTTCCTTAATAACTGTAAATAAATGATAACATTTCAAGCCACAAATTTAGAATCAGTTCCGTATACCCTAATTAAGAAATTGCTTTTCCAAAGTGTAGATGTATAATTCTGTGGAATAATGCATTCTTTTATGGAAGGAAAGCGATGATGGGACCATATGAGCAAAGCAGATATTATATATTGACTTTTTCAAGAGCTAATAGTGGGAAACCACGCAAAGCAGGACTGAGAATGCTCGGATATTGTCATATGGATGCAAATTCCCAGTAGGGAATGACATCTGGTTGTCTAGTCGTGTCCACCAGGATTTTATGATCTTTCACTTCATAATGGACCAGCTGGTGGACAAGTGCTCTACCCACCAAAGTTCTCAAGCAGTCCTGCATGTGCGCCTCTTTAGTTTTGTTTGGTTTTGTCAAGCAGGAACCGCCTTTCCCTTGGCTGGGACAGCGGTGCATGTGTTTATACGTAAAACCAGCTAGGCCAATGGCAACCCACCTTCACTTTAAAAATTTGTGATCTCATCGGCTTCGTTGGGCATAGCCGAGCCAAGGTCCTGAATCAAACAGGTCCATCAGGACGCCACGTACAAGTGTTTTGTTACCAGAAAGAATGATACTATAAAATCATCCATCCTAATGGCCTTCCTACGGTTATCAAATTGATCAGTACTAAACCTAGGCATGCTCGTCAGAGTTTAGGTGACCTTGGCAGAGTGAAAAAAAGAGGCGCAGGTCTGACCTTCGTATGCAAATTCTGATTAAAAAATGGCATCTTCATCGTCTTTCTGTCCTCTCTGTTTTGGTTTCGTCGTTTTCAGCATCATCCTGATAACCCTACAAGCTGATTTGAGGAATTTTCCTGAGTACTCAGTTTTCCCATATTCCCATCAGCTTCACTAGAAATTCCAGTCCATATTTTGTGTCTCGGTGTCTAACCAAGCATGTGCAGCAGCGTAGCTTCCACGTTCAACTAATGCAGCTCCTTGATGAAAGAGGGTGTGGACACCATTATCAACTTATCATCTGCATCAGTTGACCCGCCCTGTACCATCGCATGATATGTACAAACAGTAGTAGTTTATTTCATTAATTCATTAATGCACATTCAACCCAATGTAAAACTTTCACCCTGGTTGCTGCTAAGTCTGGAAGGTGAACAATCATCAAGTGATAACTCTTCTTTCAGTTGGTGATATTCAGCAAATTAAGGTATGGCGGCCCGTTTGTTTAGAGAAGACTCCATATCTTTGCACAATATGGCGACAAACACGCATCGTGATAACTGGAAAATTTAGTATTCCCCCACAATAAGACTTAACTTGGAGAAAAACAAGACATCATAAGGACAAGACATTGAATGATGACAAAGTGGTGGCTGATTGCCTAACAACAAGTCAAAGATGAACAGTCCTATAGCTGGAGAAAACGAGATGCTTCATTTCAAATGGCTTTCCTAATACTGACTTGAACAGCCACGTGCACTCGCGTAAGGTTTGTATATGCCTCAGATGTTTAAGCAGCATTTCCTATTTTAGACCACATTACAAAGTCTGACAGGGTTTTGGAAGTTACCTGGTAAATCGCAATCTAAAAAATCTGCAACACTGACATATGAAAAACACAGGAAAAGCAGGTAACGAACAAGTAGGGAAATGTCAAGCTAGAAAAGCAATGCGTACAAAAAGAAAGAAATATTGACCAAAACTCTGGAATTCGAAGATAAAACATAAAAGAAAAATATTACATATCATAGTATATATCTTCCATGAGCATCTTGATTCCTTAAGACAAATTAAAGGTCCAAATGTACTCGGCAACGTTATTTAAGAACACCATTTTCTGTCGTAGACGTGTCTTCCCTCTCGCCCCACCAATTCTATCAGCATCAAGCCATATCAATGCCTCTTTCACGTGGGGGCTCCAATGGCAGCATGCAGACATAGAGAGGATTCCACGTTGGGCAGAAGATGAAAGCTGACAGAAATTTGACCAAACCAAGAGAGAAAATCCACGAACCAAGACTCTTGTCAATCCAGAATAGGATTCAAATACAAACCTTCTTTTGAGCGGTTGAGCTCTGTAGCACAGTGTCCGGTTCCAGTTAATTGCTAGTTAAACGGGCCTTAAGAAGCCCACAACCTTCCGATTACTTTGTAACGAGTATGGGCTTGTTATTGCCCGTTAACAATTAAGTTTTTAATTATCCATGTTTTGATATCAATTTGTCCAGTTTAGTTTTTCTTTAGCATTATGTTTGAAAAATTTTTTAGATTAGTTAAGAAAATTTAAAAAAGTTATAAAATTTTATTATATTTAATTAAATATTTATATTTTTATTTTAAATTAAATAAATTTTTAATAATTAATTAATTTTTATCAATTAAACTATATGTTATCATTTTATATTAATATATTATTAATGTGGCGTTTATTCTAAAGTGAATAATATTATATGATTAGGTTATCATATCATATTAAAATATTATTTTATTATTAATTATAATTTTTTAACATATTACGTTAGCGTCACGTGATATAGTATGATAAATATTATTTTAATTAAATTAATAATTAATTATAATAACTAATTTAACTTAAAATAAAAATAAAAATATTTATTTGATTAAATATAAAAATATAAAAACTTAATTAAACATAATAAAATAATATGAGTTTATTTAAATTTTCTTTAATAGTTTAAATTTTTTTAAAAATCTTATACTGTTTTCTTTTTACATGTTAAGCTTGGATTTAAATTGATCCAATAATTTTATGTTTTGTCTTTTCAAAATTTCTTTGTATTCAAATTATTTCGAATTCAAACCAATTTAAAAATTTGACAAATAATTTTTATAATCAATCCAAGTTGCATTAAAATAAATTTTCTAGCAATTTGTGTATGTCTTTTAAGATTTGATCAATTTTTGCTACATTTCACTATACAAATTTTTTATCATCCAAAACTTCTTAAATTATAATTGATTTTGGGTTTATGTCACTTTAAGGGTTCATCATGCTTGTTTATTACATTAACCTTTTTAGTAATTTCGAGTTGAGTCAACGATAAGTGAAGCAAAATAACTAAATTTTGTCAAAATAATAATTAAAAAAAAAAGTCTTCCATTTACTCATTAGTGGGTAGAGTTTTTTGTTGCCCTTAACAAGTTCTAATATTTTTATTTTTTTAATAATATTTTAAGGATATTTTAATCTGTTAAAAAAATTTCAATAAATTTTTTATTATTATATTTAATTAAGTTTTTAAATTTTTATTTTAAATTAAATAGTATTTTGACTTAATTAATTATTAAGTATAAAAACTTATTTAATTTAAAATAAACATATAAAATTTATTTAATTCAAAATAAAAATAAAAATATAATTAAAAATAATAAAAAAATAAGAATATATTTAAGAATTCAAAAAATTTTAAATATTATTTTTATTTTAAATTTTACTGGAATTTTGGGTTTTGCCGACTCTGTAAGCTAGTCTTTATTACACTTCTAAATAAAAAGAGCAAAAAGAAAAGACAGGTCGTCCATGTAACCAATGAAACAGCTACACGTAAGCCATGACCCTATTCTCACCCTGGGGCTTAGGCGGTGCAAGAGAATAATTACATATTTCCTATTTCCAAAGAAATCCTGATTCCCATCAAACAAGCATTGAAAACCTATTATAAATATCGCCATCGCATCTCTAAATTTCGTACCATCGCATTGGAATTTCATTTGTCTGTAGCGTTTCTTTACCCCTTCTAAAATCCAATGGCAATGGCGATTCTTCGCCCCGAAGAGTGTGTAGGTAATCGTTTACGCCACGAAACCCTGCGCCTAGCTCGTCCTATGAGATCTCCTGGAATCCCTAACCCTGACACGATCAAACCTAAATCTAGCAATGGTGGTTCTAACGCTCGTCGTAGGAAGAGGAGTTCAGCTGGGTTCCAATCGAATAACAGAAGACAATCCGAATCCATGGTGGTCAAATCGCCTGGGAAGAATCTGGTGATGGGCGAGGTCAAGATCCTTAAACGCGGGGAAAAGTTGATCCCCGCCACTCAGAAGACAAATCGTGCAAGGATCCACGGATCGAGTGGTGAAGAGGAGTCTGATTTGGCGTTGGGGTCCACGAACCGGTTGGGTCCAGATCCTGAAACGATGCAAAAGCAAATTAAGCTCAAGGAATTCAAGATTTGTAACGATACTTTTGCCGGTTCTAATTCTGTTTCGCCGCCGCCCAGTTCGCTTCCGGTCCCTGGTTTTTTGGGAAAGACCGAAAGAACATCCTCGTAATTGTTGCGGCGATCATTAGAGCTGGTTTCTGTATGATTTCCATTAGAAAAATCAGGAGATTGGAATTAGCTTTGGGTTTACTGTGGAATTTATTGCTACTGTATCGCATATTCTTCCTTTATTTTTTCAAGAGGAAGAGTACTGAGGAAGGAGTAGAAGAATCAGTACTAGTCAGTGCCTTCCGTCGTGTCTTTGTCTGCTTGATTAGGTGATTGTTTGTCTAGTGAAAGACATGTATTTAGGTATTGCGTTGTTTTTCCATGATTCAATATGTACTGCCAATTATCACTTTGATTTGGTGTAACTACTATTAATTTAGTGATATTGTTGTAGGCTTAGTAGAGAAACTTGCAACCTTCCTTTCCTTCAATTGTTAGCGTCAATTTTCCTTCTCTGGTTTTTATGGTTAGAACACTAAAATGCTTTTGAAAATGGTACGTTGGATGCTGGTTGTTAGCTGTAATGAGCATGATTAACTGAGATATGAATGAAGGCAAGAATTAATTAGTAAAATACTGACTCGTTCCAGTTGCCACTGAATCCTGACAGCAACAAGAAGTTTTGAGATTTAGGTAGTGTTGTTCCAATGCATTGTTCAGATTCCTCTGGGGCCATTGAATGCTCAGGCTTTATAAATCAGGACTCGTGCCAGTTGCCATTTAATCCTTACGGCAACAAGAAGCTTTGAAATTCAGGGAGTGTTTTTCCAACGCATTGTTGTATTCCACCGGCGCCAGTGAATGCTCAGGCAGGGCTTGAAAAAGGATTTGATCTTGCTCTGTTGGTCATTTCTACGGGAAGAAGGTGTTTTTGATGATGAAGTCGAACGAAATGCAAGTTCGGCCTATGGGACCAGAATTCTGAAATGGGCTTTAAACAAGTCCAGATGCTTTCGCACGATGAATTGCAGGCCGTAGCTGTTCAGTAACTAATTTGGAGAGTTCTAATTTGAGAAAGTTAAGTAAATCCTGCCACCGTTAAAATAGAATCTGTTTAATACTATTATTTGATTGGGTTTCAAGGCTTGAAGTGCTCTGGTCCTGCTCCAAGCTTAAAGGACTGGGCCGCAAACATTCAGAAGGCCATAAGCCCATATTTCAAGTTTTTCTCCCCGTCAACCCGCCTCGGGGAAATACCGTATTTTTAAAATAAAATAAATTAGAGAAGATGACATATACGTATTTAAAGTACGGGAAGAAATAGAGGCAGGCAAAGCAAATATATTGCCGCCAAACAATTGCGCCTAGTAAACAATTTAGAATCTGACTCTCACTTCCTCTCAGTTTCTCTGCTACCGGATTCAAAAGCTCTCTCTTAAAAGCTCGAAAAGAAAGCAATGGCGAGTTCACCATCTCAGGCTGTTGCAGAAGCTGAATCTCAGCTCTCTTCTCTCGTCTATGGTTCATTCTCTTCGTCACTTTCTTTCTCTTCCTTCCTCCAATAATCACTTTCATTAGGGTTCTGATTTCAAACTACATTAAATATTCTCTGTTATTATGTGATTTCTACTTGAAATCATCGCATGTCTGAAAAATTCACGCTGAAGAAATGCATTTCGTTATTATTATTTACCTGCGCAATTCAAATTGTATAACCAACAAAGTGAAACGTGAGGATCTTGGCCTGAATCAGTTTTTAATTGCATAATTTCTAGAGATCTGTTGCCATCCTTGTATTTCTCTGGCTTTTATATACCTTAGAGGATTATAAGTTGAGCAGACAAATTTCATTTATACAAATACGTGCTTATAAAGTTTTTTACAAAGTTTTTTTTTCTCGCATCGTGTAATTTTCCGTATATAGATATTTATTTGTATCAGAATAATAGACGGTAACTTGTATTTAATTAATGCAGATATGTCGCAACACGTTCAGACGGCAATGGAGAACATGCTTAAGATGATAAGGTTAGTATCATGAATGTAACTTAGTCTGGTAAACACTGTCGATGTGGAACTTATTTTGGAAAATTTGTTATTATTTTTCTTTCTTCATTTTAACTTCAGCTTTCTTTCCAGAATTACACAAAGAAATAATTGGTGTATTATCATGTAAACAAATTTCTTCTTTTTCTTGTTCTCTGCATTTTTGTCGGTGTCATTTTTGGTCTCATTGCACTATCTTTGCTTTATTTTGTTTGTCTGAGAAACTGTGTTTTCGAGAATAGATATCTGCTGACTTTGTTTTCATTTTTCGATTTTGTTGTCTCCTTAGCGAATAAGCTGATACTTTTTATGGAAGTGAAACAGTTTCATCTGTGCTACTATGCTTTTGCCGTATAATATTCTCTGTTTATCAATTACCTAATGCTGCAAAAAAACTCAGGAATCATGGCTTTTATGTCACTTTTCCTATGCTTTTTTATTCACTTATAATGCTGCAATAAGTTTATGGCAAAGAACATTTATTTGTTAAACCCATACAGTCCCGTATTCTGTTGTACTTCTCCAAGATTGTTCAATCTTTATTTTTCAGATCCAGCATTTCTTCACTCCCTCATTCTTTAGATTCTGGGAGACAGGTTTAATCAAATCATTAGCTTGTTGCAAACACCATATTTCACCTGAAAATTAAGTTTTATTTACCTTTTAAATTAAAATTCTGCAGTGAAATTGATCAGAACTCTTCAGGAGTAAGGGAAGAGATAGAGAAGTGCAAAGACTCTGCTCTTGAAAGGAAGAAAGGTTTGGAGGAAGAGAAGGAGCGGCTTCAGAAAGCTGCGTACACTATTTTGGACATGCTGAGTAACAGAGATTGAAAATTGTAATCTCTGTAGTTATCATCACCACTTTTCCATTATTTTGTGGGGAACATAATAACTGAAGATAGGTTAATATTAGTGTTGAAGCTTAAGCCCAATGGCTAAACTTTGCATTGCCTCCTCTGTCCACAAATGAATGCATGCACACACAGACAACCGTTTATACAAACATGCAGCTGTATT
>NW_018397256.1:12354940-12355258 GCF_002168275.2 Theobroma umbraticum | reverse complement strand
TGCTCAAATATGTCCAAACACAAAATTAGATGCAAGTTAAGAGTTGACATGATATAGGGAAAACAAGTGAATATTTTATATTAGAATTTTTTATATGAAAATAACCAGTGGCTGCTACTATAAGTTTTAGCAATTATCAATTTAAGGGTATGATTCTTTGGTTGTGCATCCAACAGTTTGTGTGGGCTTAAGGGAGCATACATATTATTTGCATAGTATATACTTGAAATTTCTTGTTTCCATTAGATATCATTGATCAAGGTAGCTTTGATTTACCTTCTGGATTTGCATCCGTGGAATCCAATGCTTCTCTGCTTT
>NW_018397256.1:12354811-12354930 GCF_002168275.2 Theobroma umbraticum | reverse complement strand
ATTTTGTGCTATAGGCTGCAAAGGAGACGTAATAGAATCTAATCTACTTTTTTGATCAAACAAGAATGGTCTAGATTTTTCATAAAGTGCTGCTTTATTCCATGTCTTATAATCACATT
>NW_018397256.1:12354094-12354394 GCF_002168275.2 Theobroma umbraticum | reverse complement strand
CCATGTGGATGATTTCCCATAAAAAATTTTCTTTCACTTATAGTTCGTGTCTTTTGATCCCTTTATTATTTTCTTTTCTCCTGTGGGTGTAGAACTGGCAATGGATGGATATGTAAGATGATAATGTTTACAAACCTCCATAAAGTTAGCAATAATAATCTTTCCATCTTCACTCTGTGGTTGCACCATTTGTTTGAAATGGTGATGGCTTAGCCGGATAACCTGGGAGAGCCTCTTCGTTCTCACCATGAAAGGTTGGGGGATATTGAAAATCACCGCAATTTCTCCTGCCATATCTGC
>NW_018397256.1:12353947-12354084 GCF_002168275.2 Theobroma umbraticum | reverse complement strand
TTTGACAAAAACTTAAAAAGGAAAGAAGGAAGTTAGTTTAAGATGAGAAATGGAAAGAAAGAAGCTTTAAGTTAACATTACAATATGGCATGTGTTTTGGCCTTTTCACTTTTCTTTTTTTTTTTCTAAAAAAGCTC
>NW_018397256.1:12353685-12353937 GCF_002168275.2 Theobroma umbraticum | reverse complement strand
CAAAATGCTTGTTTATGATGGTGGTTATAATCTCAAGGAAGCTACTGTCTTATTACTAAAATGCATTGGGTCTCTCGATCAATTATCAGAAGGTTTCTTCATGATCGGATCTTGTCTTTCTGGTCTAAGATATATGCAGCAATTCTTCATGTACACTTTTTTTAGGCTAGAAGTAAAAGATGTTGATAATTGAGTTTGCAGTTCATTTATCGATACTTGTTTCCTGGATTTCGTCTACCTTGCTTTGTTAAA
>NW_018397256.1:12353039-12353443 GCF_002168275.2 Theobroma umbraticum | reverse complement strand
TACTCTAATTGCCATATCTTAGTTTCAATTTATCAAAATAAGGCATCTTTATCTGTGTTCATGTTTCATCAATATCTTTGTTTATATACGAAAAATGGTACTTTGATAGTGCTTCCCCTACCCCTGCATCCTGAAACATTAGAAAAACAAAAGGAAAAAGAAAACATATATGCTCCTTCAAATCTTTTATTATAGTTCCTTTTCCATTATTCTGAGTCGATAGGAATATTATGCTCTGAGTTTATATATGTTCCATCCAACTGTTTGACCGTTAGTTATTGAGTTCTATAAATGGAAGCATTAGGAAATTATACCCTTGTAGCAAAAGATATACCTGCTCCATTCCATTCTTGTATGTGAGCACATCCTGCAATTTCAGAGAGTTTAGATTCTGCATCTGAGGT
>NW_018397256.1:12350752-12352939 GCF_002168275.2 Theobroma umbraticum | reverse complement strand
TGTATGTGAGCACATCCTGCAATTTCAGAGAGTTTAGATTCTGCATCTGAGGTTAAATAGAAGGCTTAAAAATTTGACTAGGAATGATGCTATACCACTGCTCCAGATACTAGAATGTAGAAGTCTGTGGGTATCTCATTTGGTAAAATAATTTCAACCTTCGGAGGAAAATATTCAGCTTTCATCTCTGTTACCTGTAAGAAGAATTTATTATGAAACACTGCTTATGATAGATATCTATGGCGATTAAAGTTTTGTTTTAACATAGTATTTCTATAGTAAGGTGGGCAGTTTTTGATTACAAATTACTTTTTGGGTGACTTAATGACTAAAAATCCACTGTCATATATTGGAACCTAATTTGGTTAGGGTGAAGTATATATTTTTTTTTTTGCTTCTTAGGTGGATGAGGCATCACCTCAATGGTAGCCCACACCACAGACCAAATGGAAGGCTTCAGATTTGAATCCTGCATAAAACTACATGCATACATACATACATACATACATATATATATATAAAGAAGGAAATATTATTACCAGCTGAGAAACAAGATCTTCAGAGACTCCTTTGAATAGGTAGGTTTTTTCAACAGTATTGCGGAAGAGGTGCTGGGAAATGCTTGATCTTATTGCCTTGGGCAGGTCCTGAAGCACTTCTTCTTGCTGTAACTCTGCTGTCTTGAACTTGAGTTGCATGTGTGACAGCATTTGTTCTCTCATCCCATCGGGAAGTCTATTTTTGCTTGCGTAACGCAATAACTCATTGATGGCATCTCTCTGTCAAGACATGATCCTAGTTATGGTCTATTTGATATGTTTGGATTAAAATGCAAATGTGAAGTAGCACTCCAACATCATGCAAGGTCTAAAATACATACGTGAAATTTGACTAGCATTAAGCTACCTGAATCTCTATACTGAAGAAGGTAGAATCATATCAATCTAAAAAACATTAGGATTACATAGAGACTGTCTCTAGGACCAACAAAGCAAGAAGTTATCAATCTATTTCTTGGTTCATCAAGTACTTTATGCTCTGCTAATCTTGTATGCTATTGTTGGCTATGAGATGGAATATGTTCTTTGAAAATGAATGGAGAGAAGAAGAGAGAATCACCATGGCAAAGGTCCTGACTGCAGCATGGACAATGAGATTTGTCATGTTACCAATTATGTAGGAAGTGAGGCCAATATTGAAGAGCATATAAATCATGTTAAAAACCTTCTCTCCCGTATTCACTGCATGCAAGTCTCCATAGCCAACTGTGGTGAGAGTGACAATTGACCAGTAAATGGAATAGGTGTAGCCTACCCAGATACTTTTGTGCTTAAAATCTTCAACCTCGCTTCCAATCCATGTCTTAGCTGGTGTTCTGTGGTGTGCAGCCAGCCAGTAATAGAAGCAACCAGCTGAGTGCACTGCAAATACCGTAACCTGCCATTGAGCAGAAATCAAATTTACTTGTAAATGTTTGGTTGGGGATGGAGAGTAGGAAAGTAGGAATAGAATATGATGCTTACACAGACTAGTTTAAGGAGTCTTGTCCAAAAGTAGCTAAACCGTGTGTCCTTTTCTAACCTATCAAAAATGACTTCAAATTAGATAAGATAGTATTTGTGTTCAATCCCCCTTTGTCTATCTCTTGAAGTTTGAAGGAATGTAGCATATCCAGGAGAGCGAGAGGGTAGAATGAGGCTTGCTTAAAAGAATACTGTGTGGTTGTTAAATTAGACATTGGTTTACCTTTTGAAGAGTTCACTAACACGCCAGAGACGCCATAGACGAAGCAAGTTGAGGAAACTGAAGACCTCACCAGCATGCCATTTGCCAGTGAAGATTCTGTATATGAACTGGAATGGCAGAGTAGATGCTACATCCATAAAGAACCAGAACCTTGTCACATACCTGTAAGAACAAAATTTTGTTCAGATCTCAGAACGCATGTTTTTGCAATTATTAAACATTCACACTCATAAATCTTTAGGTTGGGATAAAATTAATACTTTAGAACTTTAGAAATCATTTCATGCACGTGAGATTACTTGGTATAAATCTCCACATTTTGTCTTATGACAGTTCAAGCCAAATCTATGCCTTCATTTCTTTGGTGGGCTTATTCGGCAGTTTTCAGCCTTCTAAGTTTGGGTTTTAAACTCTCTCGAGGCACATTTGATTTATGGACCA
>NW_018397256.1:12347028-12350742 GCF_002168275.2 Theobroma umbraticum | reverse complement strand
CATTTCACCCAAACCTTGGTCTTTTTGGCATTTCACCAAAATCATAGGCCAGCTCATGCAATTTGATGAGATGTGTCAAAGCAAGGCTTACATTAATTTATATCTATTTTAATTAATTAGATTTTTATAACTTTGTTCGATAAAAGGTATATTGAAAATGATATAAATATTTAAATATTTAGTTATATTTTAATATACAGTTAATGTGAGATTTATAATTTGTTTTTTAAATAGTGACAAAATGATTAAAGTTACTTGATAAATTCATCCAAAAAGCTAGAAAATAATGTTTATTGGATATCGAAACAATAGTTTCATTGAAATAACTTCTCTATTTGTAGCGAGATAAGAATAAGATAACAACATCCATTGACGGTAAAGAAAAGAGTAATCAGCTATGCAAAGGAGATGTAGTGACATACCGCAATGCAATTCTCTTGTGATCATCAACGAGGAGATAGGTTGATTTATCCAAGTAAGCGACAAAGAAAGTTAGGATGATGTCCGTGGCAAAGAAGACGTCGACCACCAAATCAATGATCAAGAGCGCCCCTTTGGCTGCTTTTTTGAAAGCCAGCTCGAAAGTAGATGCCCATGCCGAGTACAACACCAGCGCTACCAAAAACGTTTGCCACCATCTGCACCCCTCGCATTACCATATATCAAGAAATCATACATTTTTCTTTAGAAGATTTAAAGAAAGAAACATAATCCTTTAAGATTATTATTGAGTATTATTCCTTTAAATGATGAAAATATGTTTCAAGTTGAGGTGGAAATTAGCAAAATGTCTATTGTGGAGCTTTCTTTTCTTTTTTGAAATAGAAAATAATTGAGAAGAACAGTATGTAAAACCAATTATGCACACTATCATTTTTGGAACTTATTCATTAAAGTTTGTGTATATTATCAAAGAAAAACTCAAACATAGATAGGAAAGAAAAAAAAAACATGATATATGTAAAAATAAATTATTTTAAAAAATTTAAATAAATTTTTATGTTTTATTATGTTATTATATATTTTTTGAACTAAATAAATTTTTATAATTAACAATTAATTAACTTTGTTAATTAAAACATCATATCGTATGAGATTAATTTTTGATTTGTCTTAATAAATGATAACATGATATATTGATAAATTAAACTGAAAGATGATGTGCTACCATAACATAATTCATGATACTTTTTATATCAATATCATGTAGATATAAAAATGATAAAAAACGTTTTGATTAATGATAATTAAATAAATTTTTATTATAAAAATTTATTTAATTTATAATAAAAATATAAAAAATTAATTAAATATAATCAAAATTTATTCTAATTTTAAAAACTTTTTAAAAAATTACCCAAAAAAAGAAAAATCTTCCCCTTCCTCGTTCTCATCTGCTTCTTGAGCAGTGAGCGGCAAGCAAAAGTCGAAAAACCGATCAAGGGCGATATTGAGAATTCATATCATAACGCGAAGCACGCCAGCATGTGCATATTTCGACCAACCAAAGCCCGACGGGGGGAATCCCATAGAAACTCCCGACCCGAAAATTCAGAAAAAATGAAAACTCCTACTCCTAGTCAAACACTACCCTCCATTCGAAAACCCTTAAGAAACCTTATCATCATCTTCTTCTTCTTCTTTTTTATTCACAGAAGTCTCTCTCTTCAAATGAAATGATTTGATTGCTGTAAAGGTTGCTGCATCACTTTTTTTTCCATTATTTAATTCAATTCCTACTACGCTAGCTGCGTGAGGGATTTGTATTTTATACGGCTACTCTTCTTGAATCGAAAACTTAAACTTTAACTGCACCATTTAGGCTTTCAAGGTAATCTAGGAGATGCAAAACTAAAGGTGGAAAGTCAGAAACCTGAATATTTTTTAAATGTTTTTTTCTTTGATTTAAACGACGAAATTAAGCCGGAAGAGCACAAAGAGAAACACGAAAGAAAATCATTTGGAAACAAACGAGATGGAGAAAGAACACAGCATGAATAACATCAAGTCAATAGAGAAGGAAAATCAATCAAGAGACTCACCGATATCTAAAATCATAAGGAGCGACAACATATTTCTTGAGGTGCAGGTATCCATCGTCAACCACAGTTCCGAACGCCGGTAAGAGGCTACTGGAAACGGAGGTCAGATTCTTCATTTCACCGCTTGATCGTCTCCGGAAAAGTAACGGTAACGGTGAGCTCGTTTCTGCCATTGCGTCTGTTTGGAGAGAGAGACAGAGATCGAAACCAGCAAGCTAGCTAGCTAGCTCGGTTGCTTATTGTTTGTTTGATAAAGTCATAGGATCTGGGCTTTAGAGATCTAATCAACGAGGGAGAAAAGTCCTAAGATCATTAGAATATTAAGGAGGGGGTGGCACTGAGCTTTCAGCCTGCCTTTTGAGATTCATATTATAATAAGGAAGGGATCTTACATCATCATCATCACCATTATTATTATTAATTATTTTAACTCATAGAAGTCGAGACAATTTTTAACAATAATCGGCCACATATTGAGGATGAAGTTCCTAAATTATTCCCCACAAAGATTTATCGTTGAAAATATATAAACGGATAATGTATTATATATATCCTAATTTAATACTAAATTTCCTCTTTTTTCTCTCTCTCACGACTTAGGGTTAATGCTCGCATGCAATAGAAGTCATGTAACACATATACATAACAAGTCAAAATCAAGTACAAACTACATATTTAATTGTGTTTATCAAAAGCTTTTTTTTCAATTTGTTTATTGGATTGATTATAAATAACTCTGGTATATTTCTCCGGGTATAAAACAAGCTAGAAAAAATGTGTATATCTCTTTGTTAAATTACCTTGATTTTCTAATTTCTATTTGCTATGTTTCAAAATAGTTAAAGAAGATTTTTACGTTGTGAGAAAAAAATATATATAATGTTTGAAAAATTTTATGAATTATTTAAAAAAATTAAAGTTTTTATTTTTATTAGATTTAATTAAGTTTATTTATTTTTATTTTTAATCAAACAGATCTTTACAACTAATTGTTGACTAATTATTATTAATCAAAATATCAAATGTTATTTTTATACTAATTCTTACTTGATGTTGATGTTAAAGGTAAAAAGTGTCGCAAGGAACCTCTCATGTCATTTATTTTCACTTTTGATAGCCTCAATGTATCTTGTTGAACATTGCTTTATGAACTTTAATCAGCTTCCTACAAACAAAAATGCATCTAGCATTCTAAGAATTGCACTCTCTTTGAAGGATGCCTGGAAGCAAGTATGTCAATCCACACAAAAAGTTATACGTTCTCCTTCCTCCTCTCATTTTTATGTTTAATTTAGTACATGATTTTCTCATCCAAGAAAACAAAAAGCCGCATGTTACAGGAATCAGTACGACTCATGAAGGTATATAGACTTCACAATTCAGAAATGTGTTTAACCTTCTTTCTCTTCCTATGCTTACGATAATATTAGCTAAAGGCAGCCATGTATACCAGCTCAGTTACTAATTCAGCAAAATTTAGGAGATTATCATTCCAAATTATTTTCGGACCCCAAACTCAACAACCTCAAATCTTCATCTCCCTAATTAATCTTAATCCGTCCACTAAACCACCGTAATTGGAAATAAAACTTATTTCCAAGTCAATAAACTTTCAGCTGTAAATAATTAATATCCTGCAACAGCTCAAGAATCCATAACGAAATAAATCAAA
>NW_018397256.1:12346815-12346928 GCF_002168275.2 Theobroma umbraticum | reverse complement strand
GTGAGCACATCCTGCAATTTCAGAGAGTTTAGATTCTGCATCTGAGGTTTGAATTGTTTTCTTTCTTAGGAAATTATACCCTTGTAGCAAAAGAAAACAAGAAAATTGGAGGG
>NW_018397256.1:12346652-12346805 GCF_002168275.2 Theobroma umbraticum | reverse complement strand
TCACAAAACTCTAACTATTAGTTTTCTCTCTTTTCTTTATATATATATTTTTTATTTTTTTTTATTTAGATTCATGACTAAATTTCTTTGGATATTGTTTTTATTAGATATTATGAGTTAATTTATTTTTCTAGGATTGTAATTGAACTCACA
>NW_018397256.1:12314311-12345872 GCF_002168275.2 Theobroma umbraticum | reverse complement strand
ATTGTAATCCTAGGCTTATTTGATTTGCTGTTTGCCCAATTATCTTGCTGCTTTAATTTTTAATTTAATTAGTTTCAGTTGAGTAATTTTTAGTTCAATTAGAATTCAGATTTTAATTATTTGAATAAAACTAAATTTTTCTAATTTTAATACTTAGTAAAATTTTAGATTAATTCTATGTGGAATCGATATTCTGCTTGCTACTATACTATCTATTCGATACGTATACTTGGGTAGTGAAATTTTAACTGACAAGTTTTTAATCATTTATTATGATATATTAATATATCATGTTAATATCACGTGTTATAAAATTAATAAGTGATATTTTTTTAAAAATAAAAATATAATAAAGAATAAAAATTTATTTAATAATTTAAATTTTATAAGTATTATGAAAAAAGTTGAGATTAGGATGTTCATAATTTCGCATGGACAACATATTTTCATTATATAAACCAAATCCACTTAATAGTTGGATTGGGCCCTGGATGTCTGTATCGGGCCCTTATTTTTTTCAGACGTTATAGGACCCAATGGTGTTTTTCCAAACAGGCTCAAAGGGTTAGGTCCAGAGAAGCACAGCTAAGGGGGTTAACCATCGTTGTCCCCAATTTGCCCGTTGGTTTAGCACGAGAACTTTCCGGATCCGAATCAAACCGAGTACCCCATTTCAAGTGTCTTCAAACTGTCACTGCGCCAAAAACCAGACGTGGGATCCCGTTTACTTCCTTCAATCGTTTTCCCAATGCCCAAACACCAAATTCTGAATCCTGAAAGCCAGTTCCAAGTCATGCTGCATCAACATCACCTGATCAAATCACAAATTTTCTTAAGATGAATATCCGAAATTCCAAAAACTAACTTTGTTTCCATTTCTATTTGCTATGGACAAAGAAACCGAGCTCCTGTCGCGGCTAGCGGCGAACCATCTCCACCTAGCTCAATTCGAGCCGTTACGAGCTACGCTTCTTGCTCTACGGACCAAAAACCCCGACCTTGCTCTGGCAATCCTTCAAACGATCGTCGCCAACTCGGCTCGGTTCGAGAACATTGTCTGGTCACCTTCTTGTCCATCACCATCTCTTCTAACGTATCTTTCCACTCTCGAACTCTTGCAATTCAACGATCCTACTTCGATATGGAGTTTCGATCCCGATACATTGCGGCTACGCGCGGAATTTTTGTTGTTAGTTCAAGTTTTGATCGATAAGGTGTTGGCTAGTTTGAGAAGAGATGTTGATTTGGATAAGATTGAAAAAGAGAAGGAATGTGAGCGTGAGGGTTTTGAGGCAGAGAAACCTGAGTTGTTAGATAAAAGTGAGGATTTGAAAGAGGGAAATGATGACTTGGGAGATTGCGTTAGGGTTCTAGATAGGTTTTTGGAGTTGGGAATGAGGAGGTTGAAACCGGATGTAGTGATGGAAAGTGGTGATGAAGATGGTAGGGAGGAGAGTAAGGCGGTTTTGGAGGAGGTTTTGATTGAGGAAGAAGAAATGGTTTGTTTGAGGAAGGTCATTATGGATTATGCAGATGTTTTCGACGCGTTATGTGGGAATATCCAGAGGCAATTGAAAGGATTGGAGGGAGTTGATTTGGGGATGGCTATAATGGTAAGAAGAGAGGATAAGGTGAGAGTGGATGCATTCGATGAGGAACATAAGAGGGTTCTTGGTTTGATACAAAAGAATGTTCAGTTAGCCCATTTGGATGCTATCAAGAATTGTGTGAAGGATGGGGATATTGAAGGAGCAGTATCACTTATTCGTTTTCTTCATCTTGATTATGGGGTTGAGGAGGTTGAGTATCGGTATGTGCATTTATTGCTAAAATGAGTCTAATGTTGTTGTTTCAGTGCAATCTAGTTTCTTCTTCATGATGCTTAGCTTATGATATCTGGTCATTGTTAGATAAGAAAAAAATTAGATCCAACTGTGAGGTTGTCATAGGTATTTGCTCTTGTTCTACTTCTATTGGTTTCAGCAAGTATAGTAAAACAAGTGTAGCCAAGAGCCTTGATTAACTTCCCTCTTTTTCTGCTTGGGCTCAATTATTGAGACATGACCACTGTTGCATTCTCCTTAAAAAGCATTTTAGATCTTCTCTGCACTTCAGATAATTTCATCCTTCTTTTTTTGGTATTTGTTTATATTTCCTTTTATATTTCTAATAGCACACTGCTGCAAGATCTCCTCAAGAGGGTTTTATCAGAAATGGAAAGATTTGGAGGGTCCCGGCATTCCACAGAAGAAAAGTTGTTACGGATTTATGGAGAATCTCTCTCATCAAATTGCAGGCATCTTGTTCAAATGATTCAGGTGATACCTTTTTTTCTCTTTTCCTAACATCAATAATTCTCCACATTTCAATTGCTATTCTATAGTTGAGAGGATTCAATACTGGTGAACTTCTTGTATATTGCATATAATTCTTTGTTTGAGCCATGTTAGCTTGCTTAATATGAGTTCTGTTTTGGAGATGCCATAAGCTGGTTACTAGTCTCATATCATCATGTTTGGCGGGAATTCTAACTCTCACTACATTGGATAAATTCCTGGAGATACCTAAAAATTGAATACAAACTTTTGTGGTCATTTCATTTTTGTTTCACTTGTAATTTAATTAATTGGTTTAGGTCTGTTTTCTAAAGCCTCCAAGTGGTTTTGGTTAGTTTTCATATGATTGCTGTTTGGTTCTTGTGACGTTAATGTCGGCTAAAATGCAGTGCAATATTCAGATAGAACTAAATGCTGCTGTAGTAATAAGATGTAGTACTATTAGTTAAATCCTTTCCATATTTTCACCTTTGTAGATTGTATATTACCGTGCTTTCTTGCAGGTTATTCATGACGGGTTGCTTTTGCAAGAGATTGAGACGTATAGAGCTCTTGATAACAACCAAATTCCACCACCCCTTGATCATTTTCAAAAGCATTTAGTGGAATTTAAACTTGATGCAGATTTAAATGACAAGCATTTGCCCTTGAGTATGGCAGCAAGTTCTTGCCTGAGAGACATGTTCCATTATGCTCGTATTTCTGGGTTACATATACTAGAGTGTGTGATGAATACAGCTTTGTCTGCCATAAAAAGGGAGCACATTCAAGAAGCAACAAATGTACGTGTCTTATTTTATGTTTAAGTTAATGAGTCAGCCTAAAACCTTTCATTATTATATGAGTTACTCATTCCCTTTGCCAATCGTGAATAGCAGGCTATTTTTTTTAATATGCTTTGTTTACAATGTTGTAGGCTCTTGTACTATTTCCTCGGCTTCGGCCCCTTGTAGCTGCCATGGGATGGGATTTGCTGTCTGGTAAAACAATGTTGAGGCGGAACTTAATGCAATTGTTTTGGAGAAGCAAATCAAAAGTGTTTCAGCTGGAAGAATCTTCTCTTTATGGAAATTGGTCAGATGAGGTAATTCTTGTTTCTGAGCTTTCATGATCTTATAGTGGAATATTGTATAGATAAGAAATGAAAATTTTATGCTTTATTCTTTATATTTTGAACAGGTATCGTGTGTGGAACATCTTTGTGATTCACTATGCTACCACCTTGATATTGCCTCTTTCGTAGCTTGTGTAAATTCTGGTCAACCATGGAGTTCAAAATTCTCATTACTATTGTCTGGAGATGAAAATATAGCATCTGGAAGTGAAAATGCTCAGTTAGACACATTTGTTGAAAATTTTGTGTTGGAAAGACTTTCTGTTCAAACTCCCCTTCGGGTAAGGCTCCATAACCACTTTACCTAGTACAACTTTATTCATAATATGAATATTGAATAGACAAAATATCAAAATTCGCTCCCTGTTGACAGTAAAGCTGTGTCTGGTGCAATATAAAGCACCATACTTTTAAATTAAACATGAAAGCACAATAACTAAATAAATGGACCAAAATATATTTATGACCACACCCAAAACACTCAGACACACATCATCACTATAAATAACAATGACACACTACATGTGGTTTTACCATCAAATAAAAAAATGTTGCATGTTGTACGATTCTAAATAGTAATTAGGAATGTATTTACGTCTGACACATGACCAATAACCTGTACGCAACTATAAATGGTTGTACATTTTGTTCAATGTATCTTTTTCATTTGAGGTTGGTCAAGGTTCTGTGGAACTTCCTTTCAAAAAAAAAAAAAATGAAAAGATTCTGTGGAACTTGGCTAGGTCTATGTTGCATGGCTTTACCTCATTCCTTCTAGTAATAATGACTTATTACTAATCAAAGACTTAAAAGAGGAGGATAACTAACTGTTTGTCAAAATAGCCATAATGCTATATAGTCAATAGTAAAAGCATGAACAGAATACCTGCTGACTTAAAGTTTATTAATGGGACTTCTAGTTCTGGTTGATTTCAAATCAATGCCATGAAGGCTTATCAAATCTAGAGTCATTTCTGATCAAAGAAAATGATGAAGTGAATTCCTCGTTTAATGTTTAAATTTTATATGTCTTAGTGTAAATAATTTCCATGTGGAGTTTACCTCTATTTGACAAGTCAAATATTTGGTATTTGAAGAGTTAATTGACATTCAGTGAACAGCCTGCTTATCTTCTTGTGTGTGTGTTTCTAAAATGTAAAGCATTTTGGTTATAGTAACTTGTATGTGAAAGTTTACTTGTTGTAAGTTGTAAACAATGTTTTTCTCCTTTTAATGTGGTATTAAGTTGTAACTAGATTTCGTTGCTGTAGGTACTGTTTGATGTTGTTCCCAGCATAAAATTTCAGGATGCTATTGAATTGATTAGCATGCAGCCAATTGCTTCTACTCTTGAGGCCTGGAAAAGGTATTCATACCGAGTGATTTCACTTGATATTGTTGTCATACTAGGGATATATGCTATTCCTAAAGCTTGATTTGATTTTGAAAGGCTTGTTGGGTGGTAGAATTTTCAACTATGATGGTAGGCATTACAGATAATCCAAGTTTATTCCTTACTTGTTCTGTGGTGGTGAATGTGGTTGGTTCAGGCTGTTGGATTTTGTTTGCAAACTTTTGTATTTATTTGCTCTGGCCTTTAGATCAGAATAATGTTACTTCTTGTGATATTATTAGCTGAATATGCATTATCGATTGTGTTTTACATAGGCAGATGGTATTATTTAATCTGCCCCTGTAAAAAAGATATATAGAATTAAGAATGAATGTTATTGAAACTAAAATGTTATGCTAACAGATTATAATGTTTCATTGGCGCACAAATGATTCTTTGTTTTACATCAGCACAAATGCAATTTGTTTTGGTCTTTGTTGGTGGAGCACAATTCAGCCAATTGTATGGGGGTAGTCTTGGTGCCAGACAGATGGTATATGATGCGGTTGTAAAGCATTTTTCTGATTTCATTCTTTTTTCTGATTTCATGTTATAAAGCTTTTTTCTGATTTCCTGGTTTTTCATGTTTTACTTGACATTTTTGTCCAATAAATTCAAGAGATGTCTACATCACTGAATTTTTGAAAGGGTGATGACCTTTTATCTCAAAAATATTACATGGAATTCAACTATCTGGCTAAAGATACTGCTCTTGCAGCTTGCATTTTTATCAAGTTTAGTATAAGAATAGGGTGTTGAAACTATTTGAATGTGCCCTTAAACTGTCAACATATAAATTTACAACTGGGCCTAGGTTGCCATAGCTTATACTTGCTGTGCTTTCATGTATAACATATCTCATTATTGCTGGCGGCTACTCATTCCACTTTACGCACATTTTGTTTTTCCTGGTGTCACTTATGAAAAAGACTATTTTTTTCTCTACTATGCTGTTTTTTCATTTACATTTCCTTAATGCGGTAGGATGCAAGATATTGAACTTATGCACATGCGTTATGCTTTGGAATCAACTGTTCTTGCACTAGGAGCAATGGGAAGGAGCATGAATGGTGAGAAAGAGACTCATCAAGTGGCACTATGTCATTTGCAAGACCTCAAGAACCATTTGGCAGGCATAAAAAAAATTCCACGCAAGGTATTCTGTTACAGTCTGCAGTTTTTGAAGAATATTTGTTTTCTTGCTGGTGTAAATGTGGTGCTTTTCTTCATTGATGGAAAATTGCAAGTTTTCTTCAAAAAATATATTGGATTGTAGATTATCTATAGAAATGTTTTCAGATGGTTATACATATATCAGACTCCTTTCCTAGTAACTCAGTTATCATTATTTGCATTTAGCAAAATTTTAGGTTATCCTTTTAGTTCTTCATATGGTTGAACATTTTTTTTTGTATTTGAATTCTTTAGTTTCCATTAGTGTTGTTAGATTTCACATTTTAGTTTCCCGTTATTTATTTTCAAAATTTAAATGTTGATTATATTCACATGCAGATACTGATGGTGAATGTTATAATTTCACTTTTACATATGGATGATATCTCCCTCAATTTGACACATTGTGCCTTACCTGGGAGCCTTTTTGAACCACCTGCTGAATGTGCTGGGGAACATATTGATTTAACTACTTATGAAGGGGGAAACAAAATGGTTATATCTTTCACAGGGTTGTTACTTGATATAGTACGTCATAATCTTCCATCAAGCATGACTGAGGAGGGGCATGCATCCAATGATGGTTTAAGCATGTCTGCAAGGCAGGCCTTGGAATGGAGAATCTCAATGGGTAAAAGTTTCGTTGAAGACTTGGAATGGCGATTATCAATTTTGCAGCGCCTTCTCCCATTATCGGAACGGCCATGGAGTTGGAAGGAGGCATTGACTATATTACGAGCAGCCCCATCCAAGCTACTTAACCTGTAAGCTTGATGATAGCACTTTTGAAACAATTTGTTAATTTAACTAATTAAAAAATGGCGTTGGAAGTGTGTTTCTCATTAAAATAGCAGGGGTCATGTGATATCAACCTGTTAATCAAGTTTGTTAATTCTATATGGAAAAATATCTGTTTGAATTGGTAATCACCATCGATTGGTGCAGAAATAGCTTTTTAAGTTAAAAATGGTATCTCAGCATGATTTAGCAAGCTGCTAGCATACAACTTAATTGAGTTGGTTATATATGGTGAGCCAAAACCTTTGTTTTTAGAGGTTAAATTTCCTTTATGATCTCCATAATGCATTGCAACATGCTTACAACATCTCCTTTGAACATGTAATGTAAAAACTATCTAGGAGAAAACTATGACATGATATAAATTAGAGTAGGAGTTGTAGTAGGAAAGTGGAAGTAATCCAATAAAGCATAGTTCTCATATTTATGATTAATCATGCTTTTGGCTGTGAAAATATTGATTTTCTCTTATAGATTATCAATAAAATTTAGAATGTGTATTGAGGTTCTCTTATATTTTTCTTTGTCAGTTGCATGCAAAGAGCGAAATATGACATTGGAGAAGAGGCAGTTCATCGATTTTCATTATCTGCAGAAGACAGAGCTACCCTTGAATTAGCTGAGTGGGTAGATAGTGCATTTAGAGAACTGCATGTAAGTAAAAGATCAGTTACCAAATAACTTCTTCAGATATGCTTTCACATTGTTTTTTTCCACAATACTCTTTATGGATTAGGGATTTTTTTAATGGTTCTTGAAAACTTTCTTGTTTAATGCACTTGTGGAGGGTAATTTTATTGGGAATTAGTTTGAGTCAGGTTTCATTTTACAATTTTCTAAGTATATCAGGCTGTGGGTTTTTTAGTTCTAAGTAGGTTCAAGCAATGTCAGAACAAAATGCTGGATATTCCTTTGTTAGGATGATTGAGAGATGAACTTTTTGTAATCAAATAATGGTTTGGCATGCTAAGTCTGGTTTGGGAATAGGTGATGAGAACAACTGGGTCTGTCTCGGTGATTCGTGCATCCCTTTAGGGGTATCTTCCAGCAGGGCCTAGGTTCTAGCTCCACCTCCAGGAAAGTTCCAAGGGGCTTTGTACCCAATTAATCTAGCAAAAAACAAGTATTGGTCATTAGAAAGTAAGTTATACTCTTTTAAGCTTTTCTATTTGAAATAGTTGGTTATTTGTTTTCATAAAGATTGCATCTGGAATGTTCCAAGGTTTTGGGCTTAAAATATGACTTGGGAAGGCAGAATATGTTGTGAAGTCCTATGAAACTTTCTTGGTTATAGGTCATCAAATTAGAGGTTGCATGTTTGTATGTTTCCTAGCAACATGGTTATTTTCCTCTCTGGTTGACCATGATATGAATATGAGATCTTCCTTGTTCCTAGTGTAGGTGTTGTGCTTTGCTTTGTAGATATTACTGCTTATTGGTTTATCACTCCAACAGGATTTGATGAGAATTTTGAAATGATCAATTTAGCCACCTTGACATTTGCAGCCACCTATATTTTGGGTGATGATTTTGACATCATTAAAATGCTCTTAGGAAAATAAAGTGATGTGGGGCGTGGAGGTGATGAACTAAGAATGGTTTCTGGGGAAATCATGGAAACTATTCTCTTTTAGAGTGTTTTGTGTGGAAATCTCTGTTATTTTCTGGCTGTGCGTGGCAGACTCAGTTTTAAGTCAACAATATAATGATTTGATGATTTCCAGAACTTTTAGGGGTTGTTTCAAATTTGAGATTTTGTTTCCATAAATGGAATTTTGGGATTGGTCTTCTCCTTAAGGGTTTGATTGTTAATTCTTGTAAGCAAGTTATTACCATATCCTATTCGCTAATACAGATTGAGCCAGTTCTCAGATTTTCCATGTGTTCTCTTGGGAACCATGATTCTGTTTGGTTTCTATTAAGTGAAGTCCAATCTGCACTTATATTAAGATCTATCATCATGCTTTTTGATTTTAGTCAAAATTTTATCTAATGAGGTCTGCTTCCTTGACACTTTGAGATATGTGGTTATTTGCTCTTTTTACCATATATTTGCTTTTATAAGATTGTGGCCCGAGATATTGAAGTGAATCAAACTAGTTTTTGCCTTCAATGACAATACTGATAAAGAAAGTTATGCATGACTGTTTTGATAGTTGACGGGAATGTTTCTTCCTAGAAAAGCATTGCTGCACTGGGCATGGTGGCGCCCTCTCGGAGGTGGCAGAGAAATTAGTGACTTTGTATTTCTATTAGATTGCTGCAATTGTTGTAACAAATAAGAAACAGAAGTCATTTGCCGATGCAAATTATCTTTTTTTCTGTGGTGCACAGGACTTGGTTTTCTGAGACCCTTCCCCTCCCCGTTATTACCCCTGTGAAAAACTCCCCAGCTCATGTTTGTGATTTGTGCAGGTAGAAAATGCAGTGTCTCGTGCAGCTGATGGGACTTTTCCAGTGCAAGATCTGGATTTTTCGTCATTGCGCTCTCAATTAGGTCCTTTGGCTGCTGTGAGTGCTTACTTACATTATTGACTCTTTCTTCTCCTTTTCATATCTCCAGTTTGGAAAATGTTAGATCTTGTCCTTTTTCCTGCCAGATTCTTCTGTGCATTGATGTTGCTGCAACTTCAGCAAGGTCCGCCAATATGTCTCAAAAGCTTCTAGATCAGGCAATTCTTCAGTGTACTTTTTGTTTGTTACAATCTATGTCATCTTTTCCTTTAATATTAGCAATATAACATAATTTCTTTAATATCTAGTTGGCCATATTGATATAAAGTTTTGTTGTTATCATTATATGAAATTTTATGGAACTAACTTTTCTTCTCTTCCAGTTCTTTTGGCAATTCCTTATAGCATTGAGTGATAATTGTAGCCAAAACAATATTAGTTGACTATCAATGTGACTGATCTTCAACAGAAAGCATATTTCATGCTCTTCTCAATGAAAATTTCCATTCCCAGCACTGACGCTCCATAGCAAGTAAGAATTAGCTCAGCTCAGGTGAACGGAGAAGAAAGGCAAGACAGATTGATTTACCGGTCACTTCTTTGCTGACACTATACTGCTTTAGAGTGAAATAGAGAGGATTGCTATCTTATAGGAGGAGAGCTCAACTTGAATATAAGCCCACTTCATATCCCAAACTAAACCAATGTCGGATAGCAGCACTTAATCCTACCTCTCATGCACAGGCCCTATAGAACAATTGAGAGGAATGGGCCAACGACTTGGAGTAAATAAGAGGAGCAACAAACAACTCAGGGTCAAATACCATGTTAAGCATCCTACCGAACCCAATTAATAGTATGTGGAAGGGTCAACTTGAATTGAGGCTGCACAAACCCCAAACTAAACCATTGTTGTATTTAGGATAACAGCATTGAACATGTTCTTATATTAAGTATGGCTTGTTAAGTGAGATTTGAGTATGAAACAAAAACAGTATTTTATTTATGTCATTGTTCATGATCTTATGTTCTTGTAGGGGGAAAAACACTTTAGGCTCTCACTTTCCTTTCTACTTCTTATATAATGAGATTCTCATGTATTAATTGATGTGTTTAGTTTTATATATGTTGTTATTGACTGTTAACTCTGTTCATGTTCAGGCTCAAGTTATGTTATCTGAGATATACCCAGGAGGTTCTCCAAAGGTGGGTTCCACTTACTGGGATCGGGTCCATGAAGTTGGAGTTATTTCTGTATTACGACGTGTCCTCAAACGACTGTATGAGTTCTTGGAACAGGTAAGTATTTGAATTTTTTCAAATGCTCTTTTTTGCTTGCAGTTACCTCTTGCCTCCCTTTCCCCGCTCTCTTTTTCTAGTTGATCTAGAAAACGATGCATTCTTTGGAAAACCTCATGTGTAATGCATATGGTGCTTTTCTTGGGAGATAATTGCAGGATTTCTGATTCTTCTGTGTGACCTTTTCTTCCAGGATAGTCCTCCAGCCCTTCAGGCCATTCTGACAGGGGAGATCTCTATTTCATCAACTAAGGACTCTCATCGACAGGGACAAAGAGAACGTGCTCTTGCTCTGCTACATCAGATGATTGAAGATGCTCATATGGGCAAGCGACAGTTTCTTAGTGGTACTTATTCTCTTTTAGGTTTTTCAGTGAAAGGGATCCTACACAATATTTTCCTAGTGGTGCTGTTGTTGTTTTGATGTTTGCTGCAGTAAATGTGTTCCTATGGTTCTCATGTGTCCTTGTGCTGTGAAACCTTAGGTAAGCTTCACAATCTAGCGAGAGCTATTGCCGATGAAGAAATGGAAGTAAATTTCACTAAAGGGGAAGGACCAGGTACCGATAGGAAAGTACAGTCCAGTCTTGACAAGGATGGGGTTCTTGGGCTTGGGTTAAAAGCTGTCAAACAGACATCATCAACTTCCATGGCTGGGGATAGTAGTATGCAGCCTGTTGGTTATGATATGAAGGATACTGGGAAGAGACTGTTTGGTCCTTTAAGTGCAAAGCCCACAACCTATTTATCACAATTTATTCTCCATATTGCTGCAATTGGTGACATAGTGGATGGAACAGATACAACTCATGATTTTAACTTTTTCTCACTTGTATATGAGTGGCCTAAAGATGTAAGAATTTTTCTTTCCCTGCTTCCTAGATTATTTTCCTGAAGCAGAGTATGTTGCCATGCTTTTCAATGATTTCTTGTCATGTTGTCAATAGCTTTCTTCTTTTTTCTGGATGGAATAGCATAGTTAAGGATCCCTCAGTTTTTGTTGTTTTTTTTGTTTGAGTTGAATGCAAGGATAATTTGGGAATGATATTTTATTGTACCCAAGAAAGGCAAGAGTGAATGTTAGTAATAATAACCTTAGCTGGTTAGCTTGATTTCTTTCCTACATATAAAAATATTCATTGTTTACCATTTTGCTTTTCAGCTTTTAACTCGTTTGGTCTTTGACCGAGGCAGCACAGATGCAGCTGGCAAAGTAGCAGAAATAATGTCTGCTGACTTTGTTCATGAAGTGATTTCAGCATGTGTACCTCCGGTTTATCCTCCACGGTCTGGTCATGGATGGGCATGCATTCCCGTTATTCCCACATGTCCTAGTAGCTGTTCAGAAAATAAAGCACTTTCTCCTTCTGCTAAAGAAGCTAAGCCTAGCCGTTATAGTCGTTCCTCTGCAACACCTGGGATCCCTCTGTATCCTCTCCAACTGGATATAATAAAGCATTTAGTTAAAATATCTCCTGTCAGGGCTGTCTTGGCATGTGTTTTTGGAAGCAGTATGCTATACAGCGGCAGTGACTCTACTATATCTAGCTCCTTGAATGATGACTTAATGCAGGCCCCTGATGCTGATCGGTTGTTTTACGAGTTTGCTCTCGATCAATCTGAAAGGTGCCATACATGCCTGGCAGAATGTTAATGCACTTGTATCTCTTTTACTTCAGAACTTTGTTTAATTTTCACTTTTTCCTGAAGCAGGTTCCCAACTTTGAATAGATGGATACAAATGCAGACTAACCTTCACCGGGTTTCAGAATTTGCTGTTACAGCTAGGCAAAGAGCTGATGATGGCAAGGTTAAACCTGAAACAAGAGCTGTTATTAAGAGGCTGCGTGAACCTGATAGTGACACTGAGTCAGAAGTTGATGAAATCGCTGGTAACTCTAACATCTCAACATCATTGGACCTCAATGCTAAAGATAGCAATTCTCCAGACCCATGGCATGATTGCTTAAAACCTGAAACAGCTGAGGTTGATAGTACAGTTTTTCTTTCTTTTGGTTTGGACAATGAAGATCCATATGAGAAAGCTGTGGAACGGTACTTTCCTTTTCTTTATGTTTTTTGTCCAATATTGTGACATTTAATGTATTATTTTCAGTTGCAAATGATTTTTATTTTTACGAGTGTCATCATATGAGGTTTCAGTTTTGGTACTGATACAAAACTTACGCCCTTATTTTGAGGAACAAAGAATTGAGCTTAGCGGCAGTTATGAATAGTATTTATTGTTTGCTGCAATTGGAATGTCATACTACTAATCAATATTTTTTTCCTCTTTGTCAGATTGATCGATGAAGGAAAACTAATGGATGCTCTTGCGCTCTCTGATCGCTTTCTACGTAATGGAGCCTCAGACCGATTGCTTCAACTATTAATTGAACATGGAGAAGAAAACCATTCAACCTCTGGGCAACCTCAAGGTTATGGGGGGCATGGCATCTGGAGCAATAGTTGGCAGTATTGCCTGCGGTTGAAGGATAAACAACTGGCAGCTGGACTTGCCCTCAAGTATGTAAAAGCTCTCATCTTTTTTCACTGCTGTAATGATGCATGCTTAATGTAATTGTAATAAGTGATTGATTATTTTGTGCAGCTTGAGGCTGCACAGAAGGGCTAGAAAGAATGATTTGTTTCTAATCCATTGTAGTCATTTTCTCCATGATATCTGATAGCTAAGATCTCTAAACTTGGACTTTTGCTCCTTTACATGGTAGGGCCAGAAACATGTATGTTTTTGTCACTTTATGGTACCGGCAAGATACTTTTGTTCCTTGAAATCCTGATTAATTATATCTGGGCACACTTTGTTTTGATTAAGAAAAATTTTTGCTCTTTTTGCTATTTCATGTCAGTCGATCTCACAATTTGAAAATCACCAAAAGCTCTTTCTCTATAGGAGTAGGACAGCTGGGATGAGTGTCAAAGGTATTGTTTGTGGGCCTTGACGAGGCAAGAAAAGACTAGTCTATGTGGGTGTCAAAATACAAGGTGGCTATTCTAGGGATGTTTAGGGTGTAAGAATGTATATTTCTTGTCAACATCCAGCTGCCAACAAAACCCAGCTGCTTGCTTTCTAAGAGATCTTACAAACAAGACTACAATAAATAAGAGCAGTTGACAAAGTATCCCATTTATGCTTTACACTGATCGGGATTGAGTATAGCTGACCTTCATCTTTAAGCAGTATTTTTCTCAAGCCTGTTTCAGCCACTAGCAATAATGTCATTGATGCTTTAATTGCAATGCATGCAAGATTTATGGTTTTCCTAGACTTGTGGACTCTACCTCAAATTTCAATTTCTTTCCCCAGGTGCATGCACAGATGGGAACTTGATGCTGCTTTGGATGTTCTAACCATGTGCAGCTGCCACCTGCCTCAAAGTGATCCAGTTTGGAATGAGGTTCTGGATTTGATTAGTAATTTGCTTTGTTTTTTCTTAATGCTGGAACTTATGATCTTGTTTCCCCTTATAGAAGCTGGTTGATATGATTTCTCTGCATTGTTGCATTACTTATTGGGTAAATGACGTATTCTTTCGGTTATGCAGGTCTTGCAAAGAAGACAAGCTTTGCAGAGGTACAGCCATATATTAAGTGTAGATCATCACCATGGAAGCTGGCAAGAGGTTGTAGTTCTTTTGTGGCTGAACTGAATGAGAAAGTGGTAAGCGTTTCATGCTTGAGTCTAACTTACGCTTCTTGTGCTTCTTCCTATTCCTGGAAATGTCAGGTTGAAGCTGAGTGTAAGCAAGATCCTGAAGGCTTAGCACTAAGATTAGCTGGGAAAGGAGCTGTTTCTGCTGCCTTAGAAGTGGCTGAAAGTGCTGGATTATCCACAGAATTGCGGAGAGAACTTCAGGGCCGACAGCTTGTGAAGCTTCTGACAGCAGATCCTTTGAATGGTGGAGGCCCTGCAGAAGCTTCACGTTTTTTATCATCACTACGTGACTCTGATGATGCTCTACCGGTTGCTATGGGTGCAATGCAGCTATTACCCAACCTACGGTCAAAGCAACTTCTTGTAATTAATTATTTTCATCAGCCTCTATTTTGGGATATTGTGTCCTGTAAGTTACATTAAGGTTGAAAAAAATTTGCAAATGATTCATCTCTGTCCTTTTGTAAAGGTTCACTTCTTCTTGAAGCGACGAGATGGGAATCTGTCAGATGTTGAGGTTTCTCGACTTAACTCGTGGGCTTTAGGTCTTCGTGTTCTGGCTGCCTTGCCATTGCCATGGCAGCAACGATGTTCTTCCTTGCATGAGCACCCGCACTTAATATTGGAGGTTCTGCTGATGAGGAAACAACTGCAGTCGGCCTCTCTGGTATTATACTTAAAGAACATTTTAGATGCCTTTTCTAACTTTTTGTTTCAAATAACATTTTGTGGTTTCTAGATAATTCCATTCATGGTTACATAAGAGGTTGACTTCTGGTTCCTGGTTCCTCATCTTGTATCTGGAGAGCAAAGATTATGCGACTTCCTTTTTCTTTCTTCTTTCACTTTTTCTTTTCTTGGAATTTTTTTTTGGCTTATATCCCCATCAGCTGAATCCTGAATCCTGTATTTGATAATCTGTCTGACAGATCCTTAAAGAGTTTCCTTCATTGAGAGACAACAGTTTAATTATATCATATGCTGCCAAAGCTATTGCTGTCAGTATTAGCTCTCCAATTCGGGAGCCACGGATATCTGTTTCTGGAACAAGGCCAAAACCAAAACCGAGATTAGGTGTACCTGCAAGGTCATCCTTCACTAGTAGTTTAAGCAACTTGCAAAAAGAGGCTCGTAGAGCGTTTTCTTGGACTCCACGTAATACTGGGGACAAGACTGCCCCCAAAGATGTTTATCGGAAGAGAAAGAATTCTGGTTTGTCACCTTCTGATAGAGTTGCTTGGGAAGCAATGGCTGGGATTCAAGAGGATCGTGTATCATCATATGCAGATGGGCAAGAACGGTTTCCTTCTGTCTCAATTGCTGAAGAATGGATGCTAACAGGTGATGCTGTTAAAGATGACGTTGTTCGAACATCTCACAGATATGAAAGTTCCCCTGACATTATTCTCTTCAAGGTGTGGTAATGGAATGGAAAATATGTTTTAATTAATGTGGCTGAACTGTGTGTGGCAAATTTCTATTTGTTTCTAGCTCAAAAGTTGTGGTGCAAACCCTGGTAGAAGTACTTCAGTTCTCTAGGAATGTTTATGCTACCACATTGTGGGATCAGATAGATCAGATCTCCAGTGTTGAGTATTTTCATAACAAATTTTCTGTGTATGTATGTTAAGAGAAAAAATCATGTTAGGCTTTTATTCTAAACCAACTGCATTAGTTGGTAGTAGTACTAGGCTTTTAGAGTGCTTGGAGATAGTGTTGAAATATAAGTGCGATTTGTGGCACCTTTTTTTTAATAGTCTTGTTCTTTGGACCTTTCGATCTGCTGATTCTTCTTTTTCCTTGTTTCTAGGCACTGCTTTCCTTATGTTCTGATGAGTTTGTGTCCGCCAAAAGTGCCCTTGAATTATGTGTTAATCAGATGAAGTCTGTTTTGGGCTCCCAGCAGTTGCCTGAGAATGCATCTATGGAAACAATTGGTCGAGCATATCACGCCACAGAGACATTTGTCCAGGTATTTGGCTACCCTGAGCCCTTCAACTGCCAATAGCTAGAAGTAATTATATTCCCTATTCTGGCTTTCTTGTGTTTTAAATGCCACCGCAACCAAAGCAATGATGTATACTTTTTTGTTTTAACTTGCATACAGAGCGCTGATAATTATCCAAGTTGGTTATCAATCTTGTCTTATGTTGCATGTGCAGGGACTAATATATTCTAAATCGCTGCTGAGAAAACTTACTGGGGTCAATGATCTCACCATTAATTCTGAAAGAAGCAGGGATGCTGATGATACATCCTCTGATGCTGGTAGCTCAAGTGTCGGTAGTCAGTCCACGGATGAGTTATCTGAAGTTTTGTCACAAGCAGATGTTTGGCTGGGACGTGCTGAGCTTCTTCAAAGTCTTCTGGGATCAGGAATAGCTGCTTCTCTTGATGATATTGCTGACAAGGAGTCATCTGCCCATCTCCGTGACAGGTTGATTGTTGATGAACGGTACAGCATGGCTGTCTATACTTGCAGGAAGTGTAAGGTAACTATATTGTGCAGAGATTCTAGTACTTATTTCTACTGTACTGTTTGGATGACTTGGGGTTATAAATAATTGTATGTCTCTCAGATTGATGTTTTTCCTGTGTGGAATGCATGGGGACTTGCTTTGATTCGGATGGAGCACTATGCACAAGCTCGTGTAAAGTTCAAGTATGTTTAGATATAGTTTAACTGTTATTATTCAGTAAGCAAGGAGAATATAAGGGCTTCTTTGGATTCATGTAATGCCGAAGTTGTTGATATTCTTTCGCTTATTTTATGGCTCAGGCAAGCTCTCCAATTGTACAAGGGTGATCCTGCACCAGTCATTACTGAGATCATTAATACAATGGAAGGAGGCCCACCTGTGGATGTATCAACTGTTCGTTCCATGTAAGATGATCTGCAACTTGAGTTACAATAGGTTTCTAAAGAGCAAGAAGTTATGTGTTGCTGTCCAAAAATTTTAACATGAGGCAGGGTTTAATAATTGGATGACAACACCCTGCATCTGGATCTTTTTGAGGCACCTAGTGCTATGCCTATCAGGGTTATATTTAAGCTATTGAAAACCTTATCATGTGAAAAGAAAAAATGAGTGGAAGCCTTTGGTTGTTTATGATGGCATGGAATCGTCTAATGCAATTTATGCTGCAGGTATGAACATTTGGCCAAAAGTGCACCAACAATCTTGGACGATTCTCTTTCTGCTGATTCATATCTCAATGTTCTGTACATGCCATCTACCTTCCCTCGTTCAGAGAGATCAAGGCGGTCTCAAGAATCCACAAATAGCAATTCTCCATATGGCCCTGACTGTGAAGATGGACCGCGTAGTAACTTGGACAGCGCTCGTTATGTTGAGTGTGTTAACTATTTGCAAGAAGTAAGCTGAACTCTTTTTTCTTTTCAGGGTCTTGGTTGCATGTTGTCCATTAAGTTGTTAGCACTTTAACTACCGTCTCTGATTATCCTTTTAGTCAATTATGTTTCTCTTTTCATAGATTTGCGTGCACCTGAACCTAAGGGTTCATGCTGAAAGTTCTATGATAGATGCTATTATTTAAATATAAAAAGACGAAATTAGTCATATTTCAAATTGCTTTTGCTATGTGTCAACTCAGTAATTGCATGCAGTGTGTTCAATTGCAGTTTGTTTCTCAAATGGGTTCTCTTTACATTTATTAACAACCTGCATGTCCATTGCCATAAATTATGTTGCCCATTCTTCCGTCTTCATGATGGTAAATATATGTTACTCTGGTTACTTCCCAGTGATCAATTCTTTGATATGATTGTCTTTGTAGTATGCTCGTCAACATTTGCTTGGATTTATGTTTAAACATGGTCACTTCAACGATGCTTGCTTGTTATTCTTTCCTCCTAATGCTGTTCCTCCACCTGCTCAACCTTCGACAATGGGAGTAGTAACTTCATCCTCGTCCCCTCAAAGACCAGATCCTTTGGCCACTGATTATGGGACCATTGATGATTTGTGTGACTTGTGCATTGGCTATGGTGCCATGCCGGTTTTAGAGGAAGTGATTTCAACAAGAATTTCAGTTGCAAAACAACAGGATGCATTAGTAAATCAATATACAGCTGCTGCACTTGGTCGTATTTGCACGTATTGTGAAACTCACAGGCATTTCAATTATCTATATAAGTTTCAGGTAACTGGAACCAACTTTACTTTTTTTTTTTTTAATGCTGCCAGAAGGTCTGGATTTCAGGCCATCATTCCAATGCATGTGCTAACTGCTATAATTTTTTTTTTTGGGGAGGGGGGTGGGGGGGGGTGGTTGCTGTGCTAACAATTAGAGAGAAGGTTTTTCTTGAGTGTTCTTTCTAATCTTCCCATGTAAAACTCTTTTCTCATCTTGATCTTGTTGATGGAGCAGACTGAACAATTAACAAGGATATTTTTCTCCTTCCTTGGAGCTTAATGTATTTATCGTTACCAATATGAGACGGTAAATAGAGGGAATAGATAGCTAAAGAAATTGGATGGATAAGAAGTTGTATATTTCATGTTTATTAAGCACCTGCTTTTACTCTTTTCTGGCTTCTATTGGTGTGAAATGTTGCCGCACCCAACCCCCCTCAAAAAAAACTCCTGAATATATGGTAATTGTTTTACATTTTCTATTGTCAGGCAATGTTTTTCATTGATTTTCTTAAGTTTATTTGATGGTTCAGGTAATCAAGAAGGACCATGTTGCAGCTGGACTCTGTTGTATCCAGTTATTCATGAATTCTTCTTCTCAAGAGGAAGCTATCAGACATTTGGAACGTGCTAAGGTATCTCATTATGGCCACTTCTTTTTTCTTTATATTCAGGGATCTGAAATGCCTAGTTATATGTAAGAGAATCTACTAGAAAACTAATGATAGAGTATATTGATGTTCGAAAAAGTGCATGTTCAGAAAAAAGCAACATGGTAGTGTAAATTGATGTTCAAAAAAGTATATGTTTAGAAAAAAGCTGCTTGGTAGTGTTAATTGATGTTTTAAAGGGTATAATTATCCTAAAAGAAGAAAGATGCTCCAAAAACTACAGTATGGTAGTAATATGGTCAATGTATAAATATGTACAAACTATCAACCATGTCGATATCTTAGGCATGAGTAAGGCTGGTTGTTAAACGGACAAAATCACATGAAACTGAATACTGTTAAATGCCCTGCTGCTACTAACCCTTCCATTTGTTGTAGATGCATTTTGACGAGGGATTATCAGCCCGATCCAAAGGTGGAGAATCTACCAAGCTTGTCATGAAGGGTGTCAGGGGAAAAAGTGCCTCTGAGAAGCTTACAGTAGACGGACTTGCCAAGTTTTCAGCTAGAGTGTCAATCCAGGTACAACATCTCCAGAAAAGATATTCTGCTTGTAGTAAATGGATTTGGGAAAGGCACAAGGCATACATTTAAGCGTTTTGCTTCTCAGAAAGAATTTGATGTGCATATTCTTAAATAATAAAAAGATTAGTTCTTTCATTGAAGAAAAAATTTCCAAGTAAATGCTGAAATTGTGGAACACATACTAGAATTCATTATAAATACAAACAAGGAGATAATATGGTTTTCACATGTTTATGGGTGTGGCTGTGACTCTGCTATTTTGCTGAAAGTCTTGAGTACACATATTGTTGCCTGCTGTTATGATGAAACCCCAGCTCTGCTTACCCGAAAACATTTATAGAATATGAAAACCAATATGGAATGAAATTTATGCGGCAAATTTATGAATGTGGTCAAAGAATCTCTTTCCAGATATTACCTAGTGTTTTTGTGCATGAACAAGTCCTTACTACATCACGGGAAAGCTATTGTTGTCTGCTGCAATAGAAGTTCTTGTCCTAGTATTATATTAGATAATTGAGACATAGCTATAAATAGTTGTCTAATGTTGCTCTTATTGGTTTTTTAGACAATAAGTAGCTTGGATGTATATGCATGTTGATTATTTTATTTGATTAAAACTGGATTTTAAAGAAGCTCCAATTGCTTTAATTTAATGTCACTTTCATTGGCAAGTCTCATCTTTAGTTTAAATTTGTTGGGCTTTGCAGGTGGAAGTTGTGAAATCCTTTAACGACTCAGATGGACCACAGTGGAGACATTCACTTTTTGGAAATCCAAATGATCTAGAAACCTTCAGGTTATTGTCATTTTGAATTATGGTTAGGTATGAGAGTAATAAAAAGATTTTTATGGTCTTTCTACTTTTTGGAATAGTTGGTCAACAAACAGGTAACCGTGATTGGATCCTGATGTAATTAGGACACCAATAATATATTTTTAATTAGGAAGCTAATCAGAATTACTGAAAGATATTAGTAGAAGCCCAATATTACTAGTTTGAGCCAATGAGCAACCCAGTGGGCTAACATACGGCTCAAGTCCATTGTGAAACATGGATCTTATCTAACTCTACCCACTTGACTTCATCTAAGCTGTTGCCTTGTTTTTCTCATAAGATATGATGAGAAAATACAGCGAGTTCAAATATCTTCAGATTATCACTGTATATTAATTGAAGCTTTAATTAGCGTTTTGTTGTAGAAAGTTTAACTCAAAAGGTAATACATTGAGAGAAGAGGCCTTTATAATCTTTATTATGATTTGGGTAAAAATTCAATATAATATTTAGCAATCCAGGAATTGCTAACAGTTGTGGAACACCGGTTGTCAACATGTAATTCTGAAGTATATTAATTAAATTCTCCATGCATCTACATGAGGATGGTGTACTATGCATAGAATGGAATACTCTTTCACTTCTGACTATTTCGCTTTGTGTGTTTTGATACATTGTTATTGGAGCACACTTCAAAAAATTAATGAAAATGACAATGAGAATCGACTGGCTTGTTGTGCTTGGTACTATTCAGGAGGAGGTGCAAGATTGCAGAAACTCTTGTTGAGAGGAACTTCGATTTGGCATATCAAGTGATATATGAATTTAATCTTCCAGGTGGTGACATATTTGTTTCCTTTCTGTCAAGTTCTTAAAGTTTTAAGTTAATGCAGCTGTGCTTTTAACATTTGAAGTATTCTCCACGCCTTGCAGCTGTTGATATATATGCTGGTGTGGCTGCATCACTTGCTGAAAGAAAAAAGGGCGGCCAGTTGACTGAATTTTTTAGAAACATAAAAGGAACAATTGACGATGATGATTGGGATCAGGTAACGTACTTTCTTTTGATATGGTATGGTCAATATATTGGTACTTACTAGAGGGCCAACACCTTTTGAAGGTATTTGTGATAGCTCGAGTGGTTCTTAATCAAAAAGAAATTTTTTAATGGAATAAAATATTAGACATTGTTAAGTTAGATGCAATGAGCCTCAAAAATAAAGAACTCAGTGCACAGACACGAATGGCAGCTAATATAATTACAAGTCAAAGGCACAAAAGTGCATTCAATTGACCCTGAGGAATAAATTTTCTTTCTGTTACCAATTAACTTGTACTTATGCTCTAGAGTGAAACTTTATATAAAAAGGTTCCACTAGTATCTCCTGGTCTAAAAGATCCTTAGACTACTAGCTTTGGCTGAATATACTTTATATTGTCCATAATAGTAAACAAACTTGACAAAGCGTAAAAGCTGCTTTGTTTATTAGTATTCTTGATTCAATTAAGTATAGAAGTGCCATAAGCACGGTTGCCTGTTTAGCTTCTTTATCTTAGTTCAGCTTATCAGGCTAGCTGCGTCTAAATGCCATCTGATCCATGAAATGATACAAGTTCAATCAAATTGAGCTCAATGATGACTGTTGTTAGTATATTTGGTAGTTTTCTCATTAAAACGAAACCAGTAATGTAGTGAGCATAATATAGGTTTTTCACCCCCTATTTAGAGCAAATTCTTTGTTTGATGAATATGACTTATACTGTACGTTTTGGAATTATAGGTCTTAGGGGCTGCTATTAATGTGTATGCTAATAGACACAAAGAACGCCCTGACCGTCTCATAGACATGCTGACCAGCAGTCACAGGTAATTCTTTTGCTTATTTCAATATTTCATAGTTATTACTTTTGCGTTTGTTTCAAGGAACAATAGGTCGTACATAGTTGATATTCATTTAGGTTAGGCAACTTTGTTGGATCCTCAGACAGGTGAACCAGTCAGCTAGGCAGTATTCTAACTATAAAATGTTATAAAATGTGAATGCTCTATGGACTTCTACCTGGCAATTCAATCTTTTACAACTGAGTTAGTCAATGTTGTATTTTTTAAATACACTCATGAATGCTATGCATCTCCAACTATTCCTGTTTCATTCCTCCTTGCCTTCAAAAGAATAAAGCCTGTTTGGCTTATTCATTTAAGTGAATAAGTTGAAAAGTGTTAGGGCAACTTGATACTAAACTCCCTCCAGGTAAGATCCTTGGACCAAGTGTATCATTTAGGGAATGCTTTCAAAGTGCGGCTTAAAAATGCCATAAGTTTGCTTGTCCCGAGTTTATCAGGATAAATTCTGACTTAGTTGATAGATGGTTATTTGAAAACTTACAGTATGTTCCTCACTTCTACTCTGCTGTTATATCCATATTTCTTTCTTGCAGCAATTACTGAGCAATAGAAGACTTTGAACTGGGATATTTAATGGGACAAGGATTTTTCTTTAGTTACTTTTCAGAAGAAATTTAAGATATATATATTTTGCATTTTTTGCTGCCATTTTTGATGAATATGCTATATATTTTGCATTAAGTAGTCTTTGATTACATTATTTATGTTTATATCAGTTTCTAAAACACCATTTGAATGTTTTAATGCCTTTTTGTGTGTGCTTCTGTTCTTAACTCCTCTGTGCAGGAAAGTGCTGGCATGTGTGGTTTGTGGTCGCCTAAAAAGTGCCTTCCAGATTGCTTCTCGAAGTGGAAGTGTGGCTGATGTCCAATATGTTGCACACCAGGTTGTCCCTCATTCTCAGCTGTTTTCTAGTGTCACAATTTTATGAGTTATAGTTCTTTGACATTCTTCTGCTGATTTTCCAGTGGTATCATGTGCCCCTTTCTTGTGGGCAAAAGACAAAAAAACAAGTCTAGCTCAATGAATCCCTTAATCTAATCACCTAGTGGACTCACTCACATATCACCAACTGGAATGGGGTGTATAGTTCTCCTACTGGGTAACTGAAGACATGAAAATGCTTCCTTGAGTCCTTGACCGGAGACCTTAGTTTACTCGTGACACCACTGAGTTAATTGAGGTTTTATCTTTGCCCTGCTTCAGGTTAAAAGCAAGGCATAAGACCTCAACGAGTTAATGCATAATGTGCCTCCGTGACCTGGACTTTATGAAATATTCCTCTGTCAAGCCCCAATGATCCTGTTTAAAATGTAGAATGAAACCTGTTGTTATTAACGATATTGATGATGAGAAATTTCTGATGTTCTTTGAATACTTTTCAGGCATTACATACGAATGCCCTCCCCGTGCTAGATATGTGTAAACAATGGCTGTCTCAGTACATGTAACCTGTTGCTGAATAAACGCTCTGCTACAAAACATTGACATGGTTGCTAACTCCACTACTACAAGAACTTGAACTCACAAATTCATGGCATCACTTAAAAGGCGATGGTTACAGAAGTCACTTGATGCAAGCAGCTGACTTAGAAACCAGCGGCACCGGCGACTACTACAGGCAATTTAAATTGGTTTTTGTTGTATATATTACAAAACAAACTTGTATATTTCACTTGGATTGCCATCCATAGCACTTGTAAATGGAAACCGTTTTATAGTTATTTGTGAAGTTGGTATCTGAGCTTGAAACTTCAATCATAAGACTGAAGTGCAAGCAGCTAGCTTGCTGAATTCCATTTTATTATTTTATTGGTATATATTATATTATATCAAATTCCAGTAAAAAGTAAAGCAAATTTGCCTAAAAAAGAAGCAGCAAATACATGGACTAGGACACAACTGATAGCTTTTATTCCTTTAGTTAAGGTAAAATATTTTCGATTTTGTTAACTTCTAGTTATAATTTTACATGAATTTATTAATTTTTAAAACAAATAATTTATTTTAAAAAAATATTTTCTGTTGAACACTTAAATTTAATTGTTAATGTTTTCGATATAGTAATGTGAAAAAGATAATTTTATTATTTATTAATTTAAAAATAATTATATTATATAAATTAATTTTTTATTTTTTTATTTTTTTAAAAAAAGTTCTCTTTCATCACTTGTTACAATCGGAGTGTCAAATCAGACTTTGACTTGAGAATGCTTGGTTCAACTCCAGTCGGATCTCCCTTCCCTATGTGCTGTGCTTCCCCGTCGCCCGTGTTCCTCTGGGAGTGCTGGTCTCGTGCTCCTAAGGGAGTTGTGCTCCCCCCTCCCTCACACTCCCAAACAAGAGCGGGGTGGGGCGCGCGGCTACCCTAGGGAGTGTGAGGGGTGACCGGCCAACGTAAGGGGAGCACCACTAGTTGGCCTGAAAAAAACAAAAAACAAAAAAAGGGAGAAAGAAAATAGATAATTTTGACATTTCACATTTATTTATTTATATCATTTACACATTTAAAGCACATTTTATATTTCAAATCTCATAGGCCATGTAAAATTATGGTTAAAAATTAAAAGATGTGAGTCTTTGATTTTTTGTTTAATAATGTATAATGCAAAACAATTGAAATTATACTTACATATTAAAAGTGTTTATAAGTCGAACTTATCCATGGAGTTCACGAGTTTGACTTAAATTAGATTAAATTATAAGTATAATTTTTTAAATTAAAATTTGATTTGAAAATATTATTATATTAATACATAATATAATTTAATTAAATTTTAATATTTAATAATAAATCAAATTGTAAATAGATGATTATATTGGACCAACCTCAAGCCATAATTAAATTTTCAAGATATCAGTCGGATGCATTTACCCCTGCAAAAGTAACAAGTTTGCAAGGCAAACACGTAAAGTATTTATTATTTTTGAATACTCGAATATATAAATTATTTAAATATTAAATATTTATTTTTATTATAAATAAATAAAATTATAAAATACTATTTAAAACCGAATGTTATTAATATATGGATGTCCATTCAACAACTCAAATTCAAATAAAAAATATTTTACATTAAATCATATTTATAATAAACTTTACTATATAAACTATAAATATTACATCTAGTATTTTATATATGTATAAAATAATATTAATAAATAAATATTATATATTAAATATTAATATTAATAATATTAGTGACTTTATATATCATTATGCATAAGTTATATATTAATTTTATATAGTATATTAAATATATATAAATTATATATTATATAATAACATGAATATATTCGAATTCTAATTTAAAATGTTTTAACAGTGATATTTGAAATTTATTTAAATTTAAATAAAATATTAAAAATTTTATTCAAACTTACCCTATAACCGATTATAACTTACCCGAACCCGATCGTATCACGATGGAAACCCGAATAACAACTACATTTACCTCCCTAGGAAGATTACCTTCATGACAGCGTAAATTCTGAAAAGACAGTTTCAAAAATTAACCCTAACTACCATCAAAGGTAAGATTTATTTAGGCGGGAAAATCCCAAACTTTTACCCTCCCTTCCTCTTTCAATAACCTCAAACCTTAACATCTCTCTGATGAACCTCTACTTCCGTGAATCTTTTATCATCGTTTTGTCTCTCTAGAAATGGTCGTTGATCGCCGAAAACCGACGCCATCAACGAGCAACATTGCCGGCGAAGCAATGCTGGCGGTGAAAGGCAAGGAAATCGGCAATGACTCAGTCTTTATTTTGGACGATTTGTCTTCCGACTCGGAGCTCGCTAAGCTACGTGGCAGATGGGAATTCGCCTCGGTTCTCAACTTTCTTAATGTAAGATCGATCTTTCGTTTTTTTTCTTTTTTTGGTTTTAGAAACGCAACGTTTCACCGTTGATTATGAGAAAACAGATATTAGTGTTTGAGAATGATCGTGCGTTTTGACAGGTTTTTGAGCCTGTGATCGGGAATGATTTGAAGCTAACAGCGGAAGAGATCGAGTTAGGACTTGTTCAACCTAATGCCTCAATTGCTGCACTTCATATCAAACTCTTGAAAGTTCGGTTATATTCTTCTTATCATTTGATAAATACGGAGATTAATAAGTCAATTTTTTCATATTAATGCCTTGTTTTAATGCTTGTTCTACATTATGTTATGGTGCTATGAATCTAGTTTGTAATTACATTATTGGAGCCTTTATTAAAATATTTTACATTAATAGCATTAAAAACAATGACTGTCATAATGCCAGTGGAGCTAACTGACTTACTTACGGAATGGACTTGCTTTTGTTGGCAAGTGTGAAGCTAATTTTTCCCTATAGTGTCTTATTTGGGAGTTTTATTTCTTTAAAATATCTTAGTTTATAATATTGTTTTTTGGCAGGGGATACCACCTGTCAGTAAATTGTTGAATAATTCTGATGCATGGGTGACTGCACTTTGCAAGAAACTTGCCATGTGGTGGCCATGGGTGAGGCAATTTTTTACTATTGAATATGCCACTTTCATGGTAATCTGGATGACTTTGTGATTTTTGTACTCATTTGTCTATTACTGCAGGTTGCTGAAGGAGAGATTCCACTCACTGCTCACAATGGGTATTAATGACACTACTGTCATTGTTTTAACTAAATCTGTGCTTTAATATCCTTGATGTCAAATCAGGCTTTTAATGAGGCTGTTTTACATGGTCATTTCATTGTTTTGCAGAGAAGAGATATCCAGATATAAAGAACTTGATCCAACAAGTCGCTTGCTGGTCCTAAAAGCACTTTGTGAAATTCGAGCAGATGTAATTTATCTTCCCTTTAAATTCTGTCTTGTCTTTAACTGAAACTACTGATTTTGTGACTCTTTCTGTCATCATGTTCTTCCATGCATTATTTTGAATGGTTTGTTTGTGTAAGCCCATAATCAATGTCTGATTTAACTTTAGTGCAGAAAGTTTTAAGATGAATTTTATGTTGGTTGTGATAATCCTATTCTGTTTTAACTTTTGTCTAATGGATTCTATTATTCTACAGCAACCTGATACAGTGTCATACATTAATGATGCTTTAAAAAGTAAGAAGGAAATTTCTTGCTTCCGAAAAGAGAAGATAGGGGGGAATGGAAATGTTTCATACTGGTAAGTGTTGACCCTGTTGTGGATTTTGTAAAATCTGTGCCATGATTGGTGCTGATAAATTCTCTTTTGTTCATTGTAGGTATGATGGAAATACAGTCTTTGGTTATAGATTGTACAAGGAAGTGAACAGGACTGAGCCTCAAACAAAAGCAAAGGGGAAGGCATGTTTAAAATTACCAACTGTCTGTTCTCACTGGGAAACACTTGCAGTGGATCTTAAGGAATTTCGAGGAGTTGTGGTAAGTTCATAATATTTAATGTTTTCAACTTGAAATGTTAAGTCAATCTTTTCTTTCTTTCTGTAAATGGCAGGATAAACTCTTGGCTAGCAAGACTGCAGCAGAAGTTGCCATTGGCAAGACTATCAATATTAATGCCCTTCCTGTTGTGGAGAAATTTCAAAAGGTAAGGTTGAAATCCCTTTTTCCATCCTCTGGTAAAATCTTGGTGTAGCACATTGTTTCATGTGCTTCTGTTTTATTTATTGAATCTGTTGGTAAACTCATTCATTTTATTGTGTTATATAGAAGAAAGAAAGGGCACTGAAACAGAAGAAAAGGCAAGAGATGCTCCTGAATGGCTTGAGAAGTACCTGTGGTGCCGGGATTACCCGTTCATGTCGCAATCGTAGGCCCATCAGTTACACATTTGGTACGATGGAACTTTGCATCTACAATTGATATAATCCAATGATGTGTCATAGTTTGTTGATGAATTTCAACTTTTAACTATAAACTTGTGTAAGTGGTTCTATCTTTGTCTAGTTTAATAGCTTCCTTTCAACATGCTCACTAGAAAATGTCAAGTTAATAACCTGAATTTTATGTTGGGTGATTGGAAATGATGAAAGTTCTACCATGGGTTTAGATATAATTGTTTTAAATAGGTTTCACTTGCTACTTGATATTTAAAAGGTTAAAAAAAGGCTTGTAGTTCTTATTTTTTTATAAAGTCAAGGCTTAGGCAGGTCAATCAGATAAAGTTAAATCTTGCTATTGATTCGCTCTGGTTTTGCTCCAGAGTGGTTCGCTAAAGTTATGCTGTTAGTCTAGCTAAACTGTAGCACTTTTTTTTATTAAATTCACATCGATGGACTTATCACGTAAAATACGTGACAAAACTGATTCTTAAATGCTTGAATTTTGCATTTGTGAGAGAGCTTGTTATTATGTTGCAGATGAATATGGGAATTTTTTAGCTTTTTTTTCTTGACTCAGTTTGCTTTTAAATAAACTTGTGCATTTGTGGTAATAAAGTGTCATTTACTTTGAGATTTGAATATGCAGATGAATATGACCGTGCCATTGATGAGGCTATAGAACTAACAAAGTAAGATTTGTTTATTCTGATTACATTGATTGTTTATCTTTATCTTCTCAAATATCTTTATTGATATAATCATATATAATTCACAGATGTAATTTTTGGAATGTGCTCAAATATCTTTCAATCATTTTCTCATGAAATTAGCAGATTCATTGTGTAAAAGAACATAGTCATGCCTTTTCTGTCTGGTTTACAAAGCTCATTTTATTTTACTTTTGCAAAAGTTTGCAAATACTAGGTTCTCTAGCCCCATCAAAATATAAGAAGTGATTTAATTTGGCAAAACCGTTAAAACTACTGGGGCGTTAATGTCTGCTGCCCTTTTCTAGACTTGTGATATTTGCTCAATGTATACTTGTTCTGTATGGTTGTGGTTCCTCTTCAACTGAAATTGCTACATGGAGTTAAACAGTTGCTCTTGAGATAGGAGGTTAACACCAAACTATTACTTCTACTTCAACTCAAATAGCCAATTTGGTCTGAGTGTTCGGCTTTGATGGTTTAACCATTTATTGGTTGTGACTTCAATTTGTGGAACAGGAGAAGGAAGACCGTTGAGGAGCAAAGGCAGGTACAGAAGCTTGCGAAGCAAACATTTACCTCCAATGGAGGTTCAGATGCAGAGGGCTCAGTCTCAGAAGGCAGTTCAGATGGGAAAGGTAACTCTATGGGTAGTGACACTGAAGATGACAAGCTTCAAGAAGCTGGTGGCGACGGTAATAAGGATGATGGTGATGACGATGACGATGGCGATTATAGTAGCAGCAAGGATGGTGATGATGACACTGGTAGGGACTCAGGCAATTCTGCAGATGGAAAGGAAAATTTTGGCTACGAGAACCACAAGAAAGATGTGTCTATGGAATCACGCTGGAGTAAGAGCTTGTCTGGAGTTGCTATCCATCCTGCTGTGGGAACCGGAAACTTGGGCGCAAAGAATAGGTTGAGGCAAAGGCCAGTTATTAACTCTGCCCTTGACAGTATTGTGCCTGATTCAGAGGATGATATCTCGTTAGAACATACAAACAGTGGGATATTAGGCGCCAAAAACTTGCATAGAGATGCTGATCCAGAAGAGGTTAGTGACAGCTAAAAGTTTCAAAATTAACCAAGAATTGAGGTCAGCGAATCTGCTCAAAGTTCTTGTCCTCCAAACTTATTTTCTAACAGCCAGGAAATTTTGATAACTTTTGTAGAGTGGCATGTTTTGTCCATTTTGGTTTCTGGATGTAATTTATGAGAAGCCAAGGTTCTTGACTTTTTTCGACTCTTTAGTTTGATCGAGAAACAGTAATTGTATTAATGCAAGCCAGCAAGGCTTCCTTATTCCAAATAGAGAATCACCCTTCATAAACATCTCTACTGTTTGAAGAGAAAAGGTTTGGGGTTTTGTTGGGAATGAGAATTATGCTTCGCTAGCAGAGAATGCCAACTCAGTTTTCTCTGCACCTTTTGCCTTTGTCGTCATTCATTTCTTGTTAATATCATTACATTAATAATTTGAATAATTATATTTTTTATATATATTTGTTAATTTTAAACAAAAAAAAAATTACTTGCAAAGTTGGTGAAATGGTATATTTTTAATTTAATTATTTATAAATAATAATTAAATTCAGATATAAAGTATTTAAGGGTGATATTTTAATTTGATATGAATACTAAAATCACTATCTAAATTTATTTTTATTTTTATTATAAAATATCTTAATTTTATATAGCCAGATCGAATTATATGGGACCCTGTACCCACTGCCATCTCTATTTTTTGTGAGAAATCTTTGCATGCTAATATGGTTGAGTGGTCTTAAGACTCAGGTTCTGGTCCTTGAAAGAGGGTACATTTTCTTAAATTTTTCTTTACTTGACTCAAAACGCGACGAAAGTTTGCCATGGGCCCAATGATAAAGAAGACAGCAGCCCAAACGTCCTATCGACGGCAAAGGAAGGCCCAATTGTCTATCCACGGCAAACCACAATCCATAGCAAACCCAAATATTTCCTTGCTCGTGGAATCAAAGATTTTACGTATCTGCTTAATACTAAAATTACGACGGAGAGCAGCCGTCATTCTGAAGCGAAGATTTAACGTCAACATGGCTACAAGCACCAGAGAAAGTCGGCGGAGGAAAATCGTTGAAAGAGGATCCGACCGCTTGGCTTTTATTAAGGGTCGAATCCAAAACCTGCCTTCTCAGTCGCTTGACCAAACCGACAACGACCCTCTTCAGCCGCTGGTTCCCCACGACCAAGATCCTCCACCCACCATCTCAACTCAAGCCGCCGGTACCCGTCTTCCTCTCCCTCCCTTCGTTTCAATTTAAATATCTTTTCAAAGGGTGGTTTCAGTTTATCATGTCTTGATAATTGGAGGGGTCAATTGAGGATCAAGGTTTAGTTGAATCCTAGCTATTGAATATACAATGGTAACAAAATTCTGCTTTTGGGAAAGTTAGTTAGAGTCTCTTTTCAGGTTTAGGTTTTTGGGTTCTTGAAAGTATTGAACTTGCTTGTTGTGTGTTCTTGTGCAATTACATATCCTTTGTTCAAGTAACTGAACTAACGAACAAAAATTGAAAAGGTACTATGCTAGTGGTTTTGTTGATGGATTGCATGTTCTTTAGACTAATTGCTTTTGGATTTTTATTATTATGCAGCTTCTCCTGATGCCCATGCTAAAGCCGCTAGTCCTGGGTTGCCAAAACATGATTATTTTGATGCTGGTCAGAGTCTGACCAGTGCTTATAATGGTGAAAGTGGTGAGGGATCAGTATTGCACAGAAGCGGGACGAGCATTGATTCTTC
>NW_018397256.1:12262669-12314301 GCF_002168275.2 Theobroma umbraticum | reverse complement strand
GCCTTGGATGCAAGTGTTGAGGCTAATTCATTGCCAGTTTTGTTGGATGATCAAAGTTCATTTAGTTCTACTTCAGGATTGGAACAGCAGTCAGAAACACGGACACAACAAAACAATTTTGTCACTCCGAGGCAAATAAGTTCTGCCATTGATGCGTCTGAGAAGACACGCTGTCTATGTTCAGTAACTGTGGCTATTTTAGTCATATTGTCACATTTGGGATTTTCTTTTCTAGGAAACAGATTCTTAGGGAGCATTATTAGCTTTAGGCCTCTTTGCTTCATTTTGCTAACCAATTTAACGGTGGTGATTGCACGACTTCTTGTTGGTGATCATGGAGGTTCTCAGAGAGCTATCAGAGAAGAGAACAAGAATGCTTCCACAGAGGAAAATAACTGGGCTGAGCAATTAAGCAAGACTTTGGAGGTTGGATTGGTAGCGCAGAAGGTGATTGATGCGGTGTTCATGGATTGCAGTGTATATGCAGTAATTGTCATATGTGGACTCTCCTTCACATAGCAATTCAGCAAGCATATTTCTGTTGATTAGTTTCGCTGTGTGTTAAGTGTTATGTTGTATGTTTTAGCTCCCCACCAAACTTTTCCGAGCTGAATAGATCAAGAATGATATTCTTTTGTGTACTTGTGAGTCATTTTTTTTATATTACAAACTATATTCAATAAAGTATCGGTTTGCATATTTGTAATTCTCACACTGCAATTGTATGGTACGTGAATTGATTTTCCAGATACTAGGAATTGGGGTCCTGCTATAAGATAAGGCTCTTGTTCTGTTTCATAGTTAATGCTAATGGACCCATATTGACAAGTGAGACAATTCCAAGACGTGGAATCTTTATGAGTCATTGCGTCAAACATAACTATATTAACAAAGATTGCGGCTTTAGTCCATATATGTGCTTATGGAAGTTACCCAGAGAATGAGAAGTGATCCAAGCACATGATTTTACTACAAACGTAAGTTTCTCTTTTCCTGCATACCACCATTTTTGTCTCCAAGAAACCACTCATGGGCATCAATTTTCCTCAATCCCGCTAAGCTCACGCAGTTTTGCGGCATGGGTACACAGGTTTTTCACTGAAGATCGGGCTTGAACTGAAGTGCTGTTTTGCAGGGTAATCAATGACCAGATTGTTGTTTCCTATTTGGAGAAAGAGGCAGAGATTAGCCAATCTCTTAAGATATTGTTCAAAAAACTCATTGCTTGATCAAGGAGTTCAGGTTCATGCAGCTACTTTGAGAATGGGATTTGGTTTTGACTTAATGTTGAGCAATGATCTTATAGGTATGTATGCGAAATGTGATGAAATAGACATGGCTTGTCTTGTGTTTGATAGAATGATTGACAGAAATGTGGTTTCTTGGACAGCGCTCATGTGTGGCCATTTACAGAATGCTAATGCCAGAGCAACATTGTCACTTTTCTGTCAGATGGTATTCTTATGTGTTAAGCCAAATGAGTTTACTTTTTCCACGAATTTCAAAGCGTGTGGGATTTTGCATGTTCCTAAGATTGGAATGCAAATTCATGGTATATGTGTAATATCTGGCTTTGAAAGTGTCCCTGTGGTGGGGAATTCAATAGTTGATATGTACTCAAAATGCGGAATAATTAAGGAAGCAGCGAAGATGTTTAATGTTTTGCCGGTTAAGAATCTAATAAGTTGGAACACAATGATAGCAGGTTATACACTTGCAGGCCAGGGTGAGAAAGCTTTAGTTTGGTTCCATAGAATGCAAGAAAATGGAGAAATCCTGGACGAGTATACATTGACAACCATGTTGAAAGCTTGTAGTGGTCTTGGTAAGATTAGGGAAGGATCGGTGATTCATGGTTATTTGATCACTAGTGGATTTCCATGCTCAGCTAAGGCAGCCATTGCTGGTTCTCTCATCGATTTTTATGTGAAATGTGGGAACTTGGTTGAGGCTCGAAGGGTGTTTAATCAGATTGGGGAGAAGAATGTAATATCATGGAGTGCATTAATTCTGGGGTATGCTCAAGAAGAGAACTTGGGAGAGGCCATTGAGTTGTTTAGGCAGCTTCAAAACAGCAGCATGCGAGTGGATGGGTTTGTTCTATCAAGTATGATGGGCGTGTTTGCTGATTTTGCGCTTGTGGAGCAAGGGAAGCAAATGCATGCATATGCTGTTAAGATTCCTTATGGTTTAGAGATATCTGTTTTCAATTCAATTGTGGATATGTATCTCAAGTGTGGAATACTAGATGAGGCAGAAAGACTTTTCAATGAAATGCCAGCAAGAAATGTGGTCTCTTGGACGGTTATGATCACTGGCTTTGGAAAGCATGGTTTGGGCAAAGAGGCAATTCGTTTCTTTGACCAAATGCGATTGGATAATATCGACCCTGATGCGGTGACTTACTTGGCTATACTCTCAGCCTGTAGTCATTCTGGACTCATTGAGGAAGGTGAAGAATATTTCTCACAGCTGTGTCATAATCGATCGGTCAAGCCGGGGATAGAGCATTATGCCTGCATGGTTGACCTTCTGGGTCGAGATGGACGCTTGAAAGAAGCCAAGGACCTGATCGAAAGCATGCCCTTAAAGCCGAATGTAGGGATATGGCAAACGTTGCTCGGTGCTTGTAGAGTACATGGAGACCTGCAACTGGGGAAAGAAGTAGGCAAAAGTCTGTTGACATTGGATGGCGACAACCCTGTCAATTATGTGATGATTTCAAACATATATGCTGAGGCTGGCTATTGGAAGGACTACGAAGCAGTAAGAGAATTGGCGAAAACAAAGGGGTTGAGGAAAGAGGCAGGGCGTAGTTGGGTGGAGATTGACAAGGAGCTGCACTTTTTCTACGGCGGGGACAACACACACCCGCTGATGGAGAAAATTCATGTAGTACTGACAGAGATGGAGAAGAAGATGAAACAAGAAATGGGTTATGTTCATGGGGTCAAATTTGCATTGCGTGATATAGATGAGGAGTCCAAGGAAGAGAGCTTGAGAGTTCACAGTGAGAAGTTGGCGATTGGGTTGGCGCTTCTCCATGGGGGCTGGGATGAAGGAAGAGTGATCCGGGTCTTCAAGAACTTGAGAATTTGTGGGGATTGTCACGATTTCATCAAGTGTCTGTCGAAGATTCTAAAGGTAGTTTTCGTGGTGAGGGATGCTAACAGATTTCACCACTTCAAGGACGGCCTGTGTTCTTGCAGAGATTATTGGTGATTCTGTTTTGGCATTGCTGACCTATTCATTGGTTTCAAAATCTCTTTGGTCTCGAGATGGAGTGGGGAGTCACGATTTGAGTCACAAATCTTACATTAACTGACATTATAAATCTCACATTATCTGTGCATTATTAAAGTAGAACCGAATATTTCAGTGTTCACACCATTGTCGATCTATAAATCGCTTTTATAAGATCAAACTATAAAATCCAATGAGGGTTTCCTGATGGGGTCAAAGTAGATAAAATGTGAACCATGCCCCACAACATAAAACTGATCGAAAAGGAACAAAAAAAACTGATAAGAAAGAAACAATAAAAAGTCCGAACTGTTCTCCAGATTGAATCAAATAAAAAAATTTTATTTGTACAACAAAATTGCTCATCTGATGTTTAACAGAAAGGGTAATAATTGGCTTCCCTTCAATGAACTCCTCTTTTCTTCCATTTTGTGCACTTCTTGTGAACAAATTCAGACAGAACCCTACCTTTACTTCCCCCAATGAAGCTAACTTCTTTTTTCTTCCATTTTAAGCACTGCTTTTAAACAATTCAAAGACGAGCCTTACCGGGCTATTGAGGACTTCACAACAGATGCAACTTCTATATTTTCACTAAAACCAACATTAACATACATACATGGAATCTCAAAATTTGTGGCCTCTGCCATTTGTCACTCAGATATCCCAAGCATTATGAAATCATTGATTTACTATTTCCACTTAACTTGGATTCTTAAAAAAAGGATGATTTAGAGCTTGATGTGCTGTGAGACGTTCAGATGGATCATATTTCAATAAACCTTCCAACAGCTCTTCGAGTGAATATCTTGAGCTCTCTACATGTTGTGATACCATATTCTGTGGTGAAGAACAAGGGTGTTAATATCATTGAAAGGATAAATACTTATCAAAAGCAGACACATGAAAGGGACTCTGACCTTTAGACGATCAAGCTTCTTAACAGCTCTAATACTTTCCCTAGACACTGCTCCTTCAGGCCAATTTAGTCTAGAGCCTCTTCGGAAATATTTTTCAGCACCCCGACTGTATTAAACCCAAAATAAGGTGAGTCATGCAATTACAATCAGTTAATTATGAGATCCAAAGTAAGCTCATAACTTACTTGGCCTTTCCAATCATGTGCTCAGGAAGAGGTCCTAATACCCTCTCCATCATCGCCAAATGCTCCAAGTTCTCATGGGTCTGAAATAATGCTTCACCCTGCACAAAATTCAAGCAGTGTAAGATCCCATGTTCCACATCTGAATGAAGCTAAATGCATCTGAAACAATGCAGGACTGACCGTGCAGAGTTCAATAAGTATACAACCAACGCTCCATAGATCACATGGAAAACTCCAACCTAGACCTGTATCAATGTAGTTAAAAATACATCAAAAATAAGATATGAAATGAGATAAAACAATGCACAGTAAAAGGGTGTCAAAATAATTTTAAAGCAAATGTAGAAACAAGCTAGATTGAAAGGAACCAATAGAGAATCAAACATTAAATTAAAGATCCAGACACCAACTGAAATCAATAAGACATAATCAAAGACATAAAATTCAAAAGGAAAATGACTCATGCAATTTCCAATTAGGATTTTCAAGGAACCACGGAATCAATCAATCTAGTATTGTTGCTTTTAGTTTCTAAAAATGTGGTCCTCGAATACCCTTTCTTGAAAGGCTTACCCAAATAGCACCTGAAAATTATCATTTAAAAGTGATTTCCTCTACCTATCCCTGGAAAAAAGGAGGAAGAGAGCAGAAGAGAGACTACCCAATAGCTTCCATGCTTGGAATTAGAACACAACATTAAGAAAACAATGGGAATCTACCAACACAATAATTGGTTACCTAGAATAACCTCAGGGGCTCTGTAATGCCTTGTAGAAACAATGGAGCTATGGTTCTGATTATCAAATGCAGTACTACCAAAATCAATCAGCTTAATGGCACTTGACTTTGGCAAGCACCTGAAATGCGTTTCATCTGAAGAACTCCTCTGTACCATTCGAAGCATATTTTTTATTGTCATAACTGAGTTTGTACCCAAATCTAAAATGGCATAAATTGTCTATTATAAAAGGCCATATACCTTGCAGCCAGGAAGCTTTACATATTCAGATGATACAAGAAGAATATTTTCTGGCTTCAAGTCAGTGTGGATTAAGCGTAAATCATGCATATCTGCCAGATATATTAAAGCATAGAAAAAAAAATTGTTAAACAAAAGGGACACAATACATAACCCGATGCTACCCCTGAACAAACAAAAGAGGCCAAAAAACAGAACAGGGTGATTGGTAAGAAAAAGAAAGATGATAAAATAGGAACCAAGAACAATCCACACACATGCTACAGATTCCAAAAGCTGACGTCCAAATTCCCGAACAAGATCCACAGGAAATGGGCAGTATTTATTTCTCTTTAGAAAATCAAATAAACTTGGCCCAAGCTTCTCAAACACCTGATAACACCATTAAAATGCATCCACAGGAAGGTTTGTGTTTAGTCCCAATTACATGAATGAAGTCCACAAACAAACAATAACAAAGGCATCGTAACAGATTTAACTATTTCATTCATTCACAGCACAAAGATAAGGACTCATCCACTAATTCTCCTGAAAAGAATCACAGCAAACCAAGAAGGAATGACGCATCATGCATACTAAGAGAACAAGCAACTTCAACACTTCAGCCACAGCTTTCATAGCAAAATGTTAAGTTAACCTCTTACTTAAAATAATGTTACGAGTTCCATAATTTCCTTAAAGAAAAGGCATGAATGAAAAGAAACACAAAATGGTTAAAGAAGTTTAATACTTACGATACAAATGTGATTGCGGTAATCAAACCAATTTCGAATCTGCACACAGCTGCAAGAAGAGATCAAAAGAGTCAGTAACAGCAAATGATGAGATGAGACACAATACCTATAAACTGAAATTAGTAATACACGTACCGTGAGGTTCCTTTATCATTCTTAGCAAGATGTTGAAGTATATCAACTTCAATCATTGCTGCATCACGGTATTTACGTATGCTTCTAACTACCTTAATTGCAACATACTCTCGCGTTTGACGATCCCAACATTCCAATACTCGGCCAAATGTGCCTACAACACTAGCAATTTTTTGCTGAAATGTGCCACAACCAGAATCACAAAAATTAAAAGATCTCACAGCAGAGCAGAGCACTTTGACAGCTAACCTTCACCCATCTTACTAAGTATTTTATCTGACAAAACATTAATAAACCAAATTTTAATAAAAAAATTAAATCCTAAACATATGCAAAAGAAAAAAAAAACTGAAAATTAAGGTGCAAAAAAAAAAAAGCTTACATCTTGAAGTGAGATTTTCGCCGAGATTAAAAACGTAATGGCCTTCGTGATCATCATCCCTCTTCGGCGGCGACGAACGTCGAGCAGTCACCAGAGCTCGTTGCGCCTACAAACCCCACAAAGGTCAGATTTTTTATTTCAAATCCAAGAAAACAACTTTAGCCTTATAGGGTTAGCTTTCTCCCTTCTTGCTCTGGCTGTGCCCTAACCCTAGTTTTTTTTTTTTTCTTTATGAAGAACCAACCTCTGGCCCAGATGGTGCCACGTCCCACCCAAGACGAGGCCGTTTCCTGGTTCGCGCCTTCTCCATCTCTTCCACTTCAATTACCATCGTTTAAACTCCTGGCAATGGATCCCTTTATATATCTGCAAACACAGAATCTTTAAACTTCCAACAGATTTTAGTGTATCTCCAAGAGGAAAGCAGTCGGGAGATTTTAAAAATGAATTTTTTTCTTTGAGGACAGAGGCGGTTAGCCGGTTAGGGCTTTTTTTACTCTCTATGCGATTGGGGATTTTTGCGCGAATTTGTTAATCGTATGTACGTTTTCCCGTTGTAATATATCTCCGTTGTGCCCTTCCTTCTCTCTGCGTATGGCGGTTAAGTCTCTAACTGTTTTCACTTTTGGGCTAAGAAATTTCCTTTTGGGCCTCTATGGGCCTCTATGAGTTTGCAACACTTAGACTCGTAATATCCCATGATGCTAAATTCACATACACCTTTTGCGTATTGGAACAAAAACTAACAACCAATATACAGTCATCTTAATCCAACTAACATCAACAAAATATAACTATTCCATAATAAGATACCCTTCTTAGTATTTGGTGGCCCTATTTGCATTGCTTGAACAATAATTTATTTGTTTGCAGTGAGACATCTCCATTAACCTACCCGTATCACACCTATCCCCCACCCATTTGACAACCTGTTGACAATCCATCTCAACCTCATCTAGCATTAATGCCCAGGATAAAGCCTTCAGCTCAACTTCACCAATATACAGCTTCTGTGACTGCACATTCAACTCAGCAAGCACCATTATACCATAGTTATTCTTAACTATGAAACCTGCACCAAATTTCGCTAACCCATTAGCTATAAAAATGACAACATCAACATTAACTTTGATATCAATAGGCTTCCTCTATTTACAAACAACATTCCTCACCTCAAGTTCATTAGTTCTTGTAGACATATTTGCTTCTCTAAATTGTCATTTTTTTTATTTGAAAATTAAGTTGTTCCATTCATTCGATAATATCCAAAAAAATATAAATAATCTCTTCAATCTCTATTTGCTCTATTAATAACAAGATCCATTCAGTAATCGAAGAGTTATAATTTTTACGTGAACACTATTATTTCTAAAATACTCGAATTATTATCTAAACTCATGATAGGTAGTTTTTAAATTCGATTATAAGTCATAATTTGATATTTACAGTATAATTTATAAAAAAAATTATTTAAGGTACTATTAATATAACAAAGGAATATAAGTTAATTATTGAAAATATTTAAATTTAGCTTAAATTAATTGACTAAAGTTAAGGGATTAAGGAACCACTTGTGAAAGTTGATACCGATATTCTGATATGCTCATGATGCTGGTTCTAGATTCGATGTGAAATTTAACCAATAGCGTCGCATCCGAACTCCCGACGTTGGTCCATCCCATGTTATCGACATAATGAGCTAAAGCATGGGTTTCATTTAAAGAATAAACAAAAGCAACCCAAAACCATCAGCCCGAGACAAACCAGTCACAGCCCACAGTTCTTCGCCCATTCCCAAACATAGATTTTGAGATTTCTACACGTTTTCGTCACGCATCCAACGACCCAAAATAAAAGGCAGAAAACCAGAAAAAAAGAGAAAGGAGCGTTCCTACCACGCGACCACCACGAGCCGCCTTTAAGTAGTCAAGTACTGGAACTCAACTGGTTCTCCATTGCTCGTCGGTTTGCCCTTCGGACCGAACACGTACAAAATAAAAAGCAAAGAGAAATGCAGTCACTGCAGGAAAAGGCTTCCGAGTGGAGTGGCGTTGACCCTGCCGATGCCTTTGCCATTGATGATACGAATTTGTTCCAGAAATTGGGACTCCAAACCTTCATCAACCTCTCCACCAATTTTTACACCAGGTAACTCTTTTTTTTTTTTTTTTGGCTTTTTGAAGCTTATTACTGTCTTTTTGAACTGGGTTTTTTATGATCAAGATCTTGTTTTTTGATTGGTTGCCTTGGAAATTAGGGTGTACGATGATGAAGAGGAGTGGTTTCGATCAATATTTGCTAATTCCAAGAAAGAAGAAGCCATTCAGAATCAATATGAATTCTTTGTGCAACGAATGGGAGGGCCTCCTCTTTATTCTCAGAGGAAAGGTTAGCAAATTTTCCGTTTCGTTTGTACTGTGTTTGTTACCTTTAGTTGAAATTTAGTTTAAGAATGAAAAACTGAAAGGAACCATTTTTAGAGTAAATATTGGAATATGGGATTCAACTATTCAACAGTAGATGTAAGTTGAACTCTTCATGGGGCTAATCTAGGTGTTCTTCTTGATGGTTTTGGAATACCAAGATCAGACTGGGCAAAAGTAGAGTCTATCACACTCTGGTGTGGCCTTTTCAATAGATCTTATTTGACTAAATTGTATGCTTAACTGACTTCACAACCTTCGAGCAAATTGCAACCTATAATCTTCTGGCTGTTGCATAATGTTCTCCTTGAATTCGATTGTGAGACGTACGGTGAAGAAGGGGAGATCATTGCCTTAATTTTACTTCCATACTTCTGACGATTAGGTGTGTTTGATAACATTAGGTGCAGCCTTACTTTTTTACTGTCTTTAATAGCTTTATGCTTATTCTTCTCTTATATGAGAGTGATAGAAGGATAAAGCACCCCTATAGATGTTGTCCTTAGGGTAATAACAGAGAGAATAAAGTTTGAGGCTACGGGAATTCAACTTCTTGTTACCACTTACTTGATGCTAATAAGGCTTCTGTCTTTTAGTCTTTCTCTTAACAATTTCTTGGACTGGCGTTTATTTTGCTCTTCATACCTTTCCTTGTGATGCCTTGGCAGGTCATCCTGCATTGATCGGGCGTCACAGACCATTTCCGGTTACGCATCAAGCTGCGGAGAGATGGTTGCATCATATGGAAAAGGCATTAGAGAGCACCCCAGACATTGATGCTGATTCAAAAATCAAAATGATGAATTTTTTCAGGTACATGTTTTATCTTCTTTCCATCTTGTGCTAATATTTGTGCTTTACTTGCCTCTGTGTTTGGACGCTTGTTGTCTTGTTCTTGTTCAAAATTCATGAGACATTATAATGTGTTTTTGCAGGCACACTGCATTCTTTCTTGTGGCTGGAGATGAGTTGAAGAATCAAAACCAAGGAGTTACATGTAAGCATGGGTCCAGCAAGCCAGCTGCAGTGTAAACCGTTTTAACAGGAATTCCCCATTCCTTTGTTGAGAGAAAACATGGATATTGCCATTCATTAACCACTTAATTATGTAGTGTTGTAACTTAAAAACCCTTTTATTATGAATAAATCATGAATTTTTGACATAACTTTGTTTTATATATTGATGAAAATATTCTTGGTTGCCCATAATTTCATGTACTTGCTCGAAGCTGAATTCTCATAGTGGCTGTCACATGTTACTAGAGAGATGGAAAAATGTAAGTAGAGTCTCTACATAAATGGTGATCAATGTCTAGAATTCTCATTAGACATGTTTGTGCTTGTTTAATCCTATTCCTTTTGGATGGTGGAGGTCAGGCTAAATGGTAATTTATGAGCATGAGTACCCAAACTTGCTTCAGCGATTTTACCATGAGGTTCAACTTCAAAAAACTCAATGGTTATTCTACTGCGGTAGTCGATCAGGTTCAATTAATTTTCCCTTGCCGCCTGTGACCTTGCTGTTCATTCTGATATTAGACCTAGTCTGAAATCCTGTTACAGTTTATTTATTTACCGAGTCCAGATACTTGCCAAAAATTTCTAATGCTGGAAAAGGCCCCATTGTCAATCTGCTCCTGTAGTGTTTCAGATCATTGCGCTAGTGATGGACATGTTTGAGGCCTTGTTTGCCAGATAATGTGCTTTCTGTCATGGCAAGTGCTTGGATTGAGGATTTGATTATTGGCAGTGGATTTTGTGATGGGCAATTGGGCACTTTTCCATAAAGTCAGCAAATGGTTTTGCAGCTACTCTAAATGGGATATAAAGCTTTTCTGTACGGAAATTGGAACGTGCTTCATGACGGTCTTCCAACTAATGCTGCGGCCTATGGGTATGAGAAGAAGATCGATAGCTCGAGCTCATTGTCCTCGCCACATGATGAGAACATTTTGCATCCCCACTTGATTCTAGACTTTTTCTAGTAAGTCATAAGCATTGTTTAATATGTGCAGCTTTCGTTGCTGATGGTTTCTCGGGCAATATCTCGTCAATGACTAATGCTAGTTGATTTCCAAGTTTAAGTTCTTATGATTGTGATTTTTACTTCACAATAACCGCAAACGTTTGCACTTATTTGAGGCTTATCGTTTTACATCTTGAACGTAAATTGATGATGGGATGGGACTCAGGCACTCATCTACATGTCTACCCATTCCTGAGGGCATTGTCTCTCACCAAGAGAGGTTGAGGCTGGCTCTGGGTCCATCACTGACTGTGCAGACCACCGCCCCAAGTTTCGAGTCAATGCAACACTGTTCACATTTAGCAGAATCCAGATTTCATGGTCACCAAAAGACAAAGGCATAAGCTGCGGTTACCGGGGAATATAATTATCATTATAGTACGCTCTAATTAAGTTGGCGTCATGATTCTAAAGTGATACGCTACCAATTTAGTGATAAATAAATTCATTTAGACTGCAAATTGAAACTAAAGTTGCCCTGCTTTTTCCCTTGGAATCCTTGAGGACTTAATATTTGTAGGAAGTGTAACAGAGAGTTAAGAAATCAACAACTGATTCCAACACAGATTTGCAGGATAAAGACGGCATGATTAACCCCTGCTTGGAGAATCTTTGCACATAGAAAGTAATCCTTTTAACTACAATGAGTGAATGATCATCTTGCGTTTTTTTAATTGATTTTTAGATTTAGTACAAGGAAAAAACTTGCTGGCTTTTCCTTGATTAGACTTTTGAGGCATAATTTAATGGCTGACAACAGGCTTCAAGGGGATCCATCGTCAAGCTGGCCCAGCGCTGTCAATGCCACGCAGTTTTTGAGAATTGTTTCTTCTTACTTTTGGTTATTTCCAGTTCTAGAGATATCTTTGGAGCTTATGGAGATTTGGGTGTGTGCAAAATCACTGTTAAACAACGTGAAGCAGTTAAAGTTGGATTGAAACATTGGAACATGCTAAAACATACCTAGATGACTCTATCCCCATAAAATATAAAGAAAACAAACACTAAATACTGCAAAGATTCTCTTTGCTTTTTTATCATGGTGTCTTCCACTAAGTGAAATAGTAAAATGGGAGAGGCGGTGAAGCCTTTCAAAAGCATCTTCATCTACTTGTGAACAAAGCAAAGAGTCAGTAAAAGTTGGAAACATTCCATGTTGTTCTTTGTCTCTGTGTTGTTCACTTTGCATTGAGATCATAAACCAAGGTAAAATTGTTTAGTATTTCCAAGAACGACAAGGGTAATTTAACAGGAAAAAGACAAGGAGCGAGGAACACTCGAACATGCTTAGAAACATAACATTTCTCGGTTTAATAGTTTGCTAAAGTTTCCTTAAAAACCTGGCAATGGGAACTACACATTGGAATGGCTGATTCTATAATGATTTTGCATGAGTTTTGGATCAAAACAGGACATGGATTCGACCCAAATAATGACACGAACCATTCATTATTAGGACTGCCTACCTCATTTATTTCTGGGAATTCACAGCCATTGAAATTGTTTGACTTCAATCCAATGGGCTTGCAGAGGAAAAGAGAGAGTTCAAACTAATGATTCGGAGACAAAAATTGAGAGCAGCAACAAGAGAAGAAAAGAAAAGAAAACTGTATACAAAACCATGAGGTGTTGAATTCTTACAAAGATCAAACTCAAAAGATAAACTAAACACATAAGACTTTCCTATTCATTTGTTTAATCACATCAATGCAACTTTCTTTGAGATCCTGGACGGATCAGCGAACCGAGCTGAAAAGGACCGAGAAAGATTATCAGGTTCTGCCCATCCTGTTCCTTGATCAAAATTTTGTGAATACTCATCTGGGTCATAAGAAGCCTGGAATGCAACAGGAGAACTGAAGATCTTCTTCCTTTCTCTTCTGAATTTCTTCCAAAACGTTCTCCACGTTGGTCTCGAGGCATCTTTCCCACGTTGGTTGTAGCTCCGGCCTAATGTGATAGTTTCTCTGCCTGAGTTGTGCCTGTGCCATCCTTTGATTTCCATGGCTAGTAATGAAGAAACTTTGACCTTATGTTTTCTTGTTGGGTTCTTAACTCATGGTCTAGACTTTGGTAAGAGCAAGATGAGGTTTATATAAATGCATGTAACGTGACTTTATGATATGTATACGTATATATTCATGACTCCCAAGTACATTTAACATTTCATCCAAAAAGAAAAGTTTTACCTGATCAACTGATCTCTGAGTTTGTGTCAAGCCATTAGCTTGGCTGCATAAGCGGCTTGGCTATGCCCAACTGAACAACTGATTCAATGGAAATTTTCAATAATAAATCATAACATAAATCTTGATAAGAATGTACTAAGCGTACGTTTGGTGAAGGTGGAATCATGAAGAAAAGATGGACCCGAAATCCTGTGAACGAAATGAGAGAGAAATTGAGGAACTTTAACAGGCTAAAAGGCTCCAGCCATGAAAGAGTTTAAAGGTAAGCTACCACAGAAGAGAGGACCACATTTTCCAGCTTTAAGAGTCAAAAGTTAAACCGCCGAAAGAGTCTTCCTTTGCCAGCGGCGTGCCAGTTTTTGCATCAGCCATGGAAATACAAATATATATATATAGAATAAGATTGGAATGGTAAGCAATGGCAGTAACACTTAGTTGACAAGTACTGTCAATTGTAGAAAAATACACTAAATCCATAGTTTCCAAGTTTGAAAAGCTGGCTCGAATCGTAATTGAATCAAGTTTTGAAATTATATTTGATCAGCTATTCAGTCGCCATCATACATAATCTCTTTCTCCATTGCAAAATGGACCAGTGAATTCCTGCTTTGAGAATGGTGGACTGCAAAATGTTAATCCCATTATTTACCCAAGTTTTTGGTCATTTGCTCATCTTTTCAGACACCAACATTATGTCCCTATCGTAAATGTATATTGGAGCCTGAATAACCTGATGTTGACCATCTCAACTAACATTCCTGAATAAAGAATTATGGCTTTGAAGGTTTGACCGGCTCACCTTTTGGGGAGACGCATGTCCGAGATACAACAAGACAATTAAATACGGACACCATACGTATTTAAATGAATTTAAATTTGTGATAATTATGTCAAAATCAGTTTAAGATTCATCTAACATATAATTAATTAATTATATTATTGTGTATTTTTTATTTTTTATATATTTAATCATGTTTGTATAAATTTTTTATTAATTCATATAAATATTAATATTTATATAATAATAAAGATTTATTGATATTGAATTTTATTATATTTGATAAAATATTATGATATTTATAATTGTTTGTTATAAATTTGAATAATAAAATTTTATTTTAATTATATTTTAATCTTGTAAACATGCTATAAATTATATAAACTTTAATTATGTTATGTCATATAAATTTAATTCGACATATGTAATATATGTTTTAGTTGTGTCGCGTTGTATTATACATGTATTAAACATATCAGTTTATATGTTTAATATCCTGACACAATTAGTTAATCGTATCGTATTCATATTTAGTTGTATAACTATTAATATCTTATATTTACATAATACCATTAAAATAAAAAATACAAATTAATAAATTTAGACATGACGAGTGAGCCGAGCAGTCGGCTGTTATCTGTTGATGCCTTGAATATTCGCATGCTTATGAGACAATTTTCAGCACGGGTCGGTAACGCGGCTTGAACTCAATATGAGTTGAAACAATTAAGACACAAATCCATGAACTCAAACAATAATCTTATCCTTTGAGAACAAATTAATCATTAACCACTTGTAAGTCAAATGAAAAGTTTGGGAAGATTTTGAGTATACAACCTGGCATTGGGATTGTAGTATGAGTTTTACTTTATTTGAATATCCTTCTGACCTTGATAATTTATGGGAGAATATCCTACCGAGTGGATAGAACATTAGACTTTCACGCATCAACCTCCAGAAATTTTCTAGTATTTCCGAACCAAAAGGATCAAATGAAGTGGATTTTGTTTTTCTTTCGTGTTGAAGAAAGTAGTGGAAAGGAGCATAACACCAAATTCTTTTGCACATGGACGATGAATAAATAAAAGATAGCTACATTGCATTGCCAAGAACTACTGTCTGGCGTAAAAACTGCAGTTCACTAGGATACAAGTTAGGGGGAAATTACTGACAAAACAGAGCTGATGCCTCTAGGAGGGGGCACCATTTGGTTTCTGTGAAAGGGTGATGGTTCTCAACTTCTCATAAGCATCAGAGCAGGCACGAGAATAGTCTGACATAGCCCGGAATAGCTCAGGCAAGCGAATTTTAAGACTTCCTAGAGACTTCTCTCTCACTTGAATGCAATGTTTTTGGTGGGCTTCGACTTCCTCTTCCAACCTCTTTTTCAAGCTCTCAACCGCAAATTGCCTCTCTGAGACAGGATCCTTTGCATTCGCATCTTCACCTCTTTCAGCATCTATTTCATCAGATGCAGTTCTCCGTTGCTTATACTTCTGATACCATTCCTCGAATGCCTGGCTCTTGCGAAAAAATTCCTTCCTAGTTTCCTCACATTTTTCTTTTAGCTTCATCTCTTCATCTTGATGAATAATTATGGTTTTTATCACAGCAGCAAATGACAAGATTGAGGATTTAGCAACCTCATCAGGAAGCTTTTCAAGATAGTCATGCCATGCATGGAGGAGTGCTTGGATTGGAGGATTCTGCGCACGTGGAGGAGATGAGATTTTCTCTTTCAAGCTGCTTTCGATAGGGATGAGATTTAACTTTAACCAGCTGTTGAGAGCTTGGATGTATTGCTTTTGATGAGTCACTAGCTTATCAAATTGTAAATGCCACTCTTGGACAACACTGTGAAGTTGGATGGTGCGCTCATGGTGGTGCTTTGTTGTTTCTTTGGAAGCATGAGCAATGTCAAGAGGTTTAAGCTTTTCAACAATCTGGAGCTGGCTATTATGATGTATGCACATACTTGCCCACATGTTAGCCATCCTGCAATACAGATGTCAAATTTCAGGGTCATGATCAAATTCACTTCAAGATTTGCACGCACTTAAGTGCAATAAGGGTACATGATCAAAACCAGCAAAAGTCATTGGTGATAAGTTGGTTTCTTAAAGCAACACATACAAGCAACACAAACAATTGAGGATAAGTTGATGAAGAAAAGATGCCAAATACAAAGAAAGCATAATCTCTTCATCAAAGATATTATACAGCAAAATTAGAAGCAATACATGGCTTTCTTGATATTTTCATAGGAAAAACTTACCCATGAACAAGCACAACAAGTTTTGGATACAGCTGCTCATCACGTAATCGGTTAACTTCTGATACTGTTGAATCCATGGACTGCATGTCAACTATGTATCTCGTATGTAAATGACTTACAGCCGCTTTTGTTTTCTCCAATGATTCAGCACTAGCTCCACGTTTCTTCTGCTTGTTTAACCAAGCAACCTTCCTTTTATACTCAAGCTTCATCAGCTCTCCTTGCTATAACAGGGACCAAATTTTCATAAGATTCAGAACAAGGTCAAATACAAGAAAAAGAATAGCCTACCAATATTAAAATTAAAATGATCTTTCATTTAGGCAAATATTCATTTAGCAGAAATTAGCTTTGTGATTGATTGACAGGGAACTTAATATGACATGGCTATTATCTACATAGGTATAATTAATCCAAATTTACAGAGAAAGGTGTTTGTTGAGGAAGCAATATAGATTGCCATGGTATGCAGCGGGCCATATAATTTGAAAAAGAAAAAACAGATAAACCCAAGATTTAAAATATACCTTAACTTCGTCATAAAGTTTCTTTTCCCATGCCAGCAACTTATCCAGAACAGTGGCATGAGTCTCATACTCTTCTGAATCAAGTTCATCCTTCCCATTTTCACCATTTGTCATGCCTCTGAAAGACCTATTCCATGTAATGACACGCAAGACCCTTGCAGAATGATCAATATGTCCTGCAGTCAACAGGATCACAAACATGATCAATATATGTCATATAATACATTGAAGCATTTGTCATTGTAACTGCAATTACAACTTAAAAAAACAAGATTATGAGCCAAAATCCATAATTTCTGTGAGCTTGATACACATATTCTTAAATATCAACCCGACAGAGAATTGGTTTTTAACTTTTAAAGCTAAATGTGCATTATTCTACTGGGAACGTGATGACTATCACCTATGAAATAACACGAGTAAAATACTGGTAACTGTAGAATAGTCAACCAGGCTCCATTTGACCCCCAAAAAATATAGCCGCTTATTTTTTTGTAAAGAATAAAGCAAAAAGATCTGAGGTCAAGGTCAGATTCTCACATAAAGCTAAAGGACAACAAGATCTAAATGTAAAGCCACCCAACCCAACACAAAAAGCCCATTAAATGATCCAAAATTACAATTTTTTTTTTCTTTTTTCAGATCTCAACAGACTTCAAGCTTCAATTTTTCACAGAAAAGATGTTGACAAATTCCTGCTTTGATCGAACACAACCAAGGACATCAACCATGAAAAAACTCAAATTCTTCACAGCCAAAACTTATTAGCAAATTAACAACAATCTATGTAACGTACGACCAAAGCAATGCAGCAAAACAAGCAAATTACCTCGATTGTCAGCAAAATTGGAATGATAATGCAACCTTGTAGCCTCCAGCATCTTAGAAACCTCCTGAGCACTTTCTGATGCTTTCAAGAAATGATCATCAATCTCATTCAGAACCTGCATTATATTCACACTAGAAACAGCCTTCACCACTCCCCTGAAATCTGCGGGAGCAGTTTTCGAATGTTCAATATGAACCTCCTGCTTCCCTTTATCATCAACCTCCACAGGCATCGCCACCTTCTCCTCCGGCCTCTCCGGCGTCTTCGGCTCAATTTCACTATCAACGCCCCCGTGGCCGTTAAACCCCACGCGAACACCAACATTCTTCTCTAAAGCATCAGCATTTGTAGTCTCAGTTTCATTATTGATGTTGTCCAAACCCAAGCTCGGACCCGCCATGTTCTCGTCCACCCTGAAGAAGTAATCCCAAGCCATGTTTTTAGCTTCGGGCATTGGAGGCGGCTGGTGGCCCACATTGTTGTTCTCCGGAGTCCTTGGTGGGGTTATCTCCTCCCTGTGGGGTCCTCTTGAATCTTTTCTCAAATCTTCATTATTATTATTTCCACGCTCCTCGTTGCCTAGATGATGTTCTTCTTCCTCCTCCTCCTCTTCTTCTTCCTCTTCCTCTTCTTCTTCAATAGCGAGGGAAGAATCAAACTCCTTACGACTCTTGACGGGCATAGCAGGCATACTGACGGCGCGTTTGATGGAGGCGACGGGGCTAGGAGAGAAGTTAGGAAGTGGAGGCGGCGGAGGCAGGTTGTCAATCATAGGAGGCGGTGGAGGCGGCTGAGGAGTGGAGTCAAGAGGAGGGATCTGGTGTTGGTGTTCGAGAGGCTCTGCAGCTTCTCCGTGCCCGTAGTCACTCAAGGCGGCGCCCGTGTTCTTCAAGGAAATGGCGTAGCCAGAGTGACCAGCCGCGAAGGCGTTGCGAGCTATAACCGCATCTTTCATCAAGGTCTTGCGGTCCTTGCAACGAGCCACCGATTCTTCGTTATCTATTCTGGACTGGGCGCAACCCATTTTTCTTTTCCTTTTTTTTTTTTGGAAAAGGAGTGAACACTGAGCGGTGCGGTGGTTCGGTTTCTCTCTTACTACTCTTTCTTGTTTTGGTTTGGTTAGGAAATGAGTCAGGGTTGGAGGTGAGAGAGAGAAGAGGGATTGGTGGGGGGAGAGAAGAGGGAGATGGGAATGAGGTGGAGCATGAAAAGAGAGTGGAATACTGCCAAGCTTGTACAGAGAGGTGTGCAGAGAGGAGGCACGCAGCAGAGAGAAAGGAAAGAGGAGTGATGAGAGTGGGGCATGCGTTGGTACTCGCTGTAATTGATTACGAGGTGTCCTTGTCTCTCTGTTTTTTAAATTAACGGTCACATTTTTTAAAGCTTTGCGACGTCGTTTTCTTCATTTCTCGATTATGTCCTGCAACTGGCATCGAATCCCCTTGATGGACGGCTCTGATGACCCATGACGGTTTTAAATTGCTCTGTAATCCCATTTCATCGTGCTTTTCGGCCTCCATTACTATAAATGGTTCATAAAGAGAAGATAAAAACTAAGGAACAGATCCAAGCAAACTACCCTAAAATTTAACAACGAATAATCTCCGTGCATTGGGCATTACGATTTGGTGCGCTGAGACTTCTTGGATTACTCTTTACCGGTCGTGAAATGGAATGATAAAACTTGGGTTAATATTTTTTAAAAAAAAATTAAATTATTTAAAAATATTTAAATTAATTATTTTTTATTATATTCAATTAAATATTTTTATTTTTATTTTAAATCAAATAATATATTATTAAACAAAATATCATTACTTTATATGACATGATATTAATAGCATTACCATGAACATAAAATAACAAGTCACATTTTAATTAATATCAATTAATTAATTATAAAAATATATTTAATTAAATACAATAAAAATAATTTTTTTAAAATAATTCATGAAAATTTTCCAATATTATGCATTTTTTTATAAGAAGTGGAATTATGAAACTCTGTCCAAGGAAAGAACAGCATGCATTGGGCACTTTGTGGCACTAGATGCCATCCGGCCGGTGTCTAATACATACTAATTATAAGCAAGACAGTTCGAAATATTCGGCCCCCAAACACCATTTTTCAAAGAAAAAGACTGACCTTTTGGGTCTTGAACCACGTTCATTGTCTTAAAAGCGCACCGCCTTGCTCTCTTTTTTGACCTTGAGAATCAATGAACCAACGTTGTCTCGAGTTTCTTCTTTGCAAATTAAGTCAATGTCAAGTGTCCCTTTAAATAAGCCATTAACAATATCTAAACTGTCGACTTTCTACCGAAAAGTGCAAGACCGACAAAACGCATACAGGTAATTCGGTAGTAGGGATGTCCAAATCAAACCACCCAACCCTTAAAAACTGCATCCCTTCTTCAATCGATGAGCAACTGCTCTCAGTTCTAATTCTAAAGTTACCCAACTCCCCCGACAGCAACCATTTGAAAACGTTCACTTAGCCAATTTTATATCAGAATTAACCCTGAAAGTTCCCACCCATAATTGGTGTAACTTGGAAAGATTTTAAGCATTATATTTTAGTTTAATCCCGGCATCGAAGTTAATAGGCACATGCAAACATAACTAAAGGGCTAGTAAAACCTCTCCAAGTGAAAAAGAGGACAACACGAATGGATTCTACAAAATTGTGCCTAATCGAGGATATGTATATACATATATACACGTAAATGTATATATATGTATGTATGTATAAGGAATTAGCACATCATGCTAAAACTGAGCCGCAAAAGAGAATTATATTTACACCTGCTCATCACAAAATTTGCCTCCACTGCCAAAGACGGGATTGGGCCTTTGATTGTGCATATTCTATCAGTTCCAGCAAACATAACCTGGTTGGAGAGCATCTGAGAACAGAGTTGGAATCAGGTTTCCACCAGCTTGACCACTGGAAAATATTTTTCAAAAGAAGTGATAAGTATAGTGGATTTGCAACAAATAAAGAAAATGATGTGTTAGTTAGAGAACATACCATACTATCGGATGGTCTGAACAAAAAGTCCACATTGGTGGTTTTGCTTCACAAAAAGGCTTCCTTTTGGTTCAAAAGTACACACTGTCCAGAACATTAGCAGCCATATCATTCATAAAGGAAAGCAAAATATTCTTACAACAGAAGCGGGTAGTCAATTGTTTTGGAATTACTTACCAAAATTAGGGGAAGCCAAATACTATTAGTACTCATTTGGACTTAAATTTAGCTTTCAGTTTTTCCAGCTCTTCCCCTTGTCGCTAAAATATTCAAAATACCCAGTTTACCAGACACAAACCATGAAAGGCAGATGCACAAATAAAGAACAGAAATTTAAGACCTTATATAATCTTTTCCAGAACTGATCTGATCTTTCTACAAGCAAGCACCATTCCATTGCCATATCATATTCAAGTGTGTTAGGCTGGGAAGAATGTGAAGTAGATACCGCTTCTTTCTGGAAAAAAAAAAAGGAACACCCAGAAACCAATTAACAGATATAGAAAAGGAAAAAGAAATCACCAAATAACTCAAAATTGAAGGTGTGTGTAACCTAGCAACCATGTTATAACATCAATCAAACACCTATAACCTGAGAGAGAGAAAGAGAGGAGAAACAGGTACCATCTCCCGTTGGGGTTTGAGTTTATCAAGAATGAGATGGCCTACAAATGTTGATTGCTTCCTTGGAAAGCAAGGATTTGCCATGCTGGCAACAAGTGGCCTACACAACAAGAAATAAAGTTACATAAAAAGCAAACATGGAGCATCCTAACTGCTCCTAAGGCCGGTTCTGAATGCCATAAATTGATCTCAATGTCATGAATACGGTAGAAATTTACCATACAACGGGACCGGCATAGACTAACAATATGGTGTAAACAGGCAAGATACATAACAAATTACACAATTGAAAGAGCCACGGATGAGCAAACAGAAAGAGGTGATTGTGCACACACCACAAAATGAGATCATGTACCCAGAAGACCTAAACCAGTTCTTTTCATTGCAGAAACAGAAAAGCTGATCAAGAACGCATAGGTCGTATGAAAAAACAACAATAAAAAAGAAAATGAAAATGCCTCTAGTAAGTTGTGAAGATAAAACTTTTCAAACCCAACATCTGGGTTGTAAGGGGCATACTAGTACTTCATGCAACATACTCTAACTGACATGAGTACTAGCAAGCCACGGCATTACTTGACAATGGCAGTTGAAGCCACTAGTCAAAAAGCATGAAACTGGAGTAATGACAATGATTACATTTGCACAACACCACTGATTGATTATGGTTGCACCCATACCTCCGATTCGGTAGCAACAAGCATCCCTCATCCAATTTTGTAACAACCCATTCTGCTACTTCACTTGTTTTGAATATAGCCAAAGCTTGAGCTACAACATGTATACACAGTGCATCAATAATTGCTATACTTGAGGGACCAAAAGAGGTTCCTTTTAGTTATAGATAAGGTTTTAAGTATTGGTATTTTGAAAAACTAGGATAGGAAGCACAAACAGGGACATAGGACATGAAGATTATATGACACAGACACAACAACACAACAAATTCTCAAAAAACACCGAAGGCAAACAACAAAAGCATTCAGCACAACACTCAGGCCAGCCTTACTCATCTCCCTGTTCTGACACCTTGTTTGACATATCATATCAGAAATATGACTATATATCTTGTCTTAACAGGGAAAAAGCAGAGTTCTATATCAGGACCTCTAGATACACAAAATATCATATGATATTTATAAATTTGGCAATATTTCATTTCAAGCTTCAGATAACTATCCAAGGCCACCGTATTACTTTTGGATAGTTCCAAGGGAAGAAAACTGTTTTCTAGCACTTTTTCAAATCATCAAAGTTGCATATAGGATGCTTTTATACCAGAATGGGTGCTAGAGTATGCAGTCCGCTGCGCCATCTTTGCTCTGCAAGTTTCCTTGAAGACACTCCAAACAATATCCTAAAATATAAAACTAAATTCTTCAGATGGAAGCAGAAAAAAGAACAAAGCAAAAACATAGGAAGAGGAAAAGAAAAAGAGAAATATGTATGCATGGAAATATGAAATACTACCAAACACAACAAAATCACTTTTGATTCAAAATATAGATACTACCTCCACTTCCGCTGAAGTGCAACATGGATCCAAATTTTGAAACAGGACAAGTCTTCCATGCTCATGTGCATCCTGCATTCTTTCTTCCCAAGGCTGAAACATTGTATGAGGTAACTTACAGATCAGTCTAAAGATAGTAGACCAATTTCACAAGTGCAATGACTGTCAAAGTGGACTGCTGAAACTAATTTAAACAAATGCAAGAGTGACAGAGAACTACTTACAAGTTCTGCAAACCATTTGCTCCTATCCTGTCAGCATGCATAAACAATATATTGTAAGAACTAAAGGAAAAATCACATCTCCACAAGAATTTTTCACATCATGGAGAACGAAACTGGGATATCAGGTCAATAGTAAGTTCATCCACAAAAAGGGGGAAAGCAGAAACTTGCAAGCACAATACCAACCAGGACACAATGAGCAAGACCCGAATAAAACTTATTCATCCAAAAGAGGGATTTGAGTAAAAACAAGAACTAAGGTAGCAAAAAATTCACATGAGACCACACTATTCTTCCATGTAAATTTGAGTTTCATAAGATTTATCTATCATCTATATAATAATACCAAAAGTGCAACAAAACTATTACTTCAGAACAATATAATTTCCAAATTAAGATATTTGGAAAAGAACTGTTAAAATTTTGCAAAGTAATCACATCTTTCTTATCAGATACATTCCAATCTCCTTGCTTATACCTTACATATGCATTAGAACCCCATGTTCCTTAACATAAGATCTATTAAAATGAAACTGATTAGGAAACAAGAATAGGAAAGGAAAGGAGAAGGCAACCCCAAAGTAGCACTTACAGAATCAGGCCTCCTGGTAACTCCCACTGCTTTATCACCAGTTTTGATGCCACCCTTTGGAGGCCATGCAGGACATTCTTTGGACTGCTTGCTGTTAGTAGGTTTTGTGAGTTTATCATCAACCTTCACCTTCTTGGAAGAGTTTCCAGTTGTCCCAAGAGTATCTATAGCACGTCTTGATTTATCTTCAGAAGCAGTGAAATTTAGCACTGAAGGCTTTGAATTATAGCCATCAAAATCATGGTTTGGGTTAAGCACGTTATTCGTGTTCTTGTCACTGGACACTTTCACAGCACTAGCAAGCTTTGCTTTCTTATGTGGCCTCTCATCTACCTCACCTGAATCTTTATTCATGTTCCTGTCATTGCACACTTTCACAGCACTAGCAAGCTTTGCTTTCTTATGTGGCCCCTCATCTACCTCACTTGAATCTTTATTCATGTTCTTGTCAGTGGACACTTTCACAGTACTATCAAGCTTTGCTTTCTTCTGTGGCCTCTCATCTACCTCACCTGAATCCTTAGTTGATTTTAACTTTTCATCAACTTTGACTTGATTGACAAAAGACTTACCAACCCTACCTATCTGCTCACTAGCAGTGCTTTCCTGTTTAACTAACGACACTTTTAAGTCTGCATTTTCTTTAACATTACAGCTCAAATCTATCTTCTCACCAGAAGTATTTTCCTGTCTATCATTGATGTTGGTCAGTTCACTTGACTCGGTAGCTACAACAGAAACAGGCTTCTCTCCTGGGAAGAAATTTGGTTTAACTGATCGCACTTTTACATCTGAATTTTCTTCAACTTTAGGAGAAGTAGTTTTACAAATAAACGTATTCTCTTGTCTATCATTGGCAGCAAGCTTCTCTCCAACCACAGGGTTTTGTTCCTCTTGTTCATCATCTTCAAGAAATTGATCATCAGTTGAATTTAGCTTACACAAAATATCCCTTTCATTTGTTGCCATAGCATTTTCCCTAGCATGTGCATTGTCTATACCAAGATTACAAACAGAACAGGGCTTCCCAGAACCCTCTTGGTTAAAGATAAATTTAACTGCAACCATTTGAGGGAAAAAAAAAGGAATTTCAACAGTCAAATTAACCAGAATTAAACTAGAAATTGCTGTGAAGGAGTGTTAGATGATTAAAAAAAATACCATCAATTCCGGCAATTTTATCGCCTATCTTATCCGAGATAAAGTATTGCCCAACATCAAAAGTACGGTAAAACACAAAGTCAGCCATTTGGAGCTCTTCATTTGAGGGTTTTGGGTTTCTGCTATCCTTTGAAATGCAAACTATATTGCATTTGCCAGAAATTGCTTCCTGAAATTGCATTTTCCAGCAAATTGTTAACAAAATCTTAACAGCTTACAAAACAGGGAAATTAAAAGTTGACTGTTTAGATGAATGGAAAACCAAAAACCCCTCAAAATTGTCAAGCTCAAAATACTTCCGATGATAAAGAGCAAAAGAAAGCATAAAAATTTAGCTGTCAGTCAATACCAAAACTCAGAAATCAGACTGTAACATAACAAGTAACCGTGCACGAATAACTGCAGAGGGTATAGAACATTAGCACCCTGAAAATGAACGATCAAATACTGAAACAATTTATAAAATTCCAATTACCAAGGGATTAACGTTGGCAAGGCCTACTCCTTCACCAGATGCCAAAAATACTTCATTCGAATGAGTCAATTCAAACACAAGAAAATTTGAGATCTCAAAAGGTTGGAAAAACCATAAAACCTTCACTTTCTTTGATTTATCAGGATTCTCCCATATTTTTATAAGTTTGCCGAGATAAGGCAATGGTTCACCTTCCTTGTGAAGATAAACATTGTCATAAAGGTTGTACTCAAGACCATCATAAGTAAATGATTCATAAAACTGAACATCTTTCTTTCTGCCACCAATTCCTCTTTTTTTACCCCACTTAAATTCAAGATTCTCGACTTCATCAACTTCTACCATACTCTCATAGCAGGCCTCTCCTTGACCAGAGTAGTAAAACCTGGAAATAAGATAACAGAGTGGAATTATTTAGCATGCAACAACGGCATTGCAATTCTATGGAAAAACATTTACGTATTTTGTTAAAAGATAACAAAAGAGACTAACCATTATCATGCAAATAAATCATTTCCCCAAAATTAATTACACGATGAAAAAATTAAATACCAATAAAGTTCGAAATAAAAAAAAATCGTCAAAGATTGCAAAGAAAACAATTTCTTACTATAACATTTTCCAGAAACTACTTTCCAGGGGAAGCCAAAAGCCGCAATAAAACCTTAAACTCATTTCATGCGAAACAATGCCGTGAGCAATAGCTATCCAAATCTTCAATAGAGAGAGAGAGAGAGAGAGAGGTTGGCGAGAAATTCACTTACGATTTCAGAAGAGGCGTAGAGTGAGGCGTGTTTGCTTTAGCTTCTTGTTCTTTCTGTTGTTCTTGGCGAGGAAAAAAATTAAAAAAAAAAAAACCCTAGCGAATAGCACGCTCAGTTTCCCTCTTCTCTCCGATGGATTTGGTAAACTCCTTTCTCTTCTTAATTATAATCGTATTTATATGTGCGCTTGTGACGTCTTTGTTCTTAGCATCTCCAAATCTACGTGTGGCGGCAGTGATAATAGTTTAGAGCAATCTTTATTTTATTTTTTGTCAACAAAATAATTCCTTTCTATACTTCGACAATAATAAAATATTTCTTTTATTAATAACATTTTGAGATATTTTCTTTTTTTTCACTGGATAGTTTATTTTACAAAAAAAGTAAAAAAATATATGTATATTATTTAAAAAACTCATAAATTATTCAAAAAAATTAAATAAATTTTTATTCTTTCATCATATTCAATTAAATTTTTATATTTTATTTTTAATAAAAAAATTATTTTTAATAATTAATTATTATTATTATTAATTAAATTATCATTAATATTAAAAGGTCGACATATCTTAATAAATAATAACATTATATACTTGGTTAAATAATATAATCACATGTTACTTTCACAATCCATATTAATATTACAATACTATCAAATGAATCTAAAATTATAAATAATATTTTTAAAAATAATATAAGAATATACACTTTGATTAATTGCCATGTATGCGCTTCTAATATTGGTTAATTGTCTCAAAAGTTTAAATTTATAAAAAGAGACCAATTACTGTCATATTAAAATCTCAATAATACAGTAGAAGTTTTAGTTTAAGGTCTACCATTGGAGAAGAAGATGGAAATGATAAATACAAAGTAAAAGTTATAATACAAGAATAAAAGAATGATTTGCTGTGTTATTTATAATACAGAGTAAAAATTAACTGATGTAACAATATAATTAGTAACGACATAAACAAGATATTTTAAAAACAATTTGATAGAATTTAAACTCAAAATACAAAATCATATTTAATTTAAATATAAAAAATAAATTAATAACTGAAATGTTACAGTATTTCAAACACAATTCTTTTTTATACAATTAATATATCATTAAATTTTTAATTTTGATAATTAAAACTATGATTAATGTTTTACCTAATTTTTTTAGTTTTAGAGTTAAGTGGAGTCTAATCTTTTTTTATTAGACATAAAATTAATTTCTTGATATGTTTTTGTCCTTCCTTAACCGAACACATTGCATCGGCCTAGAGATTAGATTATGCCTCCAATTCAACCCCAAATCTCTTTTCTGTTTTGACTTCAACAAGAGAGTTGGAGGTTAGGATTTCCCGCGAGTTGTTTTGGTCAAACTAGCGATGGTAGTTCAAAACCATGAAGAAAATTACACTTTAACCTCATGTGTTTTTTCATATATGTCAATATTAAGTAGAATAAACTAAAAAATTTAGTAAATTTATTATACTTTTTGAATTTTAGGTGTTTTAGTATTTTGTTCAAAATTAACAAATTTATTCGCTATAATGCTGGTAAATGTTACGAAAAAAAAACTTATAAAAAATACAAAAATTAAATTTACATTCAAGACATGGATGATAATTTACCAATTTTTTTAAATTTAAACAAGTATGTTATAGATTTCAAGTTATATTAATAATTGAAAATAAGATTATATTTTGCATAAAGATTTTGGTTAAATTATGTAATTCATTTTGTACTCTCTCAAAATAATGAAATAATTCCCGTATAATAATTTGTAAAAATTAGATTCATGTAAATTTTAAAGTTGACAATGTCAATTCAAGTATTAATATGTTAAAATATTTTCGTTATCCATATTAACATAATGTTTAACTATATTATTGTGGCATTAAATTTGATGATATAGTATTAAAAGAATGATGGAATGATTATACAATGAAGATTTTTGACTAATTTGTTGAGATGAATCGAAAATCCATTTAAGTTTTTGAATCTTTTGTTTGATTATTATCAATTCGCTCTCTTCGTTTCTTTCTTTTTATTAATTAATGATTATCTCTCAAATCAATATTGTAATTAGATTGAAAAATCAATATCTTTTTTTGAAATCACTTTAAATTATAATCAGATTGAAAAATTAAAACAGACATAAAATTAGAAATAAAAAATATAATAAAATGATTAAAATTGATTTATCATGATTGAATTTCGAGATTACGAATTAAGCTTATTGATTTATTTGTAGATGAATGATTTTTTATTATTTTTATTTTTATTAACTTCATCCATCATTTTTTTGTCCGACATTTTTGAAAGGTATTTAAATGTCTTATTGAAAATGAAGGTATGGTTTATAAGTGATATTTATACATGAAATTATATAAATTTTAAAAAATATTTGAGACATTTTAAAACTTTAGGAAAATGGGATAAGCGGAGCCGGCGGAGAGACGTGGGCCAGAGAGAGGGAGTTAAGTTTGTAGGAACATCACTGCGTATTTAACTATTGTTTGACGCACTGATCCGATGTTTTGCCGTTAAAATAAACCTAATTTGCGAGGCCAGAGCATTCGGTGAAGGTATAAAGGCGAAAAAGCTAAAAACGGTAAAGACGGAGGGCACCATTGCAAATACATAATATATTTGAATTACAACTCTGTGCATCAAGTATCAGAACGTTCGCTTTCACCACCAGGGTCTCCTTGGCGCTCACTTCCATGATTCAAACATCTCAACGGCGTCGCATTTGAGACTCCGAAAAGCATAAAGAAAGAGGGCGAGAGCTAGGGTTTTTTCAGATCGTCGTTGATCTTTCCCATCTCCGATAATGGCTTCTGGTTCGCCTCGAGCCCGCATCGATCAGGTTTATCCTTAATCCCATCTATTTTTTTCCTTTAAAAGAAAATTTCAAAACCCTAATTATCTTTCCCAATGATCATTTCGTTTTGCTCTTGAATATCAATTTAAAGATTGGACTATACTCCCTTTTCTTTTTCGATTATTTTTCTTAATTACAAGAAGGAAGGTATCTGTTTCTGGCCTAATGATGCATTATGGGAAATTGATATTCCCAAGAAAACTCAACATGAGAAAGCTTGAAACGATATTTGCTTGTCTTATTGGTTATTCAGTTTTTTGCCTCGAAGAAGAGGAAAACCCAATCACCTGGCTTGAAGACGGGGAGATTTGAAAAGAATGCAAAAACCACGGTCGAAGGCTCTCCTAGTGCCAAAGGCACTCTAGACAATTACCTAAGAACTTCACAAGAGAATGAAATCGTGCAGCCTTCATGCACGATTCTTGGACAGGATCCTGTTAAAAGAAGCTTGGCATTGGAGATTGATAAATCTTCTGAAAAAGAGAATGAGCAGTCCTTTTTATTGGCTGAAGTGAAGTCTCGAAGTTGTGAAGCATTTCAAGTGACTCATAACGGAATATATCTGGGTTCATCTGAGGAAGGAAATTTTGACTTTGGAGATCCTGCTGAGGTGGCTGCGCAAGGCAGGGAAAATTCAGAACTAAAACAATTTGCTACTGATTTTTTGTCTTTGTATTGTAGGTAATGCTGCTGTATCTCGTTTATTTACAAAAATTTCTATGGTAGTTTAGACTTTTCTAGTATTTAAATTGTACCTTTTCTTCAACTCTGCAAGATAAACATTTTACTGTTATTTCTATTTGTGTTGGTATGCAGTGAAGTTCAACCACATGTAGGTTCACCATCACAGCTGAAAGAAAATGACCAGAAGAGACATGGTAGTCTATCTATGCTGAGTGAGGAGTATAAAAGATTCAAGAAAAGACATCTGATATCCCATCAGTTACAAACAGAAGTTGAAACTGTTTGTTCTACTAAGAAGAATCTCAAAAATGAAACTGGAGAGTTCATTTTGAACCTTTCAAGAGAGGTAAGCAACCACTCTGTGTCAGTTTTGATGATTGAAATTCCCCTGATTTTTTGTTTAACTAATTTTTGTTTGTTAAGGTAAGCACGGGCAGTAATCTCATTGAGCTTCAAGCATGCTTAAGAAAATGCACTACAACAACCAGGCCTGTCCTAAATACAATGGAATGCAGTACACCTGGTTCTTCAATTGTTAAAGCATGTGCTTATCGAACACCGCAGTCAATGCGAGGGAGCTCCATGTTTTCGCCTGGGGAAGCTTTCTGGAACGAAGCAATTGAAATAGCTGATGGTTTGTTTTCTCGAAGTGATGCATTATCTGCTCAAGTTGCTGAAGAAACTAATAATCCAAAGAGCCAATATGAGATTAATAATATATACAATTTAGGAAATAAAATTGTTGATGACGAGTCAAAGGAAATGCCAGATGAATGCGAGAGCAGAGTGAAACTTAAGGGAGTTGGTACTTCTTTGGAGTCAGCAGTGAAGCAGAAGAAAGAAATGGATAAAGAAGTGTCCCTGCTGCCTGTTAAGCATCTTGACTTTTCATTTGATGACAAAATTTTGGATGGAAGTATCCCTCACATTATACAGAGGGACAGTGAAGTGACTGAATGTGGTATTGTCAATCATAAAGGTCCATCAATCGTTAATACACTGACAGATCATGATGAACTACAGACAATTGAAGAGGTGCAAGGAGAACAACAGGAAAGGGCTTCTGTTCATGTGTTACCCAAAAAGGAAGACAATTTGTCAAGTCAAGATAATAATAGCATAACTTCCGCTTCAGCAGCTAAGAAAGCCAATAAGTCAATTGGTGAATGCCATGAAACCACCACTCCATTAAGTTTTGTGGCGCTTAAAGACTGGTTAAGTCTCAGTAGTTGGCTTCCTTTAGAAATATGCAGAATATATAAAAAGAAAGGAATTTCAGAACTATATCCGTGGCAGGTATATAAATATTTGAATGAATTCAAATAAATTATGATTGCCTTTTTCTCCCTCCCCCTCACCCTTTTTCCCTGTCTTTTTCTAGAAAGGAATTGGGGATTAAATGGGAGAGTTTGGTTCAGACTTATCATGGTGTCATGTTCTTTTACAAGATATTTTCAGCACTTTTTATTAAAGTTTTGATTTTTGGTTTTAACCTAAACCACACTTGGTCTTGTTTTTGGATTTTGAATTGCACTTATATTTACATGTTTCCAGACACAATTGTTCTTATAGATATGCTTTCTCAGATGGTATAACCTGTCCTTTTGTACTCCTAATGAGACTGTACATTGACATTCATGTGATTATCAGGTGCCTGAGTTTTAGTTGTAGTGGAATTATTCTGAGGTGGTAGTGGCCACTTCTCAAATGCTCATCACTCTCTCTCTCTCACTCATTTGCTCGCTCTCTCATTTGTACAGATTTCAAGTATAAATGGTTTCATAGACCATGCTCGACTCCTCTACTTATGTTATGTTGAGAAAATGACCAGCTTTTTCATTTTTGTTTATTTGCTGTCTTCTCAGTGCAAAAATATTTTTCTTCTATCTTACAACTTAAAAATTTTCACTTTGAACACACTAAGACTGACTTTTATCATTGTATTTTACACTTTATGTTTTTGTTAAAAGCAATGCTAAGGTATTAATAATCCTTTTCTACTTCTTGCCTTAGCGATGCTACCTATTTATGTGCACATGGGTTTATATCTGTTATTTTTCAGACTTCTGCTTCTGGTCTCTGTTCCTTGTGTACTTCTGTTGGTTGATCTTTCAGTTTTACTTTAAAGTCTACCCATTAATTTTATGTCACTCACACTTGCCTTGTTTATTAAAATGGAATACTGAAGTACTTTCAAGCATTGGTATCTTTTTTACCATTTGTATCTTGTGTTTAAGTATTTTATTTGCTTCACTGAAAGCATGATATTGATGCCTCCTTTCCAGGTTGACTGCCTTCAGGTAGACGGTGTACTGCAGAGAAAGAATCTTGTATATTGTGCTTCTACAAGGTACTTAATAAGTAGTTAGGACTCAGCATAAGCTTTGTCATGGTCATCTTCTGTGGGTTGGAATGTTTATTGTTCTCAATCCTCTCTTTGTCTGACATTCTAGCAACTTTACCTTTTGTAGTGAAGGAGAAAGTTGTATAGGTCTTTGCTTGTTCTTGATATGTGTCTTGCATTATTTATGCTTAATCTTGTTCTTTCTGCTCCAGTGCTGGTAAAAGCTTTGTGGCAGAAATTTTGATGTTGCGGCGGGTGATATTAACCGGAAAAGTAGCATTACTTGTTCTTCCTTATGTTTCAATCTGTGCAGAAAAGGTTGTTTTTATTTTTCCACCAGATATTAGCTGATACAAATTAAGTCTTCTTGGGCAATTGATTTTACTTTTTGCCTAAACATACTGCAGGCAGAACATCTGGAGGTCCTTCTTGAACCACTTGGCAAACAAGTTCGTAGTTATTATGGAAATCAGGGTGGTGGAACACTCCCTAAAGATACTTCTGTAGCTGTTTGTACAATAGAGAAGGCGAACTCTTTAATTAACAGATTGCTGGAAGAGGGTCGTCTATCAGAAATTGGAATTATTGTGATAGATGAACTACACATGGTATATTCAGAACAAATCTTGTTGTCATTACTTATTAGTACACCCTCATTCTTTTTTTTTTCCCTCAATGTACACCCTCATTCTTTTTTTTTTTGCTCAATGTACACCCTCATTCTTCTGCATGTCTTTTCCTAATTGTCCTTATTCTCCCTTCAGTCTTTTACTTTTTTGATGGACTAATATTGATAGTTACCATACCTATGATTTGTGGCAGGTTGGTGATCAGAGTAGGGGTTATCTTCTGGAACTTCTGTTGACAAAGCTTCGTTATGCAGCTGGGGAAGGCATGTCAGAATCAAGTAGCGGAGAAAGTTCAGGTTCCAGTAGCGGTAAGGCTGATCCAGCTCATGGTTTACAAATTGTAGGGATGAGTGCAACAATGCCAAACGTGGAAGCTGTTGCTGACTGGCTTCAAGTAAGTGATACATACAAAGTATCGGTTTTTTCTTCTTTTCCTGCTGCTCTCTCTTTTTCATTGTTCACTAGATATTTAGTTTCATGAAATATCTCTTATCACCTGTACATTTTTGTGCATGATATTGGTGTCTACATGGAAAATGTTTATGTAGTTGTCAAACTGATGGTCTGTGGATGTATCTATCAGATTACTTGGTTTTAACATGTTGATGTACTTTAAGAAAGAAAAAAGTGTTGGTTGTCGTATATACAAAGGAGAGGTTTTGGACTTATAAAAGGAAAGTGGTGATAGAGAAATTTTGTCTAACTCCTCTCCTTTTTATATTATATCTGCTTTCTTATGTTGTTAATGATTTTACGTTTGTTCATGTTTAGGCGGCATTGTACCAGACAGATTTTCGACCAGTTCCATTGGAGGAATTTATAAAAGTTGGCAACACCATTTACGACAAGAATTTGGACATCGTTAGAACAATTCCAAAGGCTGTTGACCTTGGTGGTAAAGATCCTGATCATATTGTTGAATTGTGCAATGAGGTTGGGACTCATGGTATCTTTTGCTCTATTATTTTTTTCCCTTTTTTTTTTTTTCAGCAAAGCTCTAGCTTGGCACTATTTTGGGTGTTGACCAATTTTGAATTGGGAATGTGCTTCAGGTTGTTCAAGAGGGTCATTCAGTGTTGATATTTTGTTCTAGTCGGAAAGGATGTGAATCAACTGCAAAGCATGTGTCAAAATTTCTCAAGAAATTTTCTGTCAATGTCCATGGTGATAACTGTGAGTTTGTTGATATTTCTTCAGCAATTGATGCCTTGCGAAGGTGTCCTGCAGGGTTGGATCCAATATTGGAAGAAACTCTTCCTTCTGGTGTTGCATATCACCATGCTGGCCTTACAGTACTTTTCCCCACTTTTATCTTTACTGCTTTTTGTTTAATAGCAACTTTTTGCTTGTTTCCTATTTCCTTTATTATCCTGTACAAATTGCAATAATGTATAGTTGTTAGCTGCTTATTAATTGTCCAATCTTGTAAGCTCTATTCCCTTTTTAATGGTCAAGGTTTCTTCTTATCTTTGTAAAGGTTGAGGAAAGAGAGATTATTGAAGCATGCTATCGTAGAGGGTTTGTTCGTGTCTTAACTGCCACATCAACTTTAGCTGCTGGTGTCAACCTACCTGCTAGGAGAGTCATTTTTCGACAACCCCGGGTTGGCCGTGATTTTATTGATGGAACTAGATACAAACAGATGGCTGGTCGGGCTGGTCGAACTGGTATAGATACAAAAGGAGAAAGTGTAGGTTCAATAATTTTACTAACATCTGGTTTTGTCTTCTCATTTATTATAATCTGGGCAAATACAGTAACTGCTTGACTCCAATTGTTAGAACTGTTCTCTTTCATGTCCTGTCATTGTACATGAAAGAAGCTTTTATTCTTTTTTGTTTTCTTCATTAGTTTTTTACTTTCTAATGTTTTCATGTAAACAGGTGCTTATTTGCAAGCCAGAAGAGACAAAAAGAATTAAGGGACTTCTTAATGAAAGCTGCCCACCATTGCAATCTTGTTTATCTGAAGATAAGAACGGAATGACTCATGCAATTTTAGAAGTTGTGGCTGGTGGAATGGTTCAAACTGCCAGTGATATTAACCGCTATGTTAGGTGTACTCTTCTCAATTCTACAAAACCATTTCAAGATGTGGTGAAATCAGCTCAGGATTCCCTTCGGTGGCTGTGTCACAGAAAATTTCTTGAATGGAATGATGAGACCAAGTTGTATGGTACTACTCCCCTTGGACGTGCAGCTTTTGGCAGTTCCCTTTGCCCAGAGGAGTCACTGGTATTACATTTTTTATGGTCTTTCAGTTTTCAGCATTGTTTCTTTTTTATCAATACTGTATTTGTGGATCTGATCCCTGGTAGTAGGAATATATGGATTTGTGGTTCTGTCGTCAAGTGTAATTATTTGGCTTATCTCACAGATTGTGTTGGATGATCTTTCGAGGGCTAGAGAAGGCTTCGTGCTTGCATCTGATTTACATTTAGTTTATCTAGTAACACCAATCAATGTTGGAGTTGAACCAGATTGGGAATTGTATTATGAACGCTTTATGGAATTGTCTGCTCTTGAACAGGTAATGTTTGCTACCTGTCTAAATTGCACTTATTTTGGGTGTGTTGTATCAGTAAATTTTAGCCTTAGCATATAGGTAAGCGCCATGTTTAGTCTTAAACTAAAACCTGGTTCCCAGTTGCTCTCTTTTAGTCATCTTTAGTATTACATGGAAGGGCTGGGCAACCCTGTACTTGATATCATTTATGTGTTTGTAAGTTTAATTCTTGAGTGGATGCATCAATTATGCTGAAGAGATATTTGGTTTGCTAAAGAGCAATTATGCTAAAGAGATATTTGATTTGTTCTGTTTTCTCCTGTGCTTAATGAAATGCAGTCTGTTGGCTATCGAGTTGGAGTAGCAGAACCATTTTTGATGCGCATGGCACATGGTGCACCTATCCACATTTCAAATGGATTAAGAGATAGTTGGAAGAGGCTTCATGGAAAGTTTGAAAATCTCCTTGGGATCAGCAACAACACTATGCTTTCAGATGAGCAAGCACTTCGAGTGTGCAAAAGATTTTATGTTGCCCTCATTTTATCAAGATTAGTGCAGGTCTCTTTGCCATTTTTTCCCTTCAAGTTAATAGATGTTTGCTACACTAATATTGTTAGCACATAGCATATATGTTTTCATTACTGCTATTACATGTATGTGCTAGTTGAATTTAAGGCACAAATCTTATGCATATGTTTCTGGCATGGCAAGTTTATATCACAAACTCCATAAAACCATCTCATTTAATCTTCATCCATGAGATTAATATGTATAGAAGTTCCATTGATTTGTTGCGTGCGCATAATTCCCTGATGCAGCAGATCATTCTTAACCTTTTTCCTTTTATAAGGTTACAACTGTTTTTAATCTAAGAGTTTTTCTTTTTAAATATTTCCTGCTATTTAAATTAATTTTCTCTAAATTCTGCAATGAAGGAAACTCCAGTAGGTGAGGTTTGTGAAGCTTTTCGAGTGGCAAAAGGCATGGTACAAGCCTTACAAGAGAATGCTGGAAGGTTTGCATCAATGGTTTCTGTGTTTTGTGAGAGGCTTGGATGGCATGACCTAGAGGGCTTGGTTGCAAAGTTCCAAAATCGTGTTTCTTTTGGAGTCAGAGCAGAGATTGTAGAGCTTACTACCATTCCATATGTGAAGGTAAATTTTAATTTTTGGGTTTTTACTTGGGTTGTTATAGACTATGTTACTTCAGTTCTTCATTTCAAACAAATTTGCAGTCAGATGCCTTGAACTGGCATGCGTGTTTGGTTATGATCCTTCATATATAAGGAAAAATCTTATGAAATGTTTGATGTGTTTGTAATGTGAGTATACAAAGATATCATCATGGTGATTCATTACTGTTGATGTCTAGTAGAGAGTCTGATGAACTTAGTATTATCATTGTTTTATATTTGCAACTTTTATCATCTTATTTTTAGGGATCACGGGCAAGATCACTTTATAAAGCTGGTTTGCGCACACCTCTAGCAATTGCGGAGGCATCTATTCCCGAGATTTTTAAAGCTCTTTTTGAATCCTCATCATGGGCTGCACAAGGTGAAGTTTTTGGCTTCTCTGATTAAGGGTTATGATTATGCAGTGAGACTTTATTTTGTTGCACTGTCTGAAATTTCTTACCTATTTCTGACATTTTCTTAATTTAAGAGTACTATATTTTTGTTATTGTTATGTTTTGGTTTGGGATTCTGGCATAGTTCTAATACTTTCGTTTGTTATGCTGAAAAGCTTCTATGTCTCCACTTCTTTCTTTGTTTTGTTCTTTGTCTTTGCATTTTTTTTTTTGGCTCTCTTTTACCATATTGAGAAGTTAGATATGTCTTTAGAAAGTTCAGCACAGCGGCGCATGCAATTGGGAGTGGCAAAGAAGATCAAGAATGGTGCACGTAAAATTGTTCTTAACAAAGCTGAAGAGGCGAGGATCGCTGCCTTCTCAGCTTTTAAATCACTTGGATATAGTTTCCCACAGTTTTCTCGACCATTGGTATTGGATGGCAGTCCAGGAGAACAGGAAGCTGCAATTACCAGTGTTGGGGATGAGTCTCCTGGTAGCCTTGTTTGGGTTGAGCAAATAGAGCATGTGTTAGCCAAGCCACTAGCAGAAAGAAGTAAGAATTTGGAGAAAGTTGCTTCAGCTAATGACGGTTTAATGGTGACAAAAACCTCAGGTGATAACTTAGTGGCTTCAGCAGAAGTAAACTTAGCTACTACCTTGCAATGTAACTTGGGTATGGAAAATCCTGGAGTTTCAGTTGAAGGGCCTGTAACTGGCGATGAGGTCAATGCCGTCATAGATCGAGGCAGAAGTATAGTGATGGCAACAGGTTGTGGATATCTGGATCAAGGAGTGCATGATGGGCTCAATGAAGATCTCTGTGTTGGCAATGTGGATAGTGCTTGTAGGAAAGGTCCTCTAAATGCAGTTAACACTCCAGGTGGAATTGATTCTTTCCTGGAACTGTGGGAGACTACAGCAGAATTCTGTTTTGATATTCACTACAACAAACGATCAGAACCGAACTCTGTTGCTTCCTTTGAGGTACATGGCATAGCAATCTGTTGGGAAAATTCTCCTGTTTACTATGTAAATTTGCCCAAGGATTTAATCTGGTCTGACAACAGAACAAACAATTTCTTGTCAACATGTGCATCTAGTGATAAACATGATAGCCTACCTCCTGAGCATTTTTTGGAGATGGCTAAACTGAGATGGAAGAGAATTGGTGATATAATGGGAAAAAGTGGTGTCCGCAAAGTTACTTGGAACTTGAAAGTTCAGATTCAAGTGCTTAAAAGTCCTGCAATTTCTGTTCAGAGATTTGGTGGCATGAATCTTGGAGTGAAAGATTTGGGTCTAGAAATTATTGGCAACTCATACTTGTTATTACCACCAGTTCTGATTAATGATGGAATTGATATGTCCATTGCAGCATGGGTTATTTGGCCTGATGAGGAGAGAAGCTCTAGTCCCAGCCTAGAGAAGGTATTTCTGTGAGACCGACAGATTAACAATTTTGAGTTAATAGTTTTACATATTTTATATGTTTCTTATTTACTTTTAATTTTTGGCTAGCTTAACTTATTATTAGACCTTGGAATTATTAGATGTTCATTATTGTTCAAGCTAGCTTAAGAAGTTGTTATTATGATTAAGTAGGAAGTAAAGAAAAGGTTATCCAGTGAGGCTGCTGCAGCTGCTAATCAGAGTGGCAGGTGGAAGAATCAGATGCGAAGAGCTGCACATAATGGTTGCTGCCGTCGAGTTGCTCAAATACGTGCCTTGTGTTCTACACTTTGGAAGTTACTCATCTCTGAAAAACTTATTGAAGTGTTTACATATATTGAAACTCCATTGGTAAATTCTCTTATACTTTTTCAATCTTTGAGGGAGAAATATTAGATCTAGGCATGTCAGGTCTTGAAAGTGTAACAGTCAAAAAAGGGAGGGTGGGGAGTTTAATGCTCCTCATCCCTGTCCTTGTCCTTGGTCTTGGATTGAAATCAATCCCATCTCTGGCCCCTTAGAGGCAGAGATGGCTGGTTCCTCAGGGGTCCTGCTTCTCAGGTGGTGCTTTTGGTGTACTGCTTCTGAGGTGTTGTTAGTTTCGACTTATAGTTTTCTTGCCTCTTCTAGTGGTTCTAGTGTACTTTATGACTGTTGGTTTCCCTTGAACTTTTTCTTGGCCATCCAGTATGTGGTAATGATAATTTTTCATCTTTGAAACTACGGAATGATATGTAGTAATTTTGCACTTTAACAGGTTATATGCTTGAAGCAATTTAAAGTAACATAATGTTGGTTTTAATATATCAGGTTAATGTCCTTGCTGAGATGGAGCTTTGGGGAATAGGCATCAACATGGAGGGATGCCTCTGGGCACGAAATGTGTTGGGGAAAAAACTAAGATGTCTTGAGAAGGAAGCTTATAAGTTGGCTGGCATGACATTTTCATTGTACACAGCAGCTGAAATTGCAAATGTCCTGTATGGGCACTTGAAGTTGCCTGTGCCGGAGGGGCGCAATAAAGGAAAACAACATCCAAGTACTGACAAACAGTGTTTGGATCTACTGAGGTATTTAAAAGATTTGGCTTCTGTTTTTTGTGCTCGTCATAGATGGAAAATCTTAAGTGCTTATATAAGATCGTGTAAATGGTGTTTCTAAAAATGTCCTAAGGGTATTGGTAATTGTTTACGCATGCATTTCCTTTTGTTGTCCCTGCAAGTACAAACTGGAAAATTATTTTCACAACGTCCCTTTGACTTTTATGAATTATTTAGATGATGCTGATTTTATTGTAATATGGATTTGGTTTTGTTTCAGGGATGAACATCCAATTATTCCAGTCATTAGAGAGCATCGAACATTGGCAAAGCTCTTAAACTGTACACTGGGATCCATTTGTTCACTAGCTAGGCTGTCTCGAAGTACACACAAATACACACTACATGGCCGCTGGCTCCAAACATCGACAGCAACGGGACGTCTTTCAATGGAGGAACCTAATCTTCAGGTTCTGGTTACATTCTCACACTCTATCTTTCCTGTTGTTTTTCTTTTTTAACTAGCATTTTCTATTACACGTTATGAACCATTTTGTTTAGCAGTTTGTTTCTTTGTGATATGTAGTGTGTCGAGCATATGGTTGAATTCAGCCTGAGCAAAGATAAAAATGGAAGTGATGCCAATGTTGATCACTTTAAGGTTAATGTCCGTGACTTCTTTGTTCCTACTCAGGTAAGGGCTGTGTAGCTCGTGTTCCTTCAAAATGCTTTTGATCATATTATGCAATGCTATTATATACTTTCAAGTATTGACGAAAGAGCTGCTTATCAGAAAACAGGGTTCTTGCACAGATAATGCTGTTACAATGTGCAATCTCTCTCTCTCTCTTTCTGTCTATCTATCTATAGATGAATGTATGTATGTATGTATCCAAATTTTTCCTCTCCCTTTTTCTACTTACATGACCCTACCCTGTAACTTGAAAACCTAAAATCTTCCAATCCTTAAAGAGGTTGAAGTGCCTATTTCTTGTTTGCTACATTTTCCAGGAAGAGTTACTTTGTAGAAATGGAGTTAGTTTGTCTTCTGGAGCCTTTTATGTTTCTATTCAACGAGTGTATGATGTGTTTAAAGATAGAACAGAGTGTCTTATGGATAGATTATCTGTTGTGTGGTGTTTTTAAAAATAGATCAGAATTTCTTACCTTTTGGGTGTAAAATTATGCTGGTGATTCTGTATCTATGAATCTTCCCATTTATGTAGGATTGTGGCTCCTAAACAGATCAAGGCAGTTGACGTGCTTATTGTTGGTTTAATCAAGGGAGGTGGGAATTTTGTAGACTCATAGGTGGTGTAAGAGTGGTTTGAACTTTGTAACAAGGGCAGCCTTTTTTTTTTTTTGTAAGGCTGTGAGTGGGGTAGCTAACTGGTTTTGCATTCTAGGTAATGATGGAAATTGGGGTTTGGGGCAGGGGAGATAAAGATCCACGCAAATCTCTTTGTGGTTAGGTATATTTGGAAATTCTTTTGTTTATGTTTTGTTTTTCTTTTTTGATCTAGTCATTGATCAAAAGATCATTATTTTGAAGTTGTTTGGGTATACCTTGGTGAGTATTTCCTAATTTTTGTTGCAGGATGACTGGTTACTATTAACAGCAGATTATTCTCAAATAGAACTGCGGTTGATGGCCCACTTCTCTGAGGACTCTGCGTTAATTGAACTCCTAAGCAAGCCGCAGGGTGATGTTTTTACCATGATGTCAGCAATATGGACTGGGAGGGCTGAAGATTCTGTCAGCTCCAATGACCGAGACCAAACCAAAAGGTTAATCTATGGCATTCTTTATGGAATGGGTGCTGACACTCTTGCTGAACAACTAAACTGCACCGTGGATGAAGCTAAAGAAAAAATTAAAAGCTTTAAAAGCTCTTTTCCTGGTGTTGCATCCTGGCTTTGTGAAGCCATTTCATCTTGTCGTCAAAAGGGGTAAGGAGTTTCTCAAATATTTTTAAGAAGACTAGATAGTGTATCAGTTTTGTCTGAGATGCCTTCCAAACTCATCAAGATCATCTCATATTCTATTCCTTTTCTTGACTCATTAAGTATACAAAAATGCAGCAACTGTTTATTTATGAAGGCTAAACCAAAAAGAAAAAGCAAAGAACAGAAGTAAAGAATTGTGTGCTTTTATTGATTGTCTAACCTGCCTTCTCGCTAATGCAGATGTTTCTTTTTTCGTAAAATTCCTCTTTTCTTCTCTTTCCTTTTTGTTTGTTGTTGCTTCATATTAAGGGCTTATGCTTTTTAAACTTCACATCTGTGCTTTGACTGGTTTATAACTGGTTAATGTATTATTTTCTGACTTTTTGTCATTGGCATTAAATATGTCTTCTCTAGAGGCTTTTATATCTAAACACTGTAAGGCATAAGCAAATAAATATCTGTAATGAAAGAAGGTTTTTCTTGCATTTTTCTTTTAAAATTTGAATGTTGCACCATGGTCAAAACTTACTTTTAGCAAAGCGCTACACTAAATGATTTTTTCTATATGTGCTTGTAATCCAGATATGTGGAAACTCTTAAGGGAAGAAAGCGCTTCTTGTCCAAAATAAAATTTGGAAACAGTAAAGAAAAATCAAAAGCTCAAAGGCAAGCTGTGAATTCTATTTGTCAGGTATAACAATCGTTTGTTTTGCAAGTTTGAGGTGGTATATCATATTCTCCTTTTGCTGATAGTTTCTTATCTACAGGGATCTGCTGCTGACATAATCAAAATAGCAATGATAAAAATGTATTCTATGATTGTTGAAGGGGTTGGTAGGCTAGACTCTGGCTCTTCAATTTCTACTAAGTTTCAAATGCTTAAGGGCCGGTGCAGAATCCTTTTGCAGGTTTCTTTTAGAAATTGCTGCGTTTCATTTATAGTTTCCTCATTATGTTTTCTTTGGTGAAGCAATTCCTACCATTTGAAGTTTTGATAAAGTAATCAGATGAATGAATTTAATCTTGAAACTTTCATCGTGTTTGCTTGTGACTTCAGCTAGGTTATTCTTCAAATTTTATCTTAAAATTTATATTTTGAAATATAGTTGACTGAAAATCCAGGTTACCATTTTCCAGGTGCATGATGAATTAGTACTGGAAGTTGATCCCTCTGTGATAAAGGAAGCTGCATGGATGCTGCAAACGAGTATGGAAAGTGCTGTCTCTCTTCTGGGTAGGTGTTCACATATTTAATGACTCTCTGATATTTTCAGGACACATTTCCACGGTCTTCTGTTTTATTATTTTGTTTCCAGTTCCTTTGCGTGTCAAACTGAATGTTGGAAAGACATGGGGCTCTTTAGAGCCTTTTCTTGTTGATCAAGCAATGGAGGAAGCTGTGTCCAAATCTTAGATCAGTAGATGTCCTTGTTCGTAATTTTGGGATTACAGTTAACAGCAAATATTGATGGAAATGAAGAGCATCTATGTAATGAAGAGCTGGCAAGTCATATCTTCCACAATATTTGAACTTGTTGGAGATTTTCTGATTTCCAATGCCTTCTATTACAGGTTAAGGAAAAAACATCTACGGAAAGGGATAAGTTGAGTGTGCTTGGATGGAATTCTGCAATTACAAGCCTTCAACTTTTCTCCTGCCACAGATTTGTCTTTATTTATACTTATGATTAAGTAGCATCAGTAAGTTGTCTTAAGCTTCATGTTCAAGCATATAAGAGGTGATCTGCAGAGAACAATAGCATGTCTTTTTTAATGTGATTTGTTTTTTGTCTTGGAACTGCTGCAGAGTGGGGATTGCTGAGCTTGTTTCTTTGATGGCTGGCCTTCACAGCCCTAATGATGTAGAAGCCAGGTTTTGCTAATGTTTTATTTATCCAAGTATTTTACATAATCATTGAATAATGTGGCATGCAAGCTCTGTTTATCTCATTATCTGCTATCTTAAACAACGTGGCATCAAAGCTCCTCTGAATCATGAAAACTGGTCTGAGCCTTGCTTTCCACCATTTGGTGTCATCAATTTGCTGGGTGATGTCTTTTAAATTTCTTGGAATCTGCTCACTCAATTCACTTTAGGGTACTCTATGGCTGTCATCAGCTTAGCAAGAGTGGAAAGATACATTTACTTCTTTGGATTCAGTGCTTTTCTTGGTTTCCTGTTTCGAAAATTGTTTTTTCTGTGCTTTCAGCCTCTGAAAGAAATCTATCCAATTGCTCCTTTTGAGTTTTTTGGGCTTGGACTACGTGTGTGCATGTGCAGTCAGGGGTTAACCTTCCCTTTGCTTAACCCCTCAAACCATGGCACATACAAGACTAGATCCTAGGTTACTAGTACAACCACGATAGCAACGAGGCTAGTTGTTACCTTCTGTAGGAATAGTATATTTTAATCCACTGCCAGGTGGGCCATTGCTGAAAAAATTAATTCCATCCAGTAAACCCACAGCTATAGTTGAATAGTGGTGACCTAATGAATGCTCACAATTTTGCGTACAAGGAATTAGAACATGTTCATTACATCTGTTTTCGTTATGCACCTAAATATTTGCAGTCCATTTGTTTATGATTAATGCTTTGATTTGAAATTTTTTTGTTGCCATTTCAGTATTTTGATGCAATTAAACGGTTCAATTAACTAGCTTTGTTCTTTTGTCTTCTTGTAGATCTTGAAGATTGAATTGATTGCAAAATGTGCTGAAGTTCTGATAGTTTTTTTTTATAATTGGGAAAAGAGGGATTTGAACCCTACTCTTTAGACAGGGGGATAATGCATCAACCAATGCGCCAAATGCTAGAGTGTACCGAAGTTCTGATAGTTAATGGTGATGAATATAAAAAAGAAAAAAACACTGTCAGAAAGATTAAGAAAAAATTGGAAGAGATGTTTGCATTAGTCAGTTAGTTCTGATGAAATCATAAATTTTCTAATGCTAACAGTGAAGAGAAAATTTTAAAGGAAACTTAGTTGTGATAGACTCTAATGCACCGGGGCCTTTTCCAGCCCTGTTATGATATGAGTGATTCTATGTTGAATTGTCACTCTAATAATAACTTTGATTACTTATTTGATACTTACACTTGGTGGATCAGGATGGTTTACATTACTTCTGTTGCTTGAATTAAATGTTTATTGACATGCATCATCAGTGGACATCTTTTATTGTCACCTCATATTTATCTTACTCACTATCGTAACTTTCATGTCAGTGTGCTGTTAACCCTGAAAGAACCTTTACGTGTGGAATGAATTGAAGGTGCTTTTTCACTTGGGCTACGTCAACAAAACAAATTTATGTGATGGTGCTGCTTTGCTGTGAGGTATGACCACATTCCATTGTGGACATTTCAGGCCCTTTCTTGCTAGCTCTGAGTCCCAGCAAACTTTGAGTTGTTGTCACTGTCCTAACTTTCACGTCACTGTGCTGTTATCCTTGAAAGAACCTTTAGGTGTGGAATGAATTGATGTTGCTATTTCACTTGGGCTACTTGAACAAACCAAATTTATGTGATGGTACTGCTTTGCCGTCAGGTATGAACACATTCCAATGCTGACATTGCTGGCCCTTTCTTACTAGATTTGAGTCCCAGCAAACTTTGATTTTTTGTTATATTTACATGCATGTATGTATGCGTCTATGCTTTAATTTCTATCTGAGCCATGATTCTTCTTTAAATGTGGTTATTCTCTAGGCTTCTAATCAGTGACTTTCAAGATTCATGAGAGTGAAATCTGCCATCCAATCCACCCCATCATCTTTATTACTTCATTACTTGTGACATCCTGAGTCTTTCATGGCTAATGATTTGGGCAAATGTGTCTTTGGATGCATTGATTGTTTCCAGGAACCTAAGTGGCCCCTCTTTTTTTCCCCCATGAATTTATCATCATTCACATATCAATGACATATATCATTGTTATTGAATTGTCTTTTCATTCGGTTATTTGATTTTAGTACCTTCTTTTGTGGTTTTCATCATGGGATAGAACTCTAATAGATTTACCACCAAACCGTTGTGATGCAGAGAGTAACACCATTTTATTTATTACTGAGTACATGATTCATCATTTATTACAAAAGTGAACAAATAGATCGTGGATAACTAAACCCGTGGGTTTGAGGTATATTATTATATAGAGCAAACTGGATTTGGCTTTAAGTTGTTTTAATGCACACTATACTTAGTTGATTGATGAAATTGAAGGGTCTCAGTGTACTCTTCAGGCTTTTACTTGGGGATCCAAACAATGTGATCCTGAGGAAGGAAATGGCAGATAGGAATGGCTCCTGGCTCAACCTTAAGGACTTGGAAAGCCAAATGCTTTGGGTTTCATGCTGATGTATCCGTGTGGCAGACTGCTACTGCTTTGGCTTTTGTTCCGTCAGCACCCTCCAAAGGAACCATGTAAGCCCTTGTTTTTTTCTGATTTGTGGCAATAGAAGACAGCATATGCATAATTCTGCTTATGGCACACTACAGATTTGTCACCTCCCATCTTCTGCACTCCAGGTGCTATTTTGTTCTTCTGTTTGGGGGGTCTGTTTTTGCACCTCTGTAGAGATTGCCTGAGCACTTTTCCTGATCTTGGAGTACTAAAGTCAATCATTGAATCTAGTGAGGTTGCACAATATTTGTCCTCTCCTTGAATTTGGGGCTGTTCACACTCCTTAATTGTGTTCTCCATTATCTCAGCTTCCGCTGATCCAGGTTTCACTGAAAACTTGTTCAAAATTTCTGGCAACTTGTCAGATGAAAATGGTATGTTTTGGGCAATGTGGCGAGGTAAGAAAGTTGCCGTCTCTGTATCTTCAGTGAAATACAGGGGTCATTGTTGCTCTGGGATGCATATCCTTATCCAGAAAGAAAAGAGCAACATTTGGATCATCATGGACTTGAGTCTCGGTGGCTTCATAATGGTAAAGAAATGGTGATACATTAACATGTACCGGCTTTCCCTTGTGCCCTGTGTTCACAGATGCTCCTCCACCTTTGCCACCCTCATTTATGGAGGTGCCACCACCTGGCTTTCCAGTGTTCACTCCAACTCCTTTGCCTCCAACATTCACATGGGTGCCACCTCCTGGCTTTCCTTTCCCGGTGTTCACACTGACTCCACCTTTTCCCAACATTAACAGCCGTGCCCCCAGGCTTCTCTTTCCTGTATTGATGTTTACACTGCCATCCCCTACGTTGACAGAGGTACCTTTTTTCTCCAAGATGTCTGCAAATATACCAACATATGCTAGGAGAGCTCAGATGATTTCTTAATTGTACTATGACATGCTCATGAATGCAGCAGTTTACATAAGTTTTTTCATGATAAGTTGATACATACAGAACATATATTCCATTCTTTTTCCCGAAAAAGTTGCAAAACAGAACATTTTTTTGTTCGTACTCTTGCATTAAATTGCAAAAAACACAATATATTTTACCACTTCACATTTGAACTTTTCGCTACACAGATTACCAGCCTGCTTCCCTGATTGCATGATTGTGTGCTCTGTTAGAGTATTAAGCCAATCCTATAGAGAAAAGAAAGGTGCAATCTTCCTAAGTCCTCACTTCCCTGAACCTCTCAAGGTAAGAGTTTTTTTCTCATAAAACCATGGTGGTGGGGGCATAAAACTATTACAGTAGCTGCTTCCTTTTGGTGAGTAAAAATGATTTAGGAAAATGAATCTTTGGGTATTAGGCACTCTCCAGGATGTAGCATAACTTTGACAGCCTTCGGCATTGGAGTATTTGGCAATGCATAGTTCCAACGGTGCTGATAAAGCAGCATGGCTTGCCGCCACTGCTAGCTGCAACAGTAAGTTCAAATCTAAGCTCATTAATTCTGGCACCCTTAAACAAGTAATGCACATCAAAATCCACCTCAAAGACAACTTACAGCTAGAAAAGCAAGAACCGGGGAGAGATGAAACTCCATAGAGAACCGAGTGTAAGCAATAGAAAGAACTCAAGAAGAGCAAGACAAAGAGAAAAGAGAATCTAGAACTTAGGGTTGCATGGAAAAAGAGATAAGTATGCCCCAAATTTATAAGAAGTGTCCTAGGACCATTAGACCAAGTACTTGGGAACAACAGTCCAACAGTATTTTTCAACTGAAATAATGTCTCAACTGCCACTGGTTTCATCTAAGTGCCATTTGAGTCATGTGGGCTTAGGTTGAGTGAGACAGGAAACGGTGGGGTGTTCAATTTGCATTCACGAACATAATTGATTGGGCCATTGGTCACCAATGATGGCTTTAATTTGGACGAGTTAGCAGTCTCAACAAGATTCTGTTTTAATTTGTGGATTTTTTTATGAAGTTCACTACACTAACAGGTACCCAAAATTATGAGGATTGAATATGTGTTCTTATCAGGTAATTCCCAAATTTAGCATGGGTTTTGGCCTTTCTACATGTATTCATTATGACAATGAACAATAATTATAACATTTTGGAGTTTTTCATTCCAGTTACATCATTGTCTTTAGTAAAAATTTTTGGGGTGGCAGATTGGCAGGATTGTGTTCGGTAGTTGCCCATAAGTACTACGTGTCTATGATAAATGTTTGGGAGATGTCAGATGAAATAAGAGCCACCGGATGCGAAATACATGAATGTTAATAGTGTGTGAAAGCTATGTGAAAGTGCTTTGAAAGATAATTCAACTAGTATATAAGATTTGGGTTGCCACTCCAAATTGGGAGCTGAATTTAAGAGGATTGCTTGCCTAGAAAATGTTTAAAGCACCTAACAACACCCCAACCTGTAGTCCTAAATCCTAATCTGATGAGATTACTAGAAGTATTTTATCTGAAATTATATATTATAAAATAAAAAGTAAAATATTTAAAATTTTTTAAATTCTCATCATAATTTAATTTTTATTAATATTCCAAATGAATAATCTGTTTCAAAAATTTATATTCCGTGGATACATAAATCTTTATTGTTAATCTAATTTAATATTATTTTACCTTTGATTTACTGTTCATCTCCACTTATGACACATGAATGCTCTGCTTTGTCAAACCTTCAAACCTCCATTTCTCCAAATGCTAATCCTCCCCTTAAATAACTACTTTCATGAACAATTTTCTTAGCCGATTCCAATCAGAAAACACAAAAGGAACCTGGCTATACACTCATTCCAAAGACTGGCGACCAGCATCAATCCCCATCCTCACAGAAAACCAGCCAGCAAAACAAAATTTCTCTTTTAACTCACAATCAGAAGTTACAAATCAAATTCAAAAGTGGATAATTGATTGCATTGAAGAAGTTCATTTCAGTCTTGGACATGGCTAGGGAGTGGCATGTGGGAGGGTAGGTGTCAATCTGCTAAGCTGTTGCAGATTTCAATAGCTTGCAATAAGTTTTTTTTTTTTTTAACCTTTGTGGCAGACGTGCAGGCAAACCCTTTATGGCATGACGTGCCAAGAAAAGAGCTGCATATCCGAATCCCAGAGATCATAGAGTCATCCAGCCACAACCAAAGTTCCATTTACTATACAACCAAACAAAAACCACTGCTATCCAACTCCCTATCGTTAGCAGCTCCAGCTCATAAAAGTTACCAGCGGTTAACACCATCACTATCCTTAGCAGATTTCAATAGCTAGGTGGGATAAAAGATAAAGCATTTTCTGCCAGATGAAATTGTAAGAGGTTTCTGGAAGGATATTCCAATACTAACCCTATTGGAGTGCTCTAGACTTCGCGTCAGGTATAATTTTTCAATTTAATTTTATGAGCAAACAGAAGAAAAATTGGCTAAGAGAAGTCGGCTAAACCTGTCAGGGAAGGGAAAGCAAAGGAAAAGAAATGCCATGAGAGGGGAGAAAAAAGATAAGACTTTCAAAGAGAAGAAACGGATCTAGAGAGAGAGTTCAAGAAGAAGAAGCGGTTTTAGAGCGAAGAGGAAGAAAAAGAAACAAAAAACAAAACCCTGTGGTGATTCCGGCTCAGGTGTTTTTATGTTGATGGGCACTTTAGAAAAAAAAAGGTATCTGTTAACAGCATTATTAATGGACTCAGATTGAATTATAGTTAAAATTTAAAAGGGTTTGGTAATTTACCCTAAAATAAATCGTTCAATGAAACTATCCCCACCGAATGAAAAGCCGTGCACCGCCCTTGCGCTTGAGACCATGCGCTTGTGTCATGGAGATTGGAAGGTAGAGGTTAGAACTAGTAAGCCATTTTTCTCCTTTTCTTTTTGATTAGTCTCTGGCTTTTCTTCTAGGCCTAGAGGCTAGAAGAAGCCTCGAGCCTAAACTCAAAACCTTAATTTACATGTTTTTTAGAAAGTGGTTAGGTTCTTTTGGATTCTGTCTGTGACCCAACAAATCTAACTTTCCATGCTGCCTGAACCCTTAGTCTGAGCTTTCAGCCTCTGAAGAAATCTATCCAAGTGTTCCTTTTGCACTACATGCGTGCACGGGCAGTCAGGGTTAACCTTCTGTTTGCTTAACGCCTCAAACCATGGCACATAAAAGACTAGATCCTAGGTTCACTAGTACAACCACGATAGCAGCCAGGATAGTTGTTACCTTCTGTAGGAATAGTATATTTTAATCCACTGTCAGATGGGCCATTGCTGAAGAACTTAGTTCCATCCTGTAAAACCCACAGCAATAGTTCCAAAGTGGTGACCTAATGACTGCACACAATTTTGAGTACAAGGAATTAGAACACTTTACACCTCATTACATCTGTTTTCTTTATGCACCTAAACATTGCAGTCCATACATTTACGATTAATGCTTTGATTTGAAATTTTTTTGTTGCCATTTCAGTATTTTGATTCAATTAAACGGTTAAATTAACTAGCTTTGTCCTTTTGTCCTCTTATAGATCTTGAAGGCTGAATTGATTGTAAAATGTGCTGAACTTCTGATAGTTAATGGCGATGGATATAAAAAAGAAAAAAAACTGTCAGAAAGATTAAGAAAAAATTGGAAGACATGTTTGCATTAGTCAGTTAGTTCTGATGAAATCATAAATTTTCTAATGGTAAAAGATGAAGAGAAAATTTTAAGGGAAACTTAGTTGTAATAGACTCTAATGCACCAGGGCGGTCATTTCCCTGTTATGATATGAGTGATTCTATGTTGAATTGTCGCTCTAATAACAACTTTGATTACTTGGTTGATACTTACAATTGGTGGATCAGAATGGTTTACATTACTTCTGTAGCTTGAATTAAATGTTTATTGACATGCATCATCGGAGGACATCTTTTATTGTCACCTCATATTTATCTTACTCACCGTCGTAACTTTCATGTCAATGTGCTATTAACCTCGAAAGGACCTTTAGGTGAGGAATGAATTGAAGGTACTTTTTCACTTGGGCTACTTCAACAAACCAAATTTATGTGATGGTGCTGCTTTGCCGTCAGGTATGACCACATTTCATTGTTGACATTCTGGCCCTTTCTTGCTAGTTTTGAGTCCCAGCAAACTTTGTGCTGTTGTTACTGTCGTAACTTTCATGTCAATGTGCTGTTAACCTTGAAAGAACCTTTAGGTGTGGAATGAATTGAAGTTGCTCTTTCACTTGGGCTACTTCAACAAACCAAATTTATGTGATGGTGCTGCTTTGCCGTCAGGTATGACCACATTCCATTGCTGACATTTCTGGCCCTTTCTTGCTAGTTTTGAGTCCCAGAAAACTTTGAGTAGTTGTTAAATATGTAGCGCATGTATGTCTGTATCTATTTATGTTTTAATTTCTATCTGAGCCATGATTCTTCTTTAAACGTGGTTATTTTCTAGCCTTCTAATCAGTGACTTTCAAGATTCATGAGGGTGTAAAATCTGCCATCCAATCCACCCATCATCTTTATTTCTTCATTACTTGCGACATCCTGAGGGTTTCATGGCTAATCATTTGGGCAAATGTGTCTTTGGATGCGTTGATTGTTTCCAGGAACCTAAGTTGCCTCTCTTTTTTTTCCCCATGAATTTATCATCATTCACATATCAATGACTCACATCATTGTTATTGAATTGTCTTTTCATTTGGTTATTTGATTTTAGTACCTTCTCAACTGGTTTTCATCATGGGATAGAACTCTAATAGATTTACCGCCAAGCCGTTGTGATACAGAAAGTAACACCATTTTATCTATTACTGAGTTCATGATTCATCATTTATTACAAAAGTGAACTAATAGATTGTGGATAACTAAACCCGTGGGTTTGAGGTATATTATTATATAGAACAAACTGGATATGGCTTTAAGCTGTTTTAATGCGCACTATACTTAGTTGATTGATGAAATTAAAGGGTCTCAGTGTGCTCTTCAGGCTTTTACTTAGGGATCCAAACAATGTGATCCTGAGGAAGGAAATGGCAGACAGGAATGGTTCCTGGCTCAACTTTAAGTACTTGGAAAGCCAAATGCTTTGGGTTCCATGCTGATGTATCTGTGTGGCAGATTGCTACTGCTTTGGCTTTTGTCCCGTCAGCACCCTCCAAAGGAACCATGTAAAGCCTTGTTCTTTCTGATTTGTGGCAATAGAAGACAGCATATGCATAATTCTGCT